>NC_056746.1:725948068-726259550 GCF_019279795.1 Protopterus annectens | reverse complement strand
TTCCTGCTTGCACATTATATTACTTTTAATCAATACACTGCAGTGTTCTGATACATGCTACAGTACAATATTTATTTACAAGTAATGGGTGGGGTTACTAACCTGCATGGTGGCGCAGCCGCACCAGCCTACGGCCATACATCTCACGATTCACAGAGCGGACACCTGCAGCTGTAATACGAAAGAAGTAATATTGGACTACACATCTCCATGGTATCGCCAGTTGAAATCCTTACATACATAAGCAAAATGTAACTTACTCAGTAGTGGGGCGTTGGGCATATCCCGGGCCTCCTGGATCCATTCGGACAACTGGTCTTCCTCAGGTCCACATGGTGGTGACGGACCTGCTCACCAGTGCGTGGAATGCCAGTAGCACTGGTCAGATCACGAGCCAACTGGTCCCATGCCTCTGCCCTATACGCTCCCCATGAGACCTGGCCCTGCATGAGTTGGGCCTCGTGATGATGGACAAGGAGCCAGACCATGTATCTGGACTCCTCAACGCCCCAACGCTGTGCTCGAAAGCAACGTCCCTCACCTACTCCACTCATTCTAACTGCAGGTCTGTTCTACAATTGTTTCTGCTGTGTATTCCCGCCTATGGGGCTTATATATGCCGCTTTTCCCGCACATTTCTCTGATTGGCCAAAAGCACTTTTAAGCATTTAAAACCAGGTCTGCGCTCGTTTGCGCGGAGGTAACGCATGCGCACTGGCAGTTAGCTTGTGGGAGCGGCGCGCAAATGGTGTGCGCTGGGATAAACCTTAATTGGCTAGTGACACACATGTTCAGCTAAGCACAGCTAGTTGCAAACGGTTTCAGCCTATTAAACCAGTGCTTAGCAACGAGCATACAGTTTGCAGCTTTTTAAACACTACTCAGCTACGGGCATTCCGTCTCACAGCAGCTTAGCTATCAGTACATTTCTGACTATTTTTATTATTGTGTTACTTCGGAATATATGCTCCATTTCATTCAATTTTACAAAAGGGAATACATTTACATTTGTACAATTCTGTCAGGGGGCTTTTTCGTGCTTATTTACAAAAAAAAAAGTTGTTGTGGGGGCTCGAACCCTGCCTGCCTACTCTTAGGCCGGCAACTCTACCACTAAGTTATTACTTCTTGGCTTACTTTGCATATTTAGTTCTTATATCCTTTTCCACTGACTGCTAACTGCGATTGCGCTAGTAGCACACCCAGCACCTGGCACACAGTAACAAACATTTCCGGGTTTAAAAAAAAAAGGTTTTTAATTTAATTTTATAACATCTCTTCACTTTATACAGTGATGGTCTATCGTGTGTTGTGTAGTGTGTTTATTCACATTTCCATGGCCTCTCTCGTGGCTGTTTACTTTCAGCCATTCTAGTCTTCCGGGGGCGTGTCCGCTTGCCGGGCTTAGCCTACAGACACGCCCCCTACTCTCTTACACGGACCGTGTAAGAGTTACTAGTGTGATTCAGCATGCCTCATGCACCTCATGCATATGCATGACATGCTGACATCACACAGTTTCACTGCAGCCTCCGTGTAAGAGTTATAACTCTTACACGGAGGCTTCCTGAATTTGGCCCATTGTAACACCCTCATAAGAATGGAACAACGAAATTTTAAAATTGACATATAGAGTCAACTTTACATATGCAAAATGCAACTAGTGGTGCAAAAAAATTATTTTTGTATATCTTTACTCCTACGGCACCTTATATGTACATATAATATATATTTTGTGCATATTTGTGTATATATATATATATATATATATATATATATATATATATATATATATATATGGGTCTACTTCACTTTACTGGAAGCTCATTTCACTGAAAACTCATTTCACTGAAACTCATTTTGCTGAAAGGTATATGCCCTTTTCCCCATTGTAGTGTGATCCTGGAGTTAGTATATATAGTAAGTGGGGTGTGGTGGCACAGCCCCCCACATTGGGGGGTGTGGGAGGCATAGCCCCACACATAATTTGGGTATATAGTGTCTTCTAAAAAGAGTTATTCATTGGAGTTGTAAATATCCATGTATATGGTTTAAAATGCATAAAATAGATGGGGGGGCCCAATGAGGGGGGGCTGTATGAAATATCATCTAAATTAATATGCTGAGAACATACACACTCATTCCATTGCAAAGATTTAACTGATTTTATATATATATATATATATATATATATATATATATATATGTAATTCAGCATGGCATATCAATGTTTATTAATCCAAAGGAAATAATAGTAAATTAGAACTTCCCAGATAAGTAAGGCAGAAGTATTCTATTAAAAATTCAGTATTGAAATTCATCCTTTATAGTATGCTCAGTTTATTCAGCATTCTAGGCATATAATGCTTTTTTACAAAATTTACAGAATGCTCTGCTCCAACTAAACAATAAGAATACTATTAATAGTTGGATATTTTAATGCAAATTTCTCAGCAAACATAATGAATTATAAAGAAAATTATGCAGAATTAATAATTCTTTATCTTTCTTTAATGTAAATAAAATAAGCCAGCACAAAACCAAACACACTTTTTTCACCGCAGTTATTCAGTAAGCACTTTCATCTCTGTAATAGTGAGACTTCTTCAGGCCTGCTTATTTTATTTATTTTGTCCTTTTTAGTCCGGTTGTACTGTTTTTATTTTTGATTTTTTTTAATGTAAGTTATTTTTGGTTATCCAGGGATTTCTCACAACAAGAATATACATACTTTAATCTGAAGCAATGGAAGCCTGCCCAATTAGACTATTTTTGCTGTAGAACATATGTTGAAATTTTGTAAAGCAATCTATATTAAACCAAGTATATTGTCAAATCACTCGGCAATAATTGTGCACATGAAATATTTACAACAGTATGCATATAATTACTCTCCATAATTTAATCATGATATTTTAGTACTATTTAAAGTAGTAGAGATAATTAAAAATATCCAAGACTTCTGGGCTAATAATGATTTAGATTAAATACCTATCTCCATTAACTGAACCACTTTTAAAGCTTATATTGTTGCTATAATATTAGAGATGGCAAAAAGATTCAGATAGCTACAGTAACAATGAAATTAATTAAGAAAGGCTGAATTTCATTTATGAAAATATGTAATCCACAGAGCAGAAATTTTATCTTTCATTCAAAATTTGTCAATATAGCATCCAAAATGACTTTAAAGTGTAAGTGGGCAAGCTTATTTGCATAAATGAATGAATCTATACCTACAGTCACTTTATGCTTATAATATAAAACCTTTGGAATGTATTACAGCAAATACAAAAAAAAAATCCTTGAGACATTTATAAGTTTTTATTCAAATAATTTAATAAGGACTGAAGAGCACTTGTCAAAAGACATGAAGAACATACTACAACATATTGTCCAAACTAATGTTGGTTCCCACTCTTATAGTTAACCAGCAGTTTAATTATAGAAATAATCCAAAAAGCTCTAGTAAATAAAGCATCAGGTCAGATGGTCTTCCATTTGAATTTTATAAAATATTTCAAGCAGTATTATTTCCTTATTTGGTATGTTTATATGAATTTCAATTAGCCGATCTGGCTTCAGTGGAAACATATTTTTCTATAGTCATGCTACCTATGTTAAAAAAAATATATATATGATCCAACTCTTGTTGAAAGTTACAGACCTATAGCCCTTCTGAACACTGCAAAATCCAATGCGCACCTCAAATAATTCAGTAATTTCACTTTGTATTTATTCCGGGGAGATTGATAGCCATGTTTTTTTTTCAATAAACATCTTTATTAAAGCATCACATATGATGTAGGTAATATTACATTTATACAAATGAAAAACAGATAACATTGACACAACTTTAGTTGCAATCATTATACATCACAGACATCACTGAAACAACTGTAGTTGCAAACATGATACATCACTTATAACCTATCCAGTCATTATCGGTTAAACATTATATGGCTCTTTCAAATCCTGCCTCTTAAACTTTGTACCTTTTCTGCATATATTGTTCACACAATTCCCATTTTTTTTCCTATGCAGTTTGCTCCTTCCATTTTCTAAACATCCCAGTTCCAGTCATTTTATTTCTGTTACAATATTCACTACTTCTAGTAAAGTTGGTTTAGACTTTGATTTCAATTTTCTAGTAATCATTTTCTGGCAGATACCATATAAAGACTGAGCAAGGCTTTACCATATCTAGGCAATTCTGATTATGTATCATAGCTCAAAATATCATCCCCCCAGTCAATCCAATCCACTCACCCAGCATCTCTGATAGAGCGGTCCACAGGGAATCCCTAAAGTCTGCCAGCTTATTACCCTCCCAAAATATATGTTCCCAGCCACCTCTTTCTTGCCTGTCATACCTCAAACATTTGCTATCCACCTGAGGAAAAAATATTGGGACTCTACTTGGGGTATAAAAATATGTATGTAAACTCTTACAGGCAAAGATCCTAAATCTTCTAGGATTTTGTTGCATATTTGGGAGATATATATATATCCCCCCATTGTCTCTTTGTGAATTGCTTATCCAATCTCTCTTCCCAATCCTTTCTAAGCTCCTATGATTTATTCTTATAATTATTATGCAATATTTTATATGCTCTCCAAATTATTCCTTTTTTAATGACAGCTTCTATTCTAGATTCTACTATGCTTAGTTAAATGCTGCAAGCAATTTAATTGGAATTCAAGGAAAATTTAAAAAAAGGAATCCAGATTAAAGATTTTTTGACACTGATGATTTTTGATATATTATATAAGGACTGAACTCCATTTGATTGTTTTAGACCAAACTAATAAAATTAAAGTTACTGAGTTAAGATAATATTATACAGATGCAAACAGATTTTTTTGTCTCTGTTGTAAAGAAAAGTGAGACAGACCTGGAAACTGAATGAGATGATCCATCTGGAGTGTAATGAAATCTGTGTGAATGTCTTACTGGAATATGCAGGTATGTGGCACATAAGTCCATCCTCCTTGCTATGTTATGAAGATCTTTTTGAATCTATCCCAATAAACAAACACAGCAAATACATGTTTAAGTAGAAGAAGAAGAATCTTCTTTTTCTTTCATCTGCTCCTGTTAGGGGTTACCACAGCGGATCATCTGTTTCTATTTCTTTCTGTCCTCTACAGCTTGCTGTGTCACACTAACCATCTGCATTTCCTCTCTCACCACATCCATAAACCTTATCTCAGGCCTTCCTCTATTCCTCTTACCACCTTAGCATCATTCTCCCAATATAGTCTGCATTCCTCCTCAGCATATGTCCAGACCAACACAATCTCACCTCTCTAACTTTGTCTCCAATCCATCCAACCTGAGCTGACCAACTAATATACTAATTTCTAATCCTGTCCATCCTTGTCACACCCAAAGTGAATTTGAACATCTTTAACTCTGCCACCTCCAGCTCTGATTCCTGTCTTTTCATCAGTGCCACTGTCTTCAACCCATATAACATAGCTGGTCTCACTACTATCATGCAGACTTTCCCTTTCACCCTTACTGGTACCGATCTGTCACAAATCACTCTCGACATAATAATAATAATAATAATAATAATAATAATAATAATAATAATAATAATAATAATAATAATAATAATACAAAAATAATCTATCTATTTCAGACTCAGGCACACGTCTCTTTTAAGTCAGCTGCAGAGAAAAAAATCTGACAAAAAATAACATGACTCACAAAAATTACAAATTTAGACTAAACTATAAAAATATTAAATTGATTTGTGAAATTCCACAGAAAAATAGGCTTAAGGAATTTCAGGCATTAGGAAAAATATAATTTTTAATTTAAAGTTTTTAAATCTATACAGTAAAAAATCACTACTGACTTTGCGATATTTGGAAAAAATGTGAAAAAAGTAATGCAAAACATCAATCCACTGGCCAAAACAGTGCAGGAAATGCCCTAACATACCAGATGCATATATTACACTAACATGCTATATGTACAATAAATGATCCAGCGCAGTAGTTGTGCACATCATACTATAGTGCTAGATGTATCTTCTCATTATGTGCTAACACAATTTTTTTTCTTCTTTATTCCTGGAGATGGGAGGGTGGGGAAGGGAATGTTATTTATTTGTATGTGATGTTAAGTTTGTGACTTTTGTAAAAAAATGAAAAATAAAAATAATAGAAAAAGTACAAGAAATTAATCAAAACAGTACAAGAAATAACCCATAACACCAGATGATGTGTATATCACATTAAGATGTTAAATGCGTCTTCTCAGCATGTGTTAACATTGATAAGTTTTGCTTCTGACTGTGGCTTAAGTTATCTCTTTGGAAGGTTAGAATGTACCATCCTACAGTCTATCTCTTTTGCTAACAAAAATCAAAAATCAGAGATAAAAAGTAAAATATAAATCACATAAAGCTAAATGAGCAGATGGGGTACATCCTGGAATCCTCAGAAAACTGTTCAGTGTACTTCATCAGGCTACTGACTGGTGCCAGATGACTTATACAAAGAGGGAGTGAGGAGAGAAATAATTCCTGGGAACTGATAACTGTTAGCTTAATAAGAATAGCAATTAAATTAAATTAACGTTATGAAGGAAATTACAAGGGGAAGGCTAACAATATTTACAGAGAGCACCAATCCCCATAAGAGCAACCAACATGTTTTATTTATTTTTACCAGAAAGAGTCTGCAGAACCTACTTCAGTTTGATGACTGGGCTACAGGCTTGATATTGGAGTACCAGTAAATGTGGTCTATGTGGGCTTCAGCAAGGTATTTGACTCTGTCCCACACAAGACTCTGATAGGAAAACAAGGATGGATACTAGGATCTGGATATCAGGACACAGAGGGCTGTGGACAGGAAGATGAAATAAAGAATTTGGAACATGACTAATTTATTATTATAGGAATCAGTCCTAGGTTCAGTGCTCTTCAGTGTGTTTGCTTCAAGCATATCTGATGGAAAGGAGGAATAACCTTTTTGGTGATGACACAGAGACAGATGCAACAGTGGATGATTGGAAGAAGAGTCTAGGGAAATACTTGGAAACGATAACAATGTGGGACACAGCAGCTCCAGGATCAGATATCAGGTGAGTGAGTATACTTGATGGAAAAAGCATCTAAAACTTACCTTGGTGTGTTAATCACACTTGGAATGGATCACCATGGGCATCATGAGCTGGAATCAACCCTTGAACCACATAAGCTATAGATCACAGCCTTAACCTGCTTTACCAACTGCATTATATTACATTTGCTTAATGGCAAAAGGAGAAAATAATTCTGTTTAAACTACCATTTAAGTACAGTTAATGTTACACTTCCCTTCATCCTTACCATTCCCTTCATTCATCTGTCCCATACTCCACTGAATGCCATTCTAGATCCTTTGTCTATAATACATACATACATACTGGAAACCCTATCATTTGATGAGTCACTACCTTCTCTATGAAAAAGTACTTTCACAAATGACTTGCTCAAGATTGAAGAACTAGCCTACTGACTAATGATTCACTGCTGTCTCCTGATCCTTCCAGCTATTTAAGATAGTCAATGAGAATAAACAACCAAAAAAAAAAAAATGTGGACACTAGCTGCGAGTAGAAAACTATTTAATATTATGAAGCGCTTTTGTTTGACAAATATACAAACTTCTTCAGATAACCAGATCATGTAAAACAGCAAATTTAAAACCTTTGTCATACAAATCATGTGACACAAAACACCCAATATACTTACTCCCAATAAAACCAGGAACTAAAACGAAGTTTTAAAGAAACATTTGTCTACAATGACTATCAAATAACTTGAAATTAAATAACATGAAATTAAAAATTAAAAATTAGATATATGCACACACATATGGCTAAACATGAAGCATATGTTGACAAACAAGTTCATTAATAAAATTCTTCTTCTTGTTCTTATCTCTGAAGGCTTTTTAATTTAAGCAGGCATGTAATAGGGCATGCTTAATTTAAACCAGGGAAATTAAACACATTTAATTGTAACTGCTAGTATAACTCTATCTTCTCTAATAATAATGTGGCTGGTCCTCCTCTTTCATCTACCAAAACTTGATCAATTACTCTAAAAGTAAATGTGTGGCCACCTATCACCTGAAAGTGTTTAGCCATCGCTTTGTCGAGTTTAGATTTTTCTATTGCATATAAGTGTTTATTGACTCTTTCACGGAGTCTGCGCTCCATTTTTCCTATATAAAAAGTCATACAAAACTGGCACTTTGCAAGGTAAACAACAAATCTTGAGTTGCACGTAAATTTTAATTTAGACATGAACTTTCTACCTTTTACTTCGAATCTACTTCCCATGAGATAAGAACAAGAAGAATAATGTTATTAATGAACTTGCTTGTCAACATACGCTTCATGTTTAGCCATATACGTGTGCATATATCTAATTTTTAATTTTTAATTTCATGTTATTTAATTTCAAGTTATTTGATAGTCATTGTAGACGAATGTGCTTTTAAAACTTCGTTTTAGTTCTTGGTTTTATTGGGAGTAAGTATATTGGCTGTTGAGTGTCACATGATTTGTATGACAAAGGTTTTAAATTAGCTGTTTTACATGATCTGGTTATCTGAAGAAGTTTGTACATTTGACAAACGAAAAACGCTTCATAATATTAAATAGTTTTCTACTCGCTGCTAGTGTTCACTTTTTTTTTTGGTTGTCTGTTTAGTTTATAGTTCAGTTGTTCATTCCATAGTGAATGAGAATATCACTATGTATGTATGAAAACTGACTACTAATCATACAAAACTGAATATGAATACAGGATGTATTGACAAACCTTTCAAAATTTCATAACTAAAAGCATGATGCATGATAAAATCTTATGGCCATGGAAAGATAACACTGCAGTTTCATTCCTCTAGAGTGATCAAACAGACAACAATTGCAGGACAGTCATCATCTTAAATTCTTCAGCCAAAGACTTTAAAAATATATGTAAACAGCTTACAAACCATTTCTGCATTACTCAGTTTATCCAGCACCCGGTATGTTTATGGCAAGGCATAGTATTAGCACTTCACTAGTAAAGATTAAGATTACAAAGATTAAGCTTTCTCAAAAGACAAAGGGGATTTATTGTTGCCTTCTTTCTGGACCTAATTAGTCATTTGAAATTGTCCCACATTCAGGAATAAGGCAATAATGCAAGAAGCAACGTATGAACATCAGTGTGAACTGTAAAGTGCAATTTTTCTTTTTTATATACTAATTCCAAGTCTATAGTATGTCAGAGAATTTCTGTTTGTCTGAGGAACAACAGTCTTGGATTAAAAATCTAGCAGGAGCATGGGATACAACCCCCCACCACCACCACCACCACCACCACCACACACACACATTGCAGGTACAGTGGGCAAATCTGTCTGCAAAAACTCTTTTATAGTGTTACTACAAGTTTCCATTTTCACTGCTTTACAAGTTTCATTGGCATAGCGGGATAAAGTGGGGACTACAATACACATGATCCAAGTTTGATTAGGTATCTAAGGTGGCATGGAGAAAGAGAGGAATGATACAGCATAACCAGCTCACCTCTCTTCAGGATAAGGTGTGAAGGGCACTACCCAGACTGCATAATACCTTGGTAGAATTCACAGAAAAAATGAAGACCACATGGAAATGCGAGTTTAAGATGGGGCAGGACTGTCTTGAGTGTTTGCACAACATAAGAATGTGAGTGACAAACCTTTACTGATGCCCTTTCTACTGTGAACTCTACAGCATGCTGCTGAGCCTGTGTGGGATTAGAAATTTAAACAAAAATTAAAACCCTTGTCTTTGATCGATGGTAGCACTACTCTTCATTCCTAGAAGGAATAAATTAGCTGCAGATATCTTGCTTCCCAAGAGAATGAATAAGCTAATTGAATGAGAAGGGATGGGGGTTCTGATGTCACCATAGTCAGAAACAAAACATAATGCAAAAGAAAAGCATTATTGTTTCTTGTTAACTTACATCAAATACATATATGAGTGGCAAATATTTGCATTTGATTGGCAGATGTTAGTCATGTAGTGCCTTACATTACTTATAATTTCCAGACTAGCTGGCAAATAGTTCTTTATTTCTTGATTTATTTACATACATACATACATGCATACTTACTTAGTTTATTAACCAGCTATTAGGCTCTCCCAGGCAATAAAGTAAAATGCACAAAGATAATACTTTCAAGGCCATCTTCTAGTTAGAAAAACTATCCCCGCATGAGAAACATTAAATTTAGTAGCATGTGGACTATCTAATCCAAAGACTATAAAAAAGTACAGTTGTGTAAATTCTTACCATAACGTAGATGTCCTTGCCTTCACCCCTACAGTATTCCTTACTAATGGGATTCCCTGCCATGAAGCCCTCTGCCTGGCCAGTTTACAAAAGATTTCCATTGCTTTAAGATACGCTGAATGTCACCTGCTTACTTCTTGCGTAAGGTAGGGCATAAAGGTGATGTTCAGGCGTACCATCCTCAGAACAGATTGCCCCAGTAGGAGCAGCAGTCCAAAGAAAACCAAGGAGAATATGCACAGCCAGGAAGGGAAAGAGACCAAGGGGATGGAAGGAGGGAGTGAATACTGCAGCAGTGAAGGCAAGGACATCTACCATCATGGTAAGATTTTACACAACTCTACTATGTCCTTATATTCACCGCTGCAGTATTCCTTATGAATGGGAGAGTGTAAAAGCTCAAGAAGTAACCTGGGAGGAGGAAGCAGCAGAACCCTCCAAGAAGCCATGAAGAATGGCAGCAGCAAAACCAGCTCTGGCTCTGGAGATCCCATCCAACTGGTAATGTTTGGGAAAGGTATGCACAGAAGTCCTGATAACAGTTTCAAGAATAGAATTAGCATCTAAGCCTTTGAAAAAGGCACCAGAAGAAGCCACAGCTCTAATAGAATGAGCCTTAGAAGAAGGAAGTTTCTCACCATGAAAAGTGTAACAAAAGGAAATAGCCTTTGAAATCCAAGTGGAAATAGTTTCCTTGGAAACAGTTAAACCTAAAGACCTAGGATGAAAGGAAACAAATAGCTGGTCAGACTTCCTGATAACTTTAGTTTTATCCAAATAAAATCTGAGTTGTATATGCACATGTAAGGTATGTAGCACCCTCTCACTGTCAGATTGCAGAGAGGGAAAAAGGTAGGCAAATTAATAGAATAATTAAGTGACAACTCATTAACCACCTTGGGCATAAAAGAAGGATTAGTACACAAGAACACCCTGTCCTCATGAAATATCAAAAAAGGTGGACAAGCCATAAGGGCTTGCAACTCAGACACCCATCTGGCAGAAGTAAGAGCTAACAAAAGAACTGTCTTCCAAGAACAATATTGCAAGGAAGCTGAAATAGCAGGCTCAAAAGTAGCCTGAGGCAATTTTTCCAGAAGAAAATTAAGATCCCAGGGAGGAGGAACAGGTTTTCTGGGAGGTTTAATACTAAGGACGTCTTTAAGAAACTGCTTAGCCACAAATCTAGAAGATAATGGGGGAGTTAAAAGCAGACAAGCAGAAGGAGCTAAGTGGGCCTTAATAGAAGAATAGGCCAAACCAGCATTCACAACTCACACAAATAAGAGAGAACCAAAGGAACATCTACAGAAAGTGGGTCCAGGTCACAAGAAAGACACCAAATAGAAAGCCTCTTCTATTTAGATAAGTAGGTTTCCTGGCCTCCTGCAGGACCTGCACCACATCCTCAGAGAAAAAGTATCTATAAGGAATCAAAACCCTATCACTCACAGTGTCACTTGAAGCGTGGACAGGTGCGGATGAATGAGAGACTCCTCATCTTGTGTGAGGAGATCCACCCTGTGAGGTAACGTGCGATGATTGCCCCTGGTGAGATGCAGAAGTAGTGGAAAACAGTGCTGGTGTGGCCAAAAGGGAGTCACCACAAAGATTTTGGGAACATCCCATTGAATCTTGATCAGGACTCTCGGAATGAGAGGAAGGGGATGGAATGCATAAAGAAACATCCCCTTCCAAGAAAATGAGAGGGCTTCCACCTTCCAAGCCAGAGGACCCGGGACTCTGGTACAAAACAGAAGAAGTTGTTTGTTCAAAGGAGTGGCAAAGAGATGTATTTGAGGAGTAACTCACTGGTGAACAATATCCAGAAACACATCCCTGTGAAGCATCCATTCATGGGATTGAGTGAAGGACCTGTTCAGATTGTCTGCCACAACATTCTGATCTGAAGGAATGTAAACTGCCTGAAGAGTCACACAATATTTTATAGCCAGATACCATACCAGAAGTGCCAGCCAGGAAAGACAATAGGATCTCATACCCCCCTGTTTGTTAATATACCACATGACTGTGGTATTGTCTATGAATATCCTGAAAAGGCCCTGCAGAGAAGAGAATACAAATGGCCTGAAGAGCCAGCAGAATAGCCCTCATCTCTTTGATGTTGATGTGGTCTGCCTGCTCATGAGGTGACCACACTCCCTGAACCTTCAGGGAGCTAAATGTTTCCTCCCATCCCACATCTAAAGAGTCCATGAACAGACCCTGAGAGGGAAGTGGAGGCTGAAACATTAGCTCTGAATTCAGAGACAACTGCTAAATCCACCACATAAGTTAACCTTGAGAGAATTAGAAGAGGAACAGGAAAGTCTAGAGGATGTGCATGCTGAAGCCACGCCGACTTCCGAAGCCACTTGAACTTCTTCATGTGGAGCCTGGCCAGAGGAAGCATTGGAATGGTGGAAGCCATGAACCTCAGAGCTCCCAGAAACTCCCCTGGCTGAAATGGAGGCCAAGAGAAGAAGAGTCTGAAAGAAAGAAATGGGAATTAATGCCTTTGGAGGAGACATGGATGCCAACATTGGCACCGTTTGAAACCTGCAACCCAGAAAGACATGATCTTGAGAAGGAGTCAGGGAAGACTTGTTGAAGTTTACTGCAAACTCCAGGCTCTGAAGAAGAGAAATGGTAAAATAAAGATTTTGCAAAAGGACCTCTGGAGAAGACTCCTGAATCAGCAGTTCATCAAAATAAGGAAAGATTTGGATCCCAGGCAATCACGGGAGTGAGGCATTTGGTGAACACCCTTGGGGCAGTGGAAAGGTCAAAGGGCAAAGCACAGAATTGAAAATACCAGGAAGCAACAGAGAAAAACAAAAATCTCCTGAAAAGAGGATGGATCAGAATATGGAGATAAGCATCCTTGAGGTCCAGAGACAGAAGAAAGGCCTGAGGGAGCAAGAGAGGAAAAACAGACTGAAGGGACAACATCAGAAAGGAAGGCACCTTCAGAAAGGTGTTCAGATGGAAGAGGTCCAGAATAGGTCTCCAAATACCTTCTTTTCTGGACACTAGAAACATTCTGGAATAAATCCCTTTCCCTGTTTGGGACACAGGCACTTCTTGAATAGTATCCTAAGACCAGTAGTCCAGAAGAACCTCTGGGAAAAAAGGAAGTTGTTCCCAAGCAGGCTGAGGAATGCCCATAAAATGAGGATGGGATATCCAGATCATGAAGTACCCTTGATGAATGATTAACAAAACCCAAGAATCCTGGGTGATTCTGAGCCAAACAGGAATAGAGAGAGAAAGGCGAATAGACAGAGGAATGTGGCTGGGAATGGTTAGATAGTCAGATAGCACCTGGTTTGTCAGGAAAGGAAGGCTTAAGAATCCCTGCAGACTGAGTGGCTTTAGCAGGAGGAGTCCATTTACTACCCTTTTTACCTTTAGAAGGAGGGCAATACTGTCTATGAACAAAGGCTGGCTTAGAAGGATAGTTCTGTTGAAATTTAGGCACAGGAGAAACAAAGACATGCTTAAACTCCTGCAAAGCCTTCCCCTTGTATTGAAGAGACTTAAGTAAACCAGCAGCCACTTCACCAAACAAAATAGTATTATCCAGAGGAACATCCAGCAACTTAAGCTTAATATCATCAGGCAAAGGTTGAAGTTGAAGCCAGGAATATCTCCTCAGAACTGAGCTAGAAGCAGCAGCCCTTGAAGAGGCATCTGCAGCATCATGTCTAAACTTGATAGAATGACAACTACCTGAGCGGAAGTCCCAAGCAATGAAAGAGCAGAAGATTTACCATCAGAGTCTGGAAGATCAAAAAGAACCTGACAGAGTTGAGAAAGTAGAGCCACAACATACCTAGAAGTATGGGTCTAATAATTAATAGCCCTAATAGCCAGGGTAGAAGAAGTATAAACCCTCTTACCCAGCCTATCCAGGGTCCTACTGTCCTTGTTAGAAGGCAGTAACTTGGATGAAGGGAGCAACTGAGATAGTTTATCAGAGGCTACAGACACCACAGAGGGTCAGCAGCAGAACATTTAAACAAAAAGGAACAATCCTCAGGCACCCTGTAAAACCTATCATACTTCCTGGGAGCAGGGGGTAGAGAATCCAGTGCTTTAGAGGCAGTGGAAAAAACATCCAATAAAGCCGGCAAGACAGGAGAATGGCCACAGGTTTTGGAGATTCCATTTGCAGTAACTCATAGTATCTCTTTTGGATATCCGAAACCTGGGCACAATCCCACTTAATAAAAGCCCATCATCCTAGAGATCGTGTCCCCAACAGAAATTTCCTCAGAGGGATTATCAAGAGTATGAGAATCCTCCTCAGACCCATAGTCTAAAGGAGAAGGAATCTGGGAAGAATAAGTAAGGGCATCATCATCAGAATCAACCTCAGAAAAATGGAATTCTCAGGCCGCAATGACAGTAAAGTATTATATAACCCCTGAGTAAAGGACTGTCACTCACTTTTTGGATTCCTAGGAGCAGAAGAGACATTGTTAGTTTTCTGTTTTTTCTTCAAAGGGACAGCCATCCTGGAAACCTGAGAAGGCCCAAACTCAGGACAGCATTTCCCAACTGCAGTAGGAACCTCTTCCCAAAAGAGAAACTGCAGAACCCCATTAGACCCCTTGAAAAGAGTCAACTGTGGTTCCCTCTGAACACCCAAAATGGACACTTGCAAAGCCTTGTTAGATGTGCTGCCTGCCAAATCCTCACTGGCCTCCAACCTAGACGTGGTAGAAGAATCCAACAAAACAACCAGGTGAGCCTCCGGGTGCATAGCAACCTCAGGAGAAACACCCGGCAGAGGCTGGACAGTGGAAGATTCCAGTCTTACCTTATGCACCTTCTTCTTCCCAGACAGCTGACCTCAGGGTATGAAGTTCCATCCATAGTACCAGTAGCAAGAAACTTAAGCCGCTGGTTCTCAAGGTACAAGGAAAGGGAAGAAAGCCTACTATGAAGAGGTTTGGGGACAAACGCCTGACAAATTGAACAAGACGTATGGTCATGAGCAGCACCAAGGCAAAAAAGGCACTTATCGTAATGGTCTTTATGGGGAATCAGTCTCCCACACTGGGATTTACCCTTCCTGGATGGCATTAACTCCAAACAGTACTAAACAAAACAGAATAAGTAACCAAAAAACCAATGGGGTACTTATCTGCAATTGTGAGGACTCCAGCAAACAGGAGCAAGCACAGAAAAGCAAATAAACAGAAACAAATGGATGTGTGCAACAGACCAGCAGTTAAAACAGCATTCAGACTGGCAGCAAAAAAGTTATGAGGATGGCATTCCTGAACATCACCTTTATGCCCTATCTTATGCAAGGACTAAGCAGGTGACATTCAGCATACCTTAAAGCAATGGAAATATTTTGTAAACTGGCCAGACAGAGGGCTTCACAACAGGGAATCCCATTAGTAAGGAATATTGCAGAGGTGAATGGAAGGATATCAGGAGTTCCACAATGGTCTCTTCTTGATCTTTCACTATTTACAGCTTAATTAACAGCATGCCAAGCCATGATGAAATTTTATGTTTCAGCCTTTATCCATATTTCCAAAGCATTTAAATCTGGATGTAAACAGACTCATGCAGATGTCATGTGTCTTCCAAAGTAAGTAAATCTTATTCAGCTTTACATGCAGAAAGGAGCACTTCTTTTAATATCTCTTCTTTGCAGATTAAATTCAATAGAGATTGTAGAAAACATCAAATAACACAAGTTTTGACTAACCAGGACATCTTTTTTTCCATAAACACACAGAAATAGTTACCTGAAGTCATTCACTAGCTGGGAAAAAGTGCACAACAGCTTTGAGAAATAAAATAACAAAGTCAGTTTTGTGTTAATGTAGTTCATATTGTGACATGATAGTTTCCAACTCTTTGTAGGGAATGGCAGCAAATCTGCAATAGCATCTAAACGAATGACAAGACATGGCTGAATTAACCCGTACAGTTCACTAATGCATTACACTCATAACTTTGTGACTCTTTTCTGCTAACAAATTTACAATGGCATAATTGTCATTTGCATGCAGGATTCTTTGTAATAATCCTTACAGTCAGGTAAAGAATCCCATTAGCTGCTGTACTCCATTTAGTGAATTTATATCACTAGCACCCTTTTTTATTGCTATGTTTTCTTCAAATCTACCTAACATTGGAAACATGAACATTAGTAATCCATCCATTTACTAAATAACTCATCCTGGTAGGGGGCCCAGGGTTAGCATACTGACCAGGGGAGACCAGATTCCTGTATTCCCATCAACAGTCTCTGGATTTTCCATGAGGATGATAATACATTCCCAGGACAACTGTGAGAAAATATCTGCCCAACATAAACTACATCTTCCCCTTGGCATCAATTGAGTATGCCATGCCTGGTATGCCTCCTAAGGGACTTTCACAGGGGGCAATGTCCTTCAGTATCCAACCATCACAACTGTCTTGTCTCTGTGGCTGTTTTACAAGAGTTTGTCTTTGTCCATGGTTCTGTCATGGAATGTGAGCCCACAATCACTTAAAAGGAACCTTATTTCCACAGCATGTGTTCAGAGAATCATCCTTTTAATAATTCCATAAAGGTCATGACCATAGCTGAGGGTGGTTTCTTAGACTGACCAATAAATTGAGAGCTTCATTCTTGTCTCATTTCCTGCTTCAACACCACAGTCTGATACAATTCATGTAGTACTGTTTCTACTTTCACTGATGAGCAAGACTCCGGGATACTTAAACTTCTCCATTTGAGGTCATTACTTACTCCATACCTACAGAGTATGATCCACACTTATTGCTTGAGAGAACCATGACTTCACATTTAGAAGCATGAATTTGGAAGTACTGATTCTCATCACAACTACTTCACTTTCAAAGGTAAACCACTCCAATGTTTGCCCGAGATGTAGACCAAGAGCACAGCCATATCTGGAAGCAACAAAGATGTAACCTTCACATCACCAGGCTGTATACTGACCAAACCTTGGTGACATCTTGATATCTTGTTCATGAAATTTGTTAACAGGAGGGGAGACAAGGTCAAAAGTACTGGAGTCCTATGCCGACCTTGAACATAACTAAGCTTAACATTGATAGTGTGGACGAAATTCTTGTTCTATAAATACAGTGGTCAAATGCATACAACAGTGGCCTCTAAGCTCCATATTGTCATACTGCCTCCCAAAAAACATTGTAGGTACTCAGTGATATGCATTTTCCAGGTCCTTAAAAATCACATGTAGAAACAATTTTCAAAGTCCCGTGACTCCTCCCATAGGTGTGCAATGAAGAATTGATCTAGTGTTTAACAGCCAGGGTAAGGTGTCATGGATTTCTTTGAGTCTGCTTTTGTTGAATGTCACTAATGCAGAATTACATCTAAGTTAATTTATTCAGCTGCTGCAAGCAATGTAAGTGAATGGATATGTTCCTTTTATTTATACTGCTACTTTGCAACATGTTGTGTTTTTTCCTGAGATCAGCAGCCATTGGGACAAGGGAATATTTTTTTTCCCACTGATGTGTAATGTCAGAGTCAGTATGTTCAAAGAAGCATAGTTTTGGGATCTGTTTCTATTGTTTTTCAAGTCTTTATGTATTCTATGAGTTCATTTGAACCCATTAGTGTGAAAGATTAAATTTTGTATATATATTTGTCACTGTACCTTGACATTAATGAAGTGATGGAGATTTGTAGTGCACATTGCATATTTCTCCTCCTGAAACAGAGGCTAAACAATCAGATGGAGACTCCTTTCCAAGACTGTGACATACTATTTCTTACGAAGTCTGAGGAGTGAGAATCTGTACATTTGGACCAAGCCCTTTTTTCACCTTTTTTGAAAATTGGGGCCTCAGTTTAACAGTACAGAGATAGTTTTCCTCCTTCCCACTTGATGCTATGAAGCTATTTTAACTATGACAAAGTAACAACATCCAATGCCTTCAGTATTCCTCAGCTGGATCTCATCCATTTCTGCAGTGCTGCTACGGCAGAGCTGCTTAGTCATTACAGAAACCTTGTTTAAATTAAATCCATTTTCACCATTTGATTCTGGCATTGTATCCTTAGAAGAGGTTAAGTTTCCAGATTCAGGGGTCCTTCATTAGCATTTCTTCATTTTCCAATCAATGTCCTCAGTTGAGGTCTGCATTTGTCCACCCTTGCTGACATGAGTTGTTCATCTCTCCTGGGTTGCCTATTGGATTCCAGAAAAAGCTTAAATTGTGGATACAGTATAAAGCCTTTATTAAAGATGCATACTAGAAGGTGACTGCTCCTTAAAATTTTTGAATGATGTTATTTGATCATGTGATCTCGAGAGGTTATTTGTTTATTACCATATTCTCTGGTTTTATTAGACTTGAAAAAGTATTTTATGTGAAACCTTCCAAACTTGTTATACATTTAACTTTGTGTTATTAAAACTAAACAGTTTTTTACCCTTGTGTTCTCTGTTTTGAGCTGCTTTTGACTTTTGATTACTTGATGGATTCACAGAATCCCTCTGAGGCTATCTTCCCTCTGAGGCTATCTTGAAGTCATTCTACATGCCTTCACCGCATTCTTCTCATGTAATTCCTCAAAGATGAAAACCTCTGGGGAAATAGTTGTCAAAGCCTGGTCATAATATGAACTTATTTCAAACTATAAAGTAGTTTTCTAACCACAGTATGTGCAGTGTCATGTAAACTATCTTCTAGTGCAAATATGTCTTCTTATTCTTATCTCTAAGCACAGTACTGAACAACTGGCATAATACTGAATATAAGCTACTTTCTACAGCACTAACGTGATACGCAATGCTCAGTCACTCTGTGGTAGCCCTTTCACTAGAACTGCCTTCACTTGGTGCACTTTCCTTTCCTAAACTTGTATATTGCATTGCATTGCATTACCAGGATTCTCTCTCACACTGTGTAATGTGGCAGCTTTTGGAACTATATCCACAATGGACAATGCCCATATCATTCTAATAGTTTTGATTCTGATTCTTGGACTAGTGAAGTAATTTCCTTGTCATTGCACTGTAGATTAGGCAACTAAGAGTTCTGGTTGTGTTAATATACAAGTTGCATATAACCTATCCATCTTGCTCTATATGATTTTGTACTGCAGTTTTTCTAGGGTTTCCTTTCACAAGTTGTGGCCCATGTTTTCAGCTTTCATACTTTCCAGTCCAACCTCATCCTCCCTGATGATTTTAAACTCTTTTCTTATTTTTATCAAAAATGTACTGTGTATTTTAATTGGAAATGTAACATTGCAGTAAATGTAATATTATATGTGTAGTTACATGTGTTTATGTTTCATATCCATCTCCTGCTTTGCCTGCTGTGTGAATAAATGTCTCTCTTTTTCTGTCCTTCTTTGAGTCTTATCTATTGATGCCATATCTATAACTTGTTAGAAAGTGGCACAGTGCTGCAGGAGATAGCATTATCACCTCACCGCTAGAGGTTTCCTTGTTCGTTTCTCAGCTGAGGTGCCTTTTGTGTGGAGTCTGTATGTTCTGCCTATGATTGTGTGGCTTTCCTCCAGGTGTTCTGGTTTCCTCCCACATTCCAAAGATATGTAGTAGGTGGATTGGGCACTCTAGATTGGCTATAGATGTGACTGTGCTTGCAGATGTGTGGTGTGGAAGAGCTACCATGGCAGGGCTAGCCACCCAGCTGTGTAAGTCATGGCTCTAGATGTTTGCCACTGTTGAAGTGACACCCTCACCCCATGTGCAAAAATGGGAAAAAGGGGTTGTGGGTGGATGGAATTATTATTTTTTTTCTTAAATTTAAAAAAAAAATCAGAAAGCAAAAACCAGAAGGTTATTAAGGACAATACCTCTTCCTCCCCAACCCATGATATCTTTCTTTTATTTAATTATAATTACTTCAGCTCTATGTGCCTCTCTCTGAACATGGCCCACTATAGCAATAAAGGACATTTGGAGGAGAAGGTGGGATGGATCAAATATTTAGTATCAATCTTTCTGTTACAGTAAAAGCTAATATTAACTGTTCAGAAATATTGAGTGTGCCACCATTTTAATTTTAGAGAAGTTTACTAAGGAAATATAGGTTTAGATGGTTCCAGTTTTGAAAAACCTCTTGTATTCTTTTATCTATCTATATCTATATCTATATCTATATTTATATCAATCTATATATCTATATATGTGGTTAGATTTTCTTTTGGTCTAGTTAAATTAGGGGTGTTTTCCCATCCTAAGAATTTAATTTTGTTTACAAAGGTAATGCCTCCAGGTAGTAGATAAATTAAATGCAACATCAAAAGATTTGCAGTGTCTTTGTTAATAAACAATTTAACAAATGTTTACTTTTGTTTATGAGATGGGGGCAATGTTGTACACTGCAAATGTAATCTGAAACTGGTAATATTAGGTCATGTACTAAAACCAAAGCTTGTATGTCCATTTTAGAAACAGGAGTAATGACTTTCAAAACGTGTATGATATTTGGGACTGGGTTTAGAACTAGAATAAAAGGTATGGGAGTAAGCAAGCACCCCTGCCTCACCCCCTGTTTCATATAAGAATAACTGCTATTTATTTGTTGCCGTTGTTCAAAGAATAAGCAGCATTGTTTAACAACACGAGTGTGTTACTGCAGCACTTTTAATGCAATCAAACAAGAACTGACATTAGTTATGCAACTGACAGCATTACACAGTGGTATGATTTTGTTATTACAGTATCCTTGGTGTATTCCAAGCTTAACTTACAATAAGCAGCACTGTTTAACAACATGAGTGTGTTAATGCAGCACTTTTGGTGCAATCAAACAAGAACTGACATTAGTTATCCAACGGACAGCATTATACAGTGCTATGATTTTGTTATTACAGTATCCTTGGTGTATTACAAGCTTAACTTACAGTAAGCAGCACTGTTTAACAACATGAGTGTGTTAATGCAGCACTTTTAGTGCAATCAAACAAGAACTGACATTAGTTATCCAACGGACAGTGTTATACAGTGGTATGATTTTGTTATTACAGTATCCTTGGTGTATTCCAAGCTTAACTTACCATTATGCAACATGTAGTCTCATTGCTATAGTTTACACATGACTCAGAATACTCACAGAACATGTAATATTATAAAATGACATGGGTTTGCTATAGGAAAATGAAATATTATAAAATGGCATGAGTTTGTTATTGCAATAACATTGTTAGAGTCTAACCATGAGTCACAATGCTCAGGAAATATTTTGCAGTATTATAAAATAGTTATGACTGTGTTCATTCAATATCTCTGTTAAAATCTGACCATATCTCACAATGCTTAAACAATGTTGTGCCATATTATACTGTAATAGGAGTCTGTTAATTAAAGAGCAATTTACAATGTTAGCTATAAAGGTCACTGTTCAGTTATTATGTAATAAAATATAAGCGTATGATTTTGTAATTGGACTATCTCTAGTACAATTTAAGCATAATGCACACTGCTCACACAGTAGCCTGTATTGTACAATTGTATAAGTTAGTTATTGCAGTATCACTTGCACATTCTAACCCCTACAGTATGCAGCATTATACAATGACAAGTTTGTTAATACTGTGGCATTGTTATAACCTAGCCATGATTCACATTTTCACATCATTTTATGTACTATTACACAACAACATGAGTTCAATTCAGTACCATTAGTACAATCTAACCATAACTCACATTGCTCAGAAAAATGTATGCCGTATTATATTGCAGCATGATTTTGATATCACAGCATCATTAATGCACACTAAGCATCACTCACATTATTGATAAAGATTCACTGCATTGTTCAACAGTAAACATTTGCTATTGCAGCATTATTGGTGCAGTCTAACCATAACTTCGTTTGAACTCATAGTACTCAGCGCTATACAATGATATAAACTTGCTGTTGCAGTATTCTTGGTACAATCTAACCATAACTCACATTTCATATATAGTATGCAGTTGCATATAATGGCATAGGTTCACAAGTTCATAGGTAGGTACTAGGCTAGAAGGTACTAGGCATAGCCAAAAAGGAACCCTGGCTTTTGCCACCAAAGAAAATTATTTTCCTGTGCCCCTGTTGAGCAGAGCCACACAGGTGATTCCCAGGGGTGAATTTCCTTTTTCCCATCCAATCATCAAGATTTTTCTTGAAGAGTGCTAATGAGGAGCTTTGTTTGATATAGATAGTTAGTTTGTTCCAGAGTATGGGAAGACTCTGGGACAGGAATCTATCCCTCCAGCATGTTCTGTTTATTGTAGTGACAAGGTTTAGGTCCCTAGAGCATATAGCTCAGAGGGACTGGAATTTCTTTAAGTGGAGCATGTCCAACAGCTCTGGGTTTGACATAGCTTTGTATGCTAGGCAGAGATCACCTCTGAGTAGGCGATATGTGACAGAGTAAAGCTGGAGGTTTTTGAGATGGTCTGCATAGGGCATCTGTTTGAGGCTGATAATCCCCTTTGTAAGGTATTTCTGCGGCCTTTCCAGTTGTTGTAGATGTCTTGTGAGGTACATACCAAAAGGCCGTTGTACTCTATAATGGGTCTAATTAGTGATGAGTAGATGGGAACAATAACCTCTTTTTTCCTGGATGAGAAACGTTTTGTGATGAGGTGTGCCTTGTAGAAGGATTTCCTGACTACTGTGGTGATGTGATTATCAAAATAGAGACTACTGTCCACCTTTGTCCCAAGGTCTCTTATCACACTTTCGGTGTTAAGTAGACTACCACCTATGTGGTAGCTCATGGGTACAGAGTTTTTACCAAAGGGGATGAAAATGCACTTTTTGGAATTGAGCTTGAGGCCATGGCTTTGACACCAGGCATCTGTCTCCATGAGGCCCTTTTGTAGGATGTCCACATCATTAGGAGTTTTGATTATGGCTCCTAGTTTGCAGTCACCTGTGAACTTCATTAGCCAAAGACCTTCTGTGTTAGCCTGTACTTCAGAGAAGTAGATACCAAGCAGGAGAGGACCCAGAACTGAACCCTGTGGTACTCCACCTGTCACTGGTCTGAAGTTAGATTTGGAGTCTGCTACTTTCACAGTGTGGGTTCTGTCAGTGAGCCAGTTGGCAACCCATCTTGTGACATAGGGATTTATACCTAGTTTAGTGAGTTTATCTATAATTCCAGAGTGGGGGATGGTGTCAAAAGCCTTGGCGAGGTCTAGATAGGCTGTGTGAACCACCTTACCCTCGTCTACGGCTTTTGTGACTGCTTCAAAGAAGTCTATCAGGTTTAGGAGACATGATCTGCCTTTTACAAACCCGAACTGGGTGGGGTCCAGAGTTTGGAGATTACCAATGTCTTTGTGTATAAGATCCATGATGATACATTCCATAGCCTTGCAGAACAGGCTCGTTAGGCTAATGGGGCGGTAGTTCCCAGGGTCCGTGGTGACTCCCCCTTTGTGAAGTGAGATAACTGTCGCTGTGCAACATTCAGTGGGCACAAAGCGTGAGGTGAGGCTATGATTGAACATGGTTAGGTGGGGTGCCAGTTAATTCTGCAGTTCATGTAGAACGCAGCCTGGGATGTTGTCAGGTCCCATGCATGCTGTGTTCTTGGCTTTGGAGAGTGTGGTTTTTACCTGTGCAGCCGTGATTACAGGAACTTTGCATTGTTCCGGTATAGAGATGGGCCCTTTAGGGGGTGAGAGGTGGCAAAGTTAGCACTGAACCTATCTGCCAGGATGTTGGCAATATCAGTTGGTTCTGTATATTTAGTGCCATTGTGCTGTAACTCAGAGCAGATCTGAGTGTTGCCATTGATACAAGCATGAATTTGTTGTTTTTGTTGTACTGTTTGTACAATCTAACCATAGCTCACATTTCTCATATAATATCTTGTATTGTACAATGGCATGACCTTGTTATTACAATATCATTATTGCAAACTTACCACAGATCACATTACTCATATGGTATACAGTATTACACAGTGGCATAAATTTATTATTGCAATAATCATTTGCAGTATGATACAATGATGCGAGTTTACTATTGAGGTATCATTAGTATAACTTAGCCTAGCTCGGTTTCTCAAATAATATGCAATATTCTGAAATCATATGAATTTGTTTGCACAGTATTTTAAATATAATCTTACCTTGACTTTTGGCATATGTGCTATGCAGCATTATTCCTTGACATGGGATTCTTATTGCAATAACATTTAAATAATTTAACAATACCTCATATTTATCCTATATATGAGGTATTATAAAGTGAGAGGAATTTACTATTGCCAAATTATTGGTACACTCTAACCATAACTACTACTGATTATAAGCTCTAAAGTATTATGCAATAATAATATTATTAAGCCATGCTATATTAGCCAGGCTATTTCCTCAGTGAAGACTTTACCTTGAGAAAATTATCTCATAACTCACACAGAAAAATTCCCATTCCTACTGAGTCACACCCCAATGTAATTGTCCATAGCTGAGTAATCACAAGCTGATGCAAACAGTCCTGCTTAGGGAGAAAGAGACTCGCTGCCATGTTC
The DNA here is from genome assembly GCF_019279795.1 of Protopterus annectens. Classification (NCBI taxonomy): domain Eukaryota; kingdom Metazoa; phylum Chordata; order Ceratodontiformes; family Protopteridae; genus Protopterus; species Protopterus annectens. The sequence goes on along the minus strand of NC_056746.1, from coordinate 726,234,686 downwards.
TTTTCCTCACTAAGTGTGGAATATATTGCTTTTTAAGTTGGTGTTTCAAATGAAATAACATATACATACATTAACACAGCATTTCTGATCCTGATGTATTGTATCTTTGTGGATCATTTGAAGTAAGCAATCTGTCACACTTTAGGCACATCAAAACTAAGGCATCACAGATTTCCTAAACCATAAAATAAGAACCATTAAACTTTGCTTAGTAATAATTACTTCACTCCCTTTTTGTCCTGCAAGTGCCATGCCATGGATATTTTCCTTTTGTTCTTGAGACACTGATCTCATCAGAATTGGAAGAAGTAGAAAAATTATTGAATGCAACAGTTTTATGTCCCAGCTTTGAACACTTTATTTCTGATATTTCATATTTTTCAGGCACCAAGCAGAAAGTAGGTATAATGGCAACAGCTTGTTAATAGATGGCAGCTGTACACCAGGAAATGGATGCAAATAAAATTATGTTTCCCCATTATTTGTTTTCATCTGTCTGTTGATTCCATTGTTTTACAGCATTAAAACCCACTGATGTTGTATTAAAAATGTAAAAAAATAAATAACCAAGCAGTGGCATGAGATTTATTCATGTTTGTTGCAGATTTAGGCTTTACTCATGACCAAACACAACGCTGGAGAGCAAATCCAAACATAAACCTCCTCTTCTTGATACACTGTTGCAATTAAGAAGAAAACATTTCAGCACAGGAACACGACCAGGACGTTAATTCTAAAACCTTGAATTTATTCACACAGAACAGATATAAGGTAAGCACTTTCAAACTATACAAGGTGCTTCATCAGAGCATACATAACTGCATTCCATCATATTTCAATACAAAATATCAATCAATTAACAATTCAAACCAACCATACATCATTAAGCTCCAATAAAACAATAAAATCACCTAAAGACACCCCTGGCTTTCAGGATAGGTTTTAAAGAGACCCATGCATTTATAGTACTGCAATCCCTATCTTGTTTCTTTGGTGTCTGAGCTATAGCTGCAGATATTCTGGATTTTATTTATTTTCGTTCTACATTGTCACAGAATATTTTTTAGGAAAACACTGAGAAACTATTGCTTTAGGTGACACAAGTTTGACTTGGAATTAAAATGTATTTTATTGTGGAAATGTATCCATTATTCCCTGGGCAAGTGAGGGGTACCACTGCAGCTCACAATTAACTGAATTAGCTCTGATATCACTGCAAATCACAGAAAGGAGATCTTTCCATATAGCAACTTCTGTCAGTTAAATGCACTTCAGATCTTTTAACACTTTTAGCAATGCACCATTTGTTTGCCCTGATTTTCCAATGTATACTATAATATTCTTAGAAATGGTACCCATAGAAGGTTATCCCTTTGAAGTGCAGATAAAAAAACAGAAGTTTCTATCTTTGAGTTTTTGCATATTGAATAATGCAATGTAGATAGACTACACTATGAACATTTTTACTTTGTTTCTCTAATGACCACCAACTTTTCATGCCCAGCTGCTCTATTAACCCATTCTTTGCCCCTTGACAACTTAACAAGAACCCTGTGGTTCAGAGCAGAGGAAAAGGTTTGTTTTTATTAACACCCTATCCCTACTGTGTATATTCAGATTACAGCATTTCAGTGTGTATGGCATGCAATGGACATGCCTTGAACGGGGCAGTCTCTCAGTTCTGCAAGGGATTGCTTCCTTGTCCTTCACTAAAGAAATCATTCACAAAGATTGATCCCACCCCAGGGAAGATGGGGAAGGTTATGTACTTTTACTCCTGTCTGATTTCATCTGGCACTTCTAGTGCTGGGTCACTAATTAAAGCCCAGTCACCTGGGTGACAGCCAGGGCTTTAGTCTTCTATGCAACAAAGATGGCAAACTGTTGATAAGCTAGATATAAATGCATATAATGTATCCTGCTCTCATGGTGCAGAATGTAATACCAAGCCTGTAGGGATACTATAACAGCTTGGTGCAGGGGAGTAATACTATGTGCTGTTAGACTGAGACCTACAACCTCCATTTGCTTAGTGTGTGACTTTGAGCAAGTCACTTAACCCACTATTGGGACTGAAAAGTGTGTGTCCAGTGGCCTTAGCTTGTTAATAAATGTGTTTTTTAATCTATAATACGAAATTAACTATCTTGATTGTTTTGTTCAGAGAAAGTCATTTGCATGGCCAGTATATTCATTTACATGTAGCTTCCTTAAATGCCATTTAGAGGGTAGTATGTGATTGTTTTTTTTTCTTATCAGATGACTGAAATCAGATATAGTGCTGCATTTCTTTGAATAATTATATTTGCTGCTATCAGCATATCCAGTCAAATAATTAAACAGAACAGTGACTATCTGATTAAAACTGCCTTAGTAATTAAGTTGAAATGTTGAAATGTTGTATAATTATTTCTTCTTCTTCTAGTCTTGCTAGCATCTAACCTAAGAACATTTTTTTAATTCATGAAAAAGATAACATTGTTCTTTCCAGTCTGTATTTAACCAGATTTCATCCTAACTTTTATTAACTATGTGTTGTTTGGCTTTGAGTCCTGGTTGAGGACTACTGCACTTTATAACAGCATAACTAAAACAATTCCTTAACACCTGGAGGCAACTAACAGACTAATGGAAAGACATAGGTAGGTATACACAGCCTTTTAGAATTTTATTATTTGAAACCATGATTAAGCAATTGCATCTATGATCATTCAGCCAGGGCTCCGCATCTGTAATATTTTTGCTTTAATTGGAGGGTGATATTTAGCAAAATTTACAGTACTACAAAAGTATGCTATCCTGAAATGTGCACTGTCTGACATAGGATGTTATTCTAGGGGTTGAGCTGCATTCTTGAAGGTGATATAAACAGGTATACAGCTTGTTCTAGAATTTAAGAATTTAAAGCAACCTGACAACACTGCTGCCTAAGTTCATATTTAAGCAAACATTTTTGTCAGGATTTATTCTGCAATAATCTGCAAATTATAACTGGATGTGGGTAATGTAGGATTCAGTGGTAAACCAGATGCTCCACAAGTACGGCAGGTGCAATCAGCCAAAAAGCCCTCTGTAGAAGTAAACAATCACGGCCAGCACTCACAAATGTGGAAATACAAAATCCATTTATTGTGGTGACATGATCCAAGGGTTCATGCAAAGCACAAACCCAGAAAAATTAGATTGGTTTTGGCAAAAGAAACTTGCCTTCCTCAGTGAAAACAATAAAACAAATGCCCATGTAGTAGTATATATACATATACACATAAAAAACAGACATATGATTGGATAATTACAAGTGTTCATTCAAGCCATGGGAAAATAACCCCCCTAGTGTGATTATCCAACTTTTTTCTTTCTTGTTAAGCAAAGCATGCCAACCAATTTTATTTGTCCTATCTCCCTCAATTTTGTTAATAACTATAAATCTAAACTGTGCTGTAGGATGCTTAATAAAATGTTTATATATGGCATTAGATAGCCTTTTATTTCTGACATCACTCATATATTCAGAGATGCAAATTCTAACAGTATGAGAAATTTGGCCAACATAAAAAGCAAAACAGGTATAAGTGGCTAAAAAATCAGCCAGTCAGAACTACAGTTGCATAAAAATTTTATATCATATACTGTAGAAGTACTTTTAGTGGTTAACTGTTGGGATTTCACCACAAACTTCCATAAAGAACAGTGGCCAAAGGGCAACAACCCATTGCTTTAATCCCGGACAACATAACCTGATGACTATTATATTGTAAATTCCCCCTGTATTTGTAATGACTAAGAAAAGAGCCCATTGTTTTACCCCTACGATAGGAAAACAAACATTTGGATGTATTTCAGATAACCTGTTATATGCATGTAAAATATCCCAATGTTTATCAACAATGTCCCTGAAGATGTTAATATTACACCCAAAGGTAGTAACTAACCTTATGCTGGAACTAGCATTGGAGTCTTTATCCTTATAATCCAATAATGTACTCCTCCGTTGTCTTGAAGTCCATTCACTAGATAAAGTTACATTTTCCTGTTGATAACCCCTAGTAACAAACCTGTTAATTAAATCTTGTTTCTGATGTTCAAAGGAATCATCAGATGAACTAATCCACCTCATATGAAGAAACTGTGATTTTGGAATATTACGAGTGATATGTTGTGGATGAAAACTAGAAGTATGTAGCAGGGTATTATACTCAGGATATTTGCAGAAAACCGTAGTACTCAAAATGTTATCTGCATTCCTATATAACATCCAAAAAAGTGACCTCACTGACATGATAGTGCAAAGTAAAGTAAATGCCCCACTTATTATCATTCAAATAATCCACAAATTCCTCTAAGTACACAATATCAGACCTCCATATCATCCAACAGTCATCCAGATATCTATGCCAAATATCAGTCTCTTGTAAAAATATGTTATGATCAACATCATATATTAGTTGTTCCTCAAGGTATCCCATAAACAATTCTGCATATATGGGAGCAAATGATGTTCCCATAGCAATGCCTTTAACTTGCCAGTAACAGTCTCCATTAAAATAGAACACATTTTTGGTCAAAACGTATTCCGGCAAACAAATAAGAAAGGTATTAAAACCTGGTGCATGTAGGGAAACCCTATTATGCCAATATTCTAATGCAACAAGACCTGTCCAGTGAAGTATATTCATATAAAGGGCTGTTACATTAAATGTACACATGATTCTTCCAGGTTCCAACTATATATCTGAAATAATTTTCAAAAATTCCATGGTATCTTGTAATCTAAATCTCACAGCCTTTATCACAGGTTTTAAATCCCTTATCAAATAGGCTGATAATTGCTCTGTAAAGGATCCCCTGCCTGAAACTATGGGTCTACCTGGGGGTTTATGTAAATCTTTGTGAACTTTAGGTAATAAATACAAATACTGGTGTTGCAAATCAGACACTGTTAGATGAAAAATATATGATTTATCAATAATGCCTTCTTCCAAAGCTGACTTAAGAAAGATATCAATTTCTTTTTTAAACCATGTAGTAGGATCTAGGGGCATTTTCATATAGAACATACCATCCAGTTGTTGTCTATTTGCTTCAGCAAAATATGCTGACCAATCCATAACAACAATAGCCCCTCCCTTGTCGGCTGGTATAATAACTAAGTCTTTGTTGTTTTGGAAATTAGCCAAAGCTTGCAACTCAATAGAAGATAAATTGTGTTGCAAAACCCTACAGCCACATATCCTGAAGTGTAGATTTTTAAGAACACAGCCCTGAAAAGTGGACACATCTATTTATGGGAGGCATAAAAGAGGATTTGTGGAATTTAAACTTAGTAGATTCTTGTGACAAAAAATCCCCCACAAAATGAAATCTTAGATTAAGTGAATGACAAAAAGAAATAACATTATTAGCCATTATATCTTCAAGAATAAAAAAAAAAAAAAAAAAAAACAGGCACAAAACTGAGACCTTTGTTCAACAATTGTGTTTCAACATCAAATAATTTTACTGATGAGATATTGTATACATTACACAAACCACTTAAAATGGTATCAGTAGTTCCAAATGTGTGCCTACATTTGGTACTTTTTCTACGCTTTCTTCCACCCCTTTGTCTGCTGACCCTAAAGGGTTATTGATGGTACATTTTTAGGGGCTGGTCAGCTCTGTGTATGGTCATTCTCAGTGTTAGTGATGGAGGAAGACTCATCCCCTGAAGTCTCACTTACACTGCCCTTAGTTTTTTTTCAGAATAGACATGTCTTTTTTCTTTTTTTAATGGATGTGAAACATCCTGTTTGGCAAATTTAACATGTTTTTGATATCCAAAAGGGTTGCCTCAGCTATAATCACCTACATCCCTTTTAAACGTATGAATCTTTTTTTCTTTAAGATTTCTGCCCAAAGCAATAAGCTCCTTAGTAAGTTTCTGAAAACAGGAGGCATAAAAAGGTTGTCCCTCATAAATTTTTATCTGGCTCACAGATGGTCTTACTGTCTGATATAGATTTCACAATTGTACGTTCATAAAAAAAAAATCAAAGTTTCCACGAAAGTCATAGAAGCATTTTGTTGTGCCCTGGCCCATTCTTCTACAAAATATCATCAGTGTTACTAAGAGTTGCATAGAAATTCTGAGCCCTCTAGGTGTATGTAATCCTTTTAATTTTATAAGCTTTGAAAAATTTAAGGTGCCACACATTAGTCCCGAGCCCCTTCATAACTCTTGTTAAATTAGCAAACGATTGATTACATATGCTTTCTGGATTAGATATTGCCTCCTCAGAAATACCACCAGTACATGAGTTTACCCCAAAAAACCTGCAAATCATCTTTGTCAGCTGATAGCCCCTGTAAAATAGTTAACAGATCCATTTGTGCACTTAAACAATTATAGCCCTTCAATATGAACCTATATATATATATATATATATATATATATATATATATATATATATATATATATATATATATATATAGACACACACACACACACACACACACACACACACACACACACACACACACACACACACAATGTAACTTGGAAAAGTACTAATGCGATATAAATCCCTTACACTAAAACATAAATATCACAATTTCAAGGCATCCACATATAAAATTAAACACATTTCACACTTTTGAAGTCTAAAAGAGATTTGTTCACAAAGTATATTAACTGGCCATCTACAGTATAAGACATAAAGCTCAAAATTCAAACGTAATTCCCAAAATCAAAAAAAAGGTGGCGGGAACAGCAACAGCTCAATCTCATTAGAAAAAGCTGAGCTGTTTAAAATACAATATAATTATATAAGATTTAGAAAAGAGAAAAATCACACATTTAAAAAGTCATATGAAATATTGTATGAATTTCATATTTAAAAAACTGTAAATGATACACTGTTAGAATGATGAACAATGTCCCAATATTTATGAAATGGTGTACACTTAATGTGTAGGCATTATCAAATCCCAGGGATTTTTATACAACAGCATGACTATAAAGCAAAACTTTTTTTACTACTAAAGATAATCCACATGATAAATGAAATGATAGCACTAGCAGCAATAAAAAATTAAATTATATGTTTATTATGGGTTATGATGGTTATCAGCAAAAACTGAGGGTGAAGCTACTCAATGCTAGAAGTCTAAATCTCAAAATGCACTCACACGAGGCACTCCTTAAAATTGAGAACATCGATATCTGTGCAGTGACTGAGACCTGGTTCAAGGCTCCAGAGAGCACCCCTGCACTACCAGGCTATAACTCATACCACACATTTTGGCCATGTAACCTGGACCGGAACACCAAAGGCGGAGGTGTGTCCATATTCATTAAGGATATCCACATCTCCAGGCTAGTTGCTCAGCATAATGCAGCCGAGGTTATCCAAGTACAACTAACTCTGGGCAAAACTGCAATCCAATTTGTAGCTTGCTACAGATCCTCCACCATGCCCCAGGATTCCCACTCCTCTTTTCTTGATGTACAGGAAAATATTAGGGTTCAACCAAACACCCTAATAATGGATGATTTCAACTACCCCACCATTAACTGGGAAAACTACTCATGTACCAACTCCTTCACTCAACGCTTTCTGGAATTCATAAACTCCAATGCCCTGGATCAACTTATCCACACCCCCACCAGGGGCAACAATATCCTAGATCTAGTCATTACCAGCATGAATGACACACCTGACGTCCATGCCTCATTGTCCGATCCAACCATAAGCTAATTACCCTAGATATCCACATCCTGCCTCCACCTCCCATTAAGGATAGTACAGTAAAAAATGTCTCCAAAGTCAACTTCTTGCTTCTTAAGACAGAAGAGGTGAACTTCATGACACCCATGCAGATGGACAATACAGTTACAACTACTGAATCCTACAAAATTTCACTTTTCAAGCACTTACACAAGTGCATCGATCGTGCTATCCCAAACAGAACCAAGATGCTATCCTCTAAAAAAAGAAAGACAATCTGGTGGTCACCTGCCATAAACAAACTGTACAACAGAAGGAAGAAACTGTTGCAAAAGAGAGTAAAATCCCATGAGTGGAGGAGCTCCCTGGTCAGCCTCAGTAAGAAGCTGTGATCCCTGATAAAATCCTCCAAAGCTAGTTGCGAAAACAAAATTGCCACTGATTCTAAAGGCAACCACAAAGCATTCTATAGCTATGTCAACAATCTCAATGGCAACACTCAGATCTGTTCTGAATTAAAGCACAATGGCACTAAATATACAGACCCAACTGATATTGCCAACATCTTGGCAGATAGGCTCATTGCTAACTTTACCTCCCTCTTACCCCCTAAAGACCCCATCTCTATACCGGAAGAATGCAAAGTTCCTGTAATCACGGCTGCACAGGTAAAAAGCACACTCTCCAAAGCCAATAACATAGCATCCAAGGGACCAGACAACATCTCAGGCTGCGTTCTACATGAACTACAGAACAAACTGGTACCCCACCTAACCATGTTCAATCATAGCCTCACCTAAGGCTTTGTGCCCACTGAATGGCACATAGTGACAGTTATCCCACTCCACAAGGGGGGAGCCACCACGGACCCCGATAACTACTGCCCCTTTAGCCTGACGAGCCTGGTCTGCAAGGCTATGGAACGTATCATCATGGACTTATAAACAAAGACATTGGTAATCTCCAAACTCTGGACCCCACGAGTTCGGGTTTGTAAAAGGCAGATCATGTCTCCTAAACCTCATAGACTTCTTTGAAGCAGTCACCAAAGCCGTAGACAAGGGTAAGGTGGTTCACACAGCCTATCTAGATCTTGCCAAGGTTTTCGACACCATCCCCCACTCTAGAATTATATACAAACTCACTAAACTAGGTATAAATCCCTATCTTACAAGATGGGTTGCCAACTGGCTCACTGACAGAACCCACACTGTGAAAATAGCAGACTCCAAATCAGACTTCAGACCAGTGACAAGTGGAGTACCACAGGGTTCAGTCCTGGGTCCTCTCCTGTTTGGTATCTACTTTTCTGAAGTACAGGCTAACACAGAAGGTCTTTGGTTAATGAAGTTCACAAATGACTGCAAACTAGGAGCCATAATTGAAACTCCTAATGATGTGGACATCCTGCAAAAGGGCCTCATTGAGACAGATGCCTGGTGTCAAAGCCATGGCCTCAAGCTCAGTGCCAAAAACTGCATTGTCATCCCCTTTGGTAAAAACTCTGTACCCATGAACTACAACATAGGCAGTAGTATACTTAACACCGAAAGTGTGATAAGAGACCTTGGGACACAGGTAGGCAGTAGTCTCTCCTTTGATAATCATATCACCACAGTAGTCAGGAAATCCTTCTACATGGCACATCTCATCACAAAAGGTTTCTCATCTAGAAAAAAAAGAGGTTATTGTTCCCTTTACTCATCACTCGTAAGACCCATTATAGAGTACAATGCCCCTTTTGGTATGTACCTCACAAAACATCTATAACAACTGGAAAGGCCGAAGAAATACCTTACAAAGAGGATTACCGGCCTCAAACAGATGCCCTATGCAGACCGTCTCAAAAAACTCCAGCTTTACTCCGTCGCATATCGCCTACTCAGAGGTGATCTCTGCCTAACATATAAAGCTATGTCAAACCCAGAGCTGTTTGACATGCTCCACTTAAAGAAGTCCCAATCCCTCCAAGCTACACGCTCTAGGAACCTAAATCTTGTCACCACAATAAACAGAACATGCCAGAGGGATAGATTCCTGTCCCAGAGACTTCTCATACTCTGGAACAAACTACCTATGTATATCAAACAGAGCTCCTCATTAGTACTCTTCAAGAAAAATCTTGATGATTGGATGGGAAATAGGAAATTCACCCAGGGGATCACTTCTGTGGCTCTGCTCGACAGTGGCACAGGAAAATAATTTTCTTGGATGGCAAAAGCCAGGGTACCTTTTGTCTGGGCTTGTATAGGCCCTACGGCCGATAGCCTAGTACCTACCTATGAACCTATGATAGACATATAAAAGCTTTTAAACAGATAATTAAAAAAAATGGTTCATTGTAAATGAGTTAGAAAAGTTGAAACATCATATACCATCTATGCCAAAATGTACTTTTAAGAAAGGTAAAAATCTGAGACAGAGTAAAGAATAAAATCCATACATGAAGAGAGAAAAGAGGAGCCTTTCCATGTTATAACTTTCACTTTTGTACCCATATTTACAAAGATGCATCCTTTATTCATCCCGTGACAGGTGTGGAATATTAATTTAAGACTTTTGTAACATGCAATGCATGAGCAAAGCAAGTTGAGAGCACACCCTAATATTCACTCCTGTACCATAATTCTGTAACTTTTGCACCTGTTGAGCTCATTACTCTGGATGCACACCCTATTAATCAGTGCTGGTCACAGCATGATAACCTGTGCTCATATGAAGTCCGCCATCATGGGCATGCACCTTATTATTCAGTGTGCACCCTAATATTCGTTCTGGTGTCATAGTGCAATAGCTAGTACACCCCTGGAGCTCCACATCAAAGGTATTCACCCTAATATTCAGTCCTGTATCATAGCATTATAACCTGTATTACTCTGGAGCCCACTACCCTTTGTGTGCACCGTAAGATTCATTCCTGCATCACAGTATGATAGCTAGTATTATAACCTGTATAACTCAGCAAACCACGGTCTCTTCTGTGCACCTTAATATTCATTTCTGTGTCATAGTAAGATAGCTATAACACCTCTGGATCTCTCAGTCCTAGTTGTACACCCTTCTGTTCAGTCCTGTATCATAGTATTATAACCTGTATAAGTATGGAGTCCACCATCATGTGTGTACACCCTAATATACAGTCCTGTATCATAGTAAGATACCTAATATATTCCTGGTGCTCACCATCCTAGATATGCATCCTAATATTCAATCCTGTATCATAGCATTATAATGTTATAACTCCAAAAGTCACCACCCCCTGTGTGAACATTAACATTCAGAAGCAAGAGAAACAGTGGTCCAAAACCATCAGTTTATTATAAAACAACAAACAAAGCTTTTGAGTTAATAAACTCTTCTACAGTATAGTATTAAAATAGACAAGCTGTAATGCATCAATATATATCACATGCCAGTCAATAAAAACAACACAATTCATCACATGCTATAAAAGCCTACAAACTTAAAATCAAAACTTGACTAATTCATATAACAAAGCATCAGTTTGAAGTTAAGTCACATAAGAGTGTTTCTGATGGTTTTGGACCACTGTTTCTCTTGCTTCTACGTTTGACTTCTCTGGTGCAATTTTGGCTGTTTAGGTGAATTTTTACTTGTGTTAACATTAACATTCATTCATAGGTTCATAGATGATTGCTAGGCTAACAGCCACAAGGACCATTTTAAGTTTAACCAAGCATCCAAAATCTATGACAAGTTCTGGTACCCTTGATAAGTATAAGCAGAGGCTTGGGTGATGAAACATTTACAAGCAAGGACCTATGAGAAGAACCATTTACAGGCTGCCTGTGTCTATTAGAGATATAGGAGCCAAAGCAAGGATGAAGTTCCTGTTCCCCATCCAGTTGTCCAAGTTACACTTGAATTGGGTTAGAGAGGAACTCTGATTTACATGGATGGGAGCCTGTTCCAGAGAAGTGGTATACTCTGGGATACATACCTCTCTCTCCAGCAGGTCCAATTTATCTCACAGGCAAGGCTTAAGTCTTTAGAATGGGCAATTCTGGTGCTGCTTATTTTTAAGATATACAGGAGGTCCCTCAGGGTGGATTTTGACAATGCATTGTATGGCAAGCATAGATCTCCCCTCAACAGCCTGTAGGAGACAGAATACAGGGATACGGCCTTGAGGTAGTCTGCACAGGACATGTTACTTACATCCTGTATTCTTTTAGTGAAAAACCTCTGTGGAAGTTCTAACTGTTGGATGTGCCTGGTTAGGTACATGTTAAAGGGGGGATTGTACTCAATGATAGGTCTAATGAATGTAAAATACAGTGGAATAAGAAAGCCATAAATTTGTTTATAAGTTGCATAACACAGAAAGGTTTCCTCACTACTGTTAGACATGTTATGGACAAAAGCTGGATTACTTTCCATGTATGCCCCCCGTCCCTGGTCAACTCATAGGGATGTGTTGTCAATATAATAGTTGCCATCAGTGGATGATTTCCCAAAAGATACTATTATGCATTTATTAGCATTTAGTTTTAGTCCATGCCTCTGACCCCAGTTATTTGTTTGTGTCAGTCCTTCTTATTGTACATTTGTATCAGTGGGAGATGCTGTGATTTGCAATCATCTGCAAATTTTGTCAGCCAGAGGCCCTTGACACTGGACTTTACTTCAGAGAACTAGATGCCAAAAAGCAGCAGTCCCAGGACCAAACCCTAAGGCACTCTACTTGTTTATAGGTTCATAGGTGAGTACTAGGCTAATGGCCCGAGAGCCTTTACAAGCCTAGCCCATAGGATTGCCCTGGCATCGTGCCACCCGACATTAGTTTCTAGTGCCTCTATCTAGCAGAGCCACTGAAGTGATTCCTGGGGTGAATTTAATATTTCCCATCCACTCGTCAAGATTACTCTTGAAGAGGATTAGTGAGGTGCTCTGCTTGAAGTGTAGTGGAAGTCTATTCCAGAGTATGGGCAGTCTCTAGGTTAAGAACCTATCCCTCCAGCATGTTCTGTTGATTGAGGTAATAATGGCGAGGTCTTTGGAAAGTGTGTTGTGGAGGGATTGGGATTTCTTTAGATGCAGCATATCTAACAGGACTAGGTGAGACATGGCTTTGTAAGTCAAGCATAGATTGCCTCTAAGTAGGTGATATGAGAGAGAATAACTGGAATTTTTTTAGTCTGTCCATATAGGACAAGTGTTTAAGGCCCAGTATCCTCTTTGGAGGTACTTTTGTGGTCTCTCCAGTTGTTGCAGGTGTCTGGTGAGGTACATGCCAAATAGGGCATTGTACTCAATGACTGGTCTTATGACAGAGGAGTAGAGGGAGACAATGACCTCCTTCTTCCTGGATGCGGAACCCTTAGTAATGAGATGTGCCACATAGAAGGATTTTCTGACCACAGTGGCTATGTGGTGGTCAAAGGAGAGGTTGCTATCAAGCTGTGTTCCCAGATCTCTTATGATGCCTTCAGTGTTTAGATGATTGCCATCGATGTGGTAATTCATGGGCACCAAGTTTTTTCCAAAGGGGATGATGACGCATTTACTGGTATTGAATTTAAGGCCATGGTTTTTGCACTAATCATTGGCTTCAGTGAGGTCTTTCTGTAGGATGCCTACATCACTTGGTGAGTTAATAATGGCTCCTAGCTTGCAATCATCTGTGAACTTGGTCAGCCAGAGACCCTTTGTGTTGGCCTGGACTTCAGAGAAGTAGATGCCTAACAGGAGAGGACCAAGGACCGATCCCTGTGGAACTCCACTTATGACTGGTCAGCAGTCTGACTTGGAGTCTGCTACTTTCACACTGTGGGTTCTATCTGTGAGCCAGTTTGCCACCCACCTAGTGATATAGGTGTCGATGCCTAGTTTAGTGAGTGTATCTATGATTCCTGAGTGGGGAATGGTATCGAAGGCTTTAGCCAGATTGAGGTAGGCTGTATGAACTACCTTGCCCTAATCCACAGCTCTGATGACTGTCTCGCAGAAGTTGATCAAGTTGAGCAGGCATGATCTACACTTCACAAAGCAAAATTGTGTGGGATCCAGAGTTTGGAGATTCCCTATATCCTTATTTATTAGGTCCATGATGATATGCTCCATAGCCTTACATATCGGACTCGTCAGGCTAATGGTGTGATATTTCCCAGGGGCTGTAGTCACTCCCCCTTTATGAAGAGAGATGACTGTAGCAGTGTGCCATTTGGCAGGGACAAAGCCTGAGGTGAGGCTGTGATTGAACAGGGCACAAAGGTGAGGTGCTAGTTCATTTTACAGTTCATTTAGAACACAGCCAGGGATGTTGTTTTATCCCATGGAAGCTGTATTCTTGGGCTTGGACAGTGCAGTTTTAACCTGTGCAGTAGTAATATTGGGTGCCTGTGATTCTATTGGTATTGAGATAGGTCCCTGCGGGGTGGGGGTGGGGGATAAAGTTGGCACTGAATCTGTCAGGCAGTATATTGGCAATATCTGTTGGCTCATCGTAAGAGATACTATTGTGAAGTAGCTTGGAGCAAACCTGAGTATTGTCATGGAGAATAATGACATAACCATAGAAGTCCTTGTGATTATCTTTAGTATCTGCTGCAATCTTGTTTTCGTAGCTAGCTTTAGAGGATTTAATGAGGGATCTCAACTTTTTACTGAGGCTAATAAGGGAGTTTTTCCAGCCTTGGGACTTCACCTTTTTCTGAAACAGTTTCTTTCTTCTAGAGTAGACTTAGTTTATGACAGGGGACCACCAGATTCGCTTCCTTTTTTTTTTTTTGGAGGAGAGCATCTTGGTTCTGTTGGGTATGGCCAGATCCATGCATTTATGTATGTGTTCATACAGTGCATCGGTGTATGATTTAGCAGTCATGCACCCATTCTCCATCTGCATGAGTGTCTTGAATTTATCCACCTCTGTTTTTAGGGTCCAAAGTTAGCTTTGGAGATGTTTTTCATGGTAGTTACCTTTGCGGGGGGAGTGGGTGGGATGAGGATATCCAAGGTGATTAATTTGTGGTCACATCTAACCAGGGAGGAGTTGTCTATTGGTGCGGAGCAACGGTCACCCATGTTAGTGATAACCAGATCAAGGATGTTGCTCCCTCTAGTGGGGTAAGAATAAGCTGCTACAGGGCATTGGAATTAATGAATTCCATGAAATGTTGGGCAGGTTTGTTGGTACATGAGTAATTTTCCCAGTCAATAGAGGAGTAGTTGAAGTCGCCCAGTATGAGGGTGTTGGGTTGGACCCTAATATTCTCCAGGGTACTTAGGAACATAGAATGGGTGTCTTGGGGCATGTTTGGGGACCTATAGCAAGCTATGACATGAATCACTATCTTATCTAATGTTAGCTGCATATGGAGTATCTCTGCAGCGTTATGTTGTGCTACCAGTCTGAAGGTGTGTATATCCTTTATGAATATGGACACCACTGCCTTTGGAGCTTTAGTCCAAATTTTGGGGCCAAAGATGTGGAATCAATTATAGTCTGGTAGCGCAGGGGTGCTTTCTGCTGCTTTGAACCAGGTCTCTGTTATGGCACAGATGTCGACATTCTCCATTTTAAGGAGTACTTTGAGTGAGTGCATCTTGGGATTTAGATTTCTAGCACTGAGCAGCATGACCCACAGATTCCATTTATTTGTAGCAGTTATGGTGGTAGTTTGGTCCTTAGAACACTGCCTTAAAAAGGCACTGTGATTGTGACTGGCTTCTTTGTAGAGGTGGACTCCCCAGTCCTAACTTTCTGGGTCCTGTCTGTGAGCCAGCTTACTATCCAGGTGATATTATAGCAATAACCCATGCCTGGGTGTGGGTAATGCTGGATTTACTCACGGTTGGTGTGGTTTGGCTACGAGGGCGAAGCCCGAGGCACCAAACAAAGCCAACTGTGGGTAAATCCAGCATTACCCACACCCAGAAGTGGGTTATTGCTATTATACAATGACATTATTTAAGAAAAAAAAAAATACATTTTCTTAAATAATGGCATTGTATAATGCCTCCTTGCTGCCCTTCCGCAGCTGTCTGGTATTCCGCGGCAGTTCTGATGTACTGCACATGTGTATGCCTACGCAGTACATCAGAGTTGTGGGCAAAAGCAACAGAGAAAGCAAGATCTCAGTTGCTTTTTACTGTTTTGCTGTGTTAAATGGGTTTAACATAGTGAGACAGCTTTAAAATAAGCAACGGAGAATCTCCGTTGCTTATTTTAAAGCTGTCTCGCTATGTTAAACCCATTTAACATAGCGAGACAGGTTTTAAAAAAAAAGCAACGGAGAAAGCAAGATCTCTGTTGCTTTTTACACACTGTGTCGCTATGTTAAAGGAGTTTAACATAGCAAGGCAGCTTTAAAAAAAGCAACGGAGATCTTTGTTGCTTTTTTTAAACCTGTCTCACTATGTTAAACTCCTTTAACATAGCAAGACAGTGTTTTAAAAAAAGACTTATACTAATGGAAAAAGTCCGGGCGACTGGACCTTTTTCCATTAGTATAATTCGATTTACAACATGCACACTGACCAATCGGCGTGCACGTTTTGGAATATTAATGGGGGGTCATGGTATAATAGGGTTTATGCATTATGCATGACCTCTAGAGTTTGTCAACAATGCCCATTTGGATATAATGCCAAATGCCTTGGTCAGATCAAGGTAGGCAGTGTGAACCAATTTTCCCTTATACATTGCTTTGATGACCTGCTGAAAGAATTCCATCAGGATAAGTAGGCACGACCTGCTTTTGACACAACCAAACTGGGTTGAGTCTAGTGTCTGGAGGTTTCCTGTGTCATTCCTGTAACACAGTATGACAAATAGTACATCCATAGGGCTCACCATCTTAGGCATAAATACTAATATTCATTCCTGTATTATAGTATTATAACCTGTATCTAGAACCCACCATCCTCTGTATTCACCGTAGTATTCACTCCTGTATAATAGTACTATTAAAAAGTACATCTTTGGTGCTCATCATCCAAAGTGTACACCCTAATATTTAGACTAGTATTATAGTATTATAACCTGCATAAATCTGGAGACCACTATCCTATGTGTATGCTGCAATAGTGATTTCTGCATCATAGTATGAAAACTGTACACCCCTGAATCTCACAATCATGGCTGTACATCCTAATATTCAGGCCTGTATCCTAGTAATATATCAACATCACATGAGCCTGCATGTGTACACCCTAATATTCAGCCCTGTATCATAGTTTTATAATGTGCATAACTCAGCAGCCCATGATCCTGGGTGTGTACACCCTAACATTCAGCCAGGTATCCTAGTATTATAATGGTATAATTCTGCAGCCCACAATCCTGGGTATGTGCCCCCTAATATTCAGCCATGTATCCTAGTATTATAATGGTATAACTCAGCAGCCCATGTTCCTGGGTGTATACACGTTAATATTCAGCCCTGTATCCTAGTATTATAATGTATATATCTCAGTATCCCATGATCCTGGGTGTGTGCACCCTAATATTCATCCTTGTATACTAGTCTTATAATGTGTATAACTCAGCAGCCAGAGATCCTGAATGTGTGCACCATATTGTTCATTCCTTTATCATAGCATGATAGCAAGTGCAGCCCTGGAGCTCACCAGCCTGGTTGCATACCATAATATTTAATACTGTATCACAGTATTACAACCTGCATAACTCTGGAGACCACTATAAGATGTGCACAGCCTATTATTGATTCCTGTCACATACCACTCAACCATCAAAAGTTTCACAGAATGTCCAACTTTTTACTCATAGTTTAGGTCTGTTCTTCATAAAATTTGTGGTTTTCTGGATTTCTGTGGCAAATCAGTGAGAACTGAAATCACCAAATAATGGCAGGCATTTGAGTTTCAGACTTCATACCTTTGAGAAAATGTATGGTAACACAAAACCTTTTATTCTAGCAGCTTTCTAAGATTAAAAGAGTAATATTTAAAATCTGTCCCTTTTGTTGGGACTTAGCCCCCCACCCCCAACTCTTTTAGGATCTGTCCATTTTTTGTGCTAAGAGGTTGAAAGGTATGATTTCTGCATCATTGTATGTTAACTAGTGCACCGCTGGAGCTCCCTTTCCTAGGTGTGCCCGCTAATTATTAGCCCTGTATCATAATATTATAACCTTTCTAACTCTGGATCCCACTATCCTATGTGTGCACCTTAGTATTTATTCCTATATCACTGTATGATGGCTAGTACACCCCTTCAGCTCACCATCCTAGGTGTAAACCCTAATATTCAGTCCTGTATCATAGTATTACAACCTGTATAAGTCTGGAGTCCACCATCCTGTACGTGCACCCTAATATTCAGCATTGTATCACAGCATGAGAGCTAGTACACTTCTAGAGTTCATCTTTCCAGGTGTGTTACTTAATATTCATACCTGTATCATAGCATGATGACTAATAAACCCCTGGTACTTATCATCCTGGATGTGCACCCTAATGTTGATTCCTGTATCATTGTATGACAACTATTGCACTACTGATGTGCACCATCTTAGGTCTACATCCTCACATTAAGTCATCTTTCATAGTACCTGGAACTACCGAAGGCACGAACTCCAACTTTATTAACACACGAATAAAACCAAAAAACTCTTAACTTGTTCACCAAGGTTTTCGTTAACAATGTAACTTAATCAGCAAATACTACAATAGTTGAAACCAACTCCTTATATAAGAATATAATTAATTAATTAATTAATTATCCTATACCTATTAAAGCAACCTTAAATAAATTAACCAACCTTACCCACAAAGGAAGCTAAAGGACTAAATTATAAATACATGGATTAAATACATTTAAAACATATTTAAAACATACAATTTAAAGTAAAAACAAATGTGAAATGAAAAGCAAACCGAGAGGTAAATCTTCCATTGCTAAAGAACAAATAACTATAAACAGAACAAAACCTTGCAACGGAACGAACCAGGCAAAGTCCAAGTCAATAAAAACACAATAACAGGTAGTTCAATGATGAAACCACGACAAGTCCTCAGGTAAAACAAATGTGGTTTTGTTCCGTTTATACAATTTAAAGTGCATTTGTGCTAATACAAAAATATATATATATATAAATAGATAATTTAGTGTATACATAAATGTATACTAGCATAAACTAATCATTGTAAAACATATTAAAGAGAGAGAGAGAGAGAGAGAGGAAGGGCACCGTCATGTGGCTAAACTTGTAATTGCACTAAACTTTGTACAATTGTATAAAATAAATCTTTTTTAATTTGCAAATAATTGGTTGATAGAGTCTTCACTTCACAAACTATACAACTTATATATTGGTACAATTTTTAGTACTGTTTTTTCACAGTCTTGCTGCTCTCAGCTTTAGTACAGGTACCATGGAAATATGTTCATTCATCCATGGTGTCCTGTATACCTCCAAAATAAGCTGCCAGTATAATTCCTACACTTCTATCCTGTTTTCCCAATCACCACCTCTAACATAATGTGCTATCACTTCTAGCACAAAAAAAAAAAAATTAGCATCATTACATGTTATGCTATGCTTATAAAGGGCATTATTAAAATCCTGTTTACGAATGTCATATGTGTTCATATATTCTCCTTCTTAATGCCCTTTCTGTTTTTCAAACATAAAAGTAGGTGCATTTTTTACACTCAGCAAGATACACCTTTTGTGTCACAGTTGCATAATTATTATTTATAAGTAATCTACCTCTACCTAATAAATAATGTTTTCCTTATTCATAACATATTTACACTGTGTGCATCTTCCACACCTAAATGTCCTTTTTTCCTATTCCCTATCTCATTTCTATGTGAATTATTTTCTAAAATACTTTTAATATTCCTGTCCTTTCTGTAATCAAACACAATGGGTTGCTTGAAAATCATATCTAGATCTGAAAATTCAGAAAACATTTTCCAATTTTGATTTACTATCTGTTTTACTAAACTTGAATTTCAGTTGAAATTCAACATAAATGCACTACCATAGTTTTTTTCTTCTTTTTCGATCACTGTGTCCACTACATTTCTTCCCTCATTATTTGTTAAATTAATTCCTAAAATTGGGCCAAACCTGTCTCCTCTACCAGTACTGACCTCATCCATTACTTCATTAATTACATTTTCTGGATATTTCCTGTCTAAAAATATTTGTTTTAAATTACTGCACTCTTTAAAAAATTTATCTTGTACAGTGGTCATTCTTGATATTTATTTATTTATTTATTTATTTATTTATTTATATTTGTTGACTGGGAGTGTCCGACTGGATGTAGGTCCATTTTCAGCGCAGGCCTGCAGAGAAAAGCTCCACAGTTAAAATAAACAGACAGTAGTTACATTGGATTACATAGAGATTAACAATTTACATAGCAATTACTTACAACATATTTACAGATGAAGAACATAGTACATCACTAGACTACTAGAATCTTTATCTGTGAAGTACATAACAGACATTAACAAATGCTACAATAAGAAGTTCCTGCTGTATAATAAGTACTAGGCTTATGAGCACCTGAGCTTGCTCTAATCAAGGTAGTTAGTGGAGTGGAAAGAAAGGTAGTTGTTGGATGGGGTGGGTGATATTAGAGTGGGAGTTGCAAGGGCATAGCCAGCAAGTTTTTAGGTGCGCTTTTAGTAACGTTTTGAAGTGGGTGCATGATGGTATGGAGGTAACTGTGGGTGGGAGGGAATTCCGTAATCTGGCTATGGTGCAAGAGAATAGTGCTTCACCAGTAGAGTTATTGTCTTTAGTGACCTGCAAGTGATTTTTGTTGCTGGATCTTAGTGGTCTGGTGGTGCAATAGGGTTGGAGTAGATTCTGGAGGGATGAGACATTTAGTGGATGGTTAACTAGTTTGTGGGTGAGTGAGAGTTGATACTATTGAAGGAGGTGAGGGAGTTAAAGCCAGCCCAGTTCAGCAAGTGAGAGACAGTGGTGACTATGGTAGGATGCCCCTGTGGTGAATTTGGCAATTTTGTTGTAGCAGGTCTCTAGCTTGTTTAGATCGCATTGCCTTAGGTTGGTATATACTGGAGAGGCATAAAGTAGGGTGGAGATAAGGTGGGAATTTGCTACTGAAATCTTTGCTGCTTTGGTGAGAAGTTGCTTATTTCTGTATAGCACTCCTAGATTTTTGTGGACTTTTTTATGGTCATGGATATGTGAATGTCAAATTTTAGTTTACTGTCTATTTCCACTCCTAGCAATTTGGTGTGTTCAGTTGGGTATATAGTGGTGTTGTCTTTTGCTGTGATGTTAAAGGGAGAGTTGTTTTGAGTATGTTTGGTGGGTTGGAAGATGAGTAGTTTAGTTTTGTTTGGGTTGAGTATTAATTGGGCATCGGATAACCAAGTTTCAACAGAGGAAAAGGCTTCCTGTGTGACTTTTTGCAGTTTGGGTAGGGACTGGGCTGAGCAGGTGATGGCTGAGTCATCTGCGTATTGTATGAGTGTGCCATGTTTGGTGGCAGAGGCTAGATTATTGGTGAAAACAGAGAAGAGTAGGGGGTCCAAGGATGGATCCTTGGGGAAACCCTATGGAGACAGGTAGTTGGGGAGATATGTCATTCTACCATACAACAGATTCTTGGCAGTCAGACAGGTAACTCTGAAACCAGTTGGTGACTGATTGTGAGAATGATAGGTTATTGAGGACAGAGATAAGTTGTTTGTGTGGGACCATGTCAAATGTTTTAGATAGGTCTAGGAAAGTAGCAGAGAAGAGATAGCCATTGTTTTTATGCTGAAGGATAGTGTTAGTAAAGGAGAGTAAGGCAGTGGTGGTGCTATGGTTTGGTCGGAGACCATGCTGAGTACTGAAAAAGAGGTTGTTAGTAAGGAGGTAGTCTGAGACTTGAAAGTGTATGCATCTCTCTAGTATTTTGGAGAGTGGAGAGAGAATACCTATGGGGCGGTAATTGGTTAGTTCTGTGGAGGGTCCGCCTTTGTGGAGGGGAATTATATGTGATACTTTCCACAGTGTGGGAACATAACTTTCTGACAGAGATCCGTTAATCAAGATAGATACTGGGTAGGCCAGAGCATCAGCTGCGATTTGTAGGTATTCACTTGGGATGTTGTCCACTGCTAATTTGGTGGGCTTAAGTTTAGTTAAGAGTTTTTTTTATGTTGGAGGTAGGTACATGAGAAAAAGAGAAGGCAGTGGTGAGATTACTAGTTGAAGGTGTGGGTTGTAGGGGAGGGGGGTTGTGTTGTTTAGCTAGTGATAGTATGATTTGTGTGAAGTGTGTGTTGAATGAGGTAGCAATATTTTCTGAGGAGTGAGGGATGTTAGGAGGGGGGGTACTGACTTTACCTGGGTGGAGGATGGAGTTTATGGAGGACCAGAATTGTTTGGGGCTGTGTTGGGAGGAGTCTAGGGCAGACTGGTAGTATTGGAATTTGTCCTGTTTTATTAGCTTTTTGTCTCTATTGCATATTAAACATTAATTCTAATATTCTAATATTCTAATTTATTCTAATATATATTCTAATGTATTGCCCCTTAACCAGGTTCCTCTTCTGTTTATAGGGGTGTGCACTTGTATAGAACAGATATGTATTCGAAAAAGTCTCTTTTCTGTAGATCTTAGATTCCAAACAATTCTTATCAAAATTTTTATAAATGGTAACATCCAAATAGTTTAATTTATCCTTATCAAAATTGAATGTGAATTTGAGGAAGCTAGTTGTACTGTTAATATATTGTAAAAATTCTACTAATTTTTCTTCTCCTGCTGCCCAAAAGAAACAAAGATCATCTAGATATCTCTTAAAAAGCTCCAATAATTTCTATAAGGGGAGATGAGTAGAAACTTTTTCTCCCAAACACTCAACACAATATTCACAAAACTGGGGGCACAACAGGTCCCCATGGCAACTCCTTGTATTTGCCTAAAAAACTCTCCTTCAAAAACTAGAAAGTTGTTTGCTAAAACCAAATCTAATAGTTCCATAATAACTCTCAATTCTTTCCAATTAAATTTCTTTGTGGCCAATAAAGCATCTAAAAACCATTCCATCCCTACATCATGTGGGATGACCAAAAAAAGGTCCACAATGTCTACAGTAATAAAAATTGTACCAATGTCAAATAACTCTTGCTTCACATTTCTTAACAAATCCCATGAGTCTTTAAGGAAGCCTTCCTGATCTACCCAAACTTTCTTAATTTTAGCATCAATAAATTTAGCTAGAGGGTACATTTTTGAACCTCTAGCTGAAACAATTGGCCTGATTGGAGGGTTTGGAGTGTCCTTATGCACTTTTACAATACCAAAAATTACTGGAATAACAGGTTTTCCAACAAATAAAATGTCAAAAATTTGTTTGTCAATTAATTCATCATTCAAAAGTTCTCTTAGGGAAAAATCGATTTTAGAATAGGCTATATTTATCTCATTAATGGATATTGTTTCGTGTCTACTCTCATCTCTTAATAATTCCTCCATTTTGGCTCCATACAGAATATTGTCCATAATGACCATTCCCCCTCCTTTATCTGGTCTAGAAATCCTAATGTTCTTATCTTCACTTAATTGTTTTAATAAAACCCTCTCTTGCAAGGTTAAATTAAATGTATTCCTTGACTTAGTTAAAGCATTTCTAAGTTCTCTTTCTACAACTGTCTCAAAATTTTTAAGCTGCGGGTGTAAAGGAGGGTTAACTATACTTTTCTTTTTAAATATATTGTTATTTACCTTAGGAGGTGTAAGGGCCATTTTTTCTTTGTTGTTTTCATACAATAATTCAAAATTTTTCTTTCAAACAAATAATTTCAGATCAATTATAGTCTTACTTTTTCGTATTTGTGAATTTATCTGTGAGGCGGCTTTTCCTCATCTTTTTTGAGTGTCATCTTTCATAGTATTATAACTGTATAATGCTTGAGCTCAACATCTTGATCATCCCAGGACCTCACTGAAGTTCTCACAGGTCACATCACCCTCAACTACAGTTCAATTTCAGCAGCATTAGTTTTAATCATAAAGTTTATCCGAGATAAGAGTGATTTTGTGCTAACATGAATGAAACAAAGGAAGTGTGCTTCTCTAAGAAATGTGTCAGTATAAGTAGTAGTAGTAGTACAAGATAGAGCAGGAAGAAAAAGGAAGCAGTAATTACTTTTAAATGAAATGTCCATTAGATGTCATAATTGAAAATCATGTCAGATGAAAAAAAATATTTTGAAGTTAGTTTAAAAAAACATTAAATACACTTTTGCACTGAATCTGTCCCTGATCCAGAAAAGCATGAAACCCTGATTATGACTCAAGCAAACTGTGTTTATTTTGTGGCATAGGCACTTAAGCCAGACAGGGGAGGAT
The DNA here is from genome assembly GCF_019279795.1 of Protopterus annectens. NCBI lineage: Eukaryota > Metazoa > Chordata > Ceratodontiformes > Protopteridae > Protopterus > Protopterus annectens. Next base: position 726,210,660 of record NC_056746.1, on the reverse strand, counting down.
GGGAGGGACCAACCATCTCAAGATCACCCATTTTGGTTGGAGTGAGGGAGATCAAGTCATTATACTGGCAACACATATTAATGGATAGGTGACAGTCTGCACTGTACAACCTAGCAGGTCAGTGCTGCCAGAGAAGTGTCTCTTTTCCAGGAAGGTTAGCGTGTGGGATACCATGCATACATTTCCTGTGAAGAGGTAACTACAGAGCCTGAAGCCACCCATGGGAGGAGACTTAGGGGTCTTTACCAATTTGACTTTGGTAAACTATTTTTCCTCTGAGTTGCTTGTTTAGTTTGATAAGTGAGCATTTATTCTGCCGTGTGCTACACCTCCTAATTTTTGCCATGATTTTCTTCCATCTGTTATAGAGCCTATTCATGTTGTGATTCCGCCAGGGTGGCTTGCTTTCTGAATTAGTTCTGTGCTTATTCCTGGAGGGTACAGCTGCCCCTGTGCTATTAACAGTCTTTTATAGGGTTTCTGTGAAGAGGCCCACATAGGAAGATGTGTTCTTGGGGGTTTATTGGGGCTTGAAATTTTGCCAAATTATCACTTAATAATAAAAAGTTAGCTTTAGAGTAGTTTCTACACATTCCAGGGATAGCTGGGGGTCTGGGCTTAGTTTACTTCAAAGTACACTGTTATGTGGTCCGACCTTAACAAAGAGGACATAACAGTAGAGATGTGCAGCACTCTTCCATTTTAGTGTGGACCACATCCAGTATGTTTGCTCCCCTGGTTGTTGTATTATCAGTCTGTTCCAGGGAGTTTATGTTTACAAAATTCAGGAATCTCTGTGTCTGAACTTTTGGTGTCATATATGATTCCCAGTTAAAAGTGTGGTAATTAAAGTCGCCAATGAATATGGTATAGGGGTGGATGGTGAATGTTTCCAGCAGGTTAAACACTTGCTATAGGCTTCCTGTGTCTTAGAAGGGGACCTATAGCTTGGAAGAAACTGGTATGGGATTTTGACTATAGTGATCTAAACATGGAGAAGCTCAAGTACATCATCCAGTTTGTCTATCCTTAAGGAATATTTATTTTGATACTGAGGCATCTCCATCTTTAGTCCCTGTCTATATAGTAACTGGTTTAAATGTGCTGGAAGACATTATAGCCTTGTAATGCTAGTGTGCTCTCCATGGCTTTAAACCACGCCTCAGTGACTGCACCTATGTCAGCATTCTCAAGGGTTAGGAGAGCTTGTAGGGAGTGAAGTTTCTTGTTTAGACTCCTAACACTGAGCAGTAGCACCTTTAGATTGGCTTAAGAAAAAATAATGGGAACCGTTGTTTTTTTTCTGGCCATGGTACACCATAAAGCAAAACAACAACAACAACAACAAAAAAAGAATTACAGTGTCAGCACAGGCTAAGAAAGAAAAGTAACACTAGTAAAAGACAGAGTGAAACATAAAAAGAAGAAAGCCACAAGTGTTTTTGAATAATCATATGACAAGGGGAGTGAGGAAGATGCATGAGGAAAGACAAGCCCCGGGATTCAATAAACTCCTTGTAGGATTCACTGAAGTGGTGCACAGTGAGCAGCAATACCCACTAAATATTTATGCTGGGCACCACATTTAAATGTAAATAAGTGAGGTTTTGTAGCTGGCAAAACCATATAAGCAAACATTGATAGCATTCTTGTATAAATCAGAGCACTGATGGTCCGTGGTTTTGCATGTAATGCAACAATGATCACCAGGGCTTCACACATAGCTCTCAATCACTTAGTGCAAAACATCTGGGCAAAGACAACATAATGGGGGACAATGACTCATGAATAGGGAAATATGACATATTTGCCCTATAGAAATATGCCAGAATAACCACGGAGTTGTGTTACGATACACATTCTGAAGGATTTGAGGTATGAAACTCAAATGTAATATTGAGGCACATCAGTTCTAAAATCATCTCAGTGACATGGCAGAAAGCCACAAATTTGATAAGGAAGATGTGGACATTCTGTGAAAATCTGGACAGTTGAGAGGTATGAATGTCAAGTATCCAGGGCTGTGTTACAAGTTTCTGTGTTGTCCATACCTTACTTGGATAAAGGAAGTTTCTCTGTTTACCTGTGAGAAAGGGGAGCATTGAGCAGCCTATCTGTCCCTGGAGGAGTGGTTTCAGCCTAGAAGCTAGTAGTTTACTGGCCATTTGGGCTAATTTTGATTATATCTGCTCTATTTTCTGAAAAACAAATACTTGTTTCCCTCCTTTCTGAACTAGTATAGTCCAGTTTTCAGGTTATCGCTGAATCCAGGGCTATGTTACAAGTTTCTGTGTTGCCCATACCTTACTTGGATAGAAGGAAGTTTCTCTGTTCACCTGTGAGAGCGGGGAGTCTTGGCCAACCTATCTGTCCCTGGAGGAGTGGTTTCAGCCCAGAAGTTAGCAGTTTATTGGCCATTTTGGGCTAATTTCTATCTCTTTCACTTCCCTGATATGAAAAACGCATTTGCGCAGTTTTTGCACTTGTATTCCGCTCAGCAAGTGCCTTCCAGGTGTTCTGCAGTGTCTACAGCAGCAGAGAGACAAAAGAGTGACTTTGGAGTGATTAAGTATCATTTTTCTGATTTTCTTGCTGTCCTAACTATTTCCGCCTAAACGCCAGTTTTTTTTTAGTGAATCTGTGGTTTAAAAAGTTTGTTATTGCTACGTATTGTACTTATTTGCTGCCTGCACTTGAATTAAGTCATTTTTGTGTTTAAATAATCTGTTTAACTGTTGTAGGCTACACACTAAAGTGTGATAGCCTTTTCTGTGCATTTAAAGTGTTGTTTTGATTGTATCTACTCTATTTTCTGAAAAAAAAAAAATATATATATATATACGTGTTACCCACCTTTCTGAACTAGTATAGTCCAGTTTTCAGGTTATTGTTGAATCCAGGGCTCAGTTACAAGTTTCTCTGTTGCCCATACCTTACTTGGATAGAAGGAAGTTTCTCTATTCACCTGTGAGAGAAGGGAGCTTTGAACAGCCTATCTGTCCCTGGAGAAGTGGTTTCAGCCCAGAAGTTAGAAGTTTATTGGCCATTTTGGGCTAATTTTGATTGTGTCTGCTCTATTTTCTGAAAAAAAAAACTTTTTCACACCTTTCTAAACTAGTATAGTCCAGTTTTCAGGTTATTGCTGAATCCAGGGCTGTGTTACAAGTTTCTGTGTTGCCCATACCTTACTTGGATAGAAGGAAGTTTCTCTGTTCACCTGTGAGAGAGGGGAGCTTTGAGCAGCCTATCTGTCCCTGGAGAAGTGGTTTCAGCCCAGAAGCTAGTAGTTTATCAGCCATTTTGGTCTAATTTCTATCTCTTTCACTTCCCTGCTATAAAAACTGCATTTGTGTGGTTTTGTGCACCGGGCAGACCATTTAGCTAGAGTTAAACTATTGACCACCAACTGAAACAATAATCCAACCAGCGTAATGCGAAGCAGTTTATTTTAAAACTCAAAAACAGTAAAAACCAGTAAGACAAGCGCTTTCGCCTGGTATATTCCAGGCTTTTTCAAGTCAAGACATTAAACAAGTTACACCACCATGTTTAAATAGTGTGGTTAATTGGTTACAAATTAGTGTGTAGTGTTTATTTATATTTGATGTTAGTACCCTAACTTCATGGTGCTTGAACAGGTAAATCCTCACATTAGAGGGGGTGACTGGGAATCTACACTAGAGTTTAGAGAACTCATTTGGCAGCTTAGGTTAAATGCAGGCAAACCACCAGGACTAAATGGTTCAATCAGTATTGGCTCATTACTTAGGTTAAGAAGGGCCAGGTTATAGGGTACTAACATCAAATATTTTTGCATACTTGGTTTAAGATTGTTCATACTTTATTCAAATCCACGGTGGTTTTACTTGTCAACAGTGAAAGTATGTTAGTTCTTCAAAAATTGACTGACTGACATCAAAACATGACAAGTCAGAATGTTTACCTTAACTGATAGTAAAAAAGTTCAAACTGGTTTATTAAATATTAAATTTTAACTATTTTAACGAAATGTTTAAAGTATGATGACATTTTTTTAAACAAACATATCTATTCTAAACAAACAATAGAAATCAACACAGTATCTTCATAACAAACAAGCACACCTTGGTTACAACACACTTCAGGGTCTGTGGTTACGTTAGGGTTAACAATTAATTAAACACTACACACTAATTTGTAACCAATTAACCACACTATTTAAACATGGTGGTGTAACTTGTTTAATGTCTTGACTTGAAAAAGCCTGGAATATACCAGGCTTTAAGCTTGTCTTACTGGTTTTTACTGTTTTTGAGTTTTAAAATAAACTGCTTCGCATTACGCTGGTTGGATTATTGTTTCAGTTGGTGGTCATTGCATTTGTGTGGATTTATCACTTTACAACCATTTAGCTAGAGTTAAACTATTCTCGACTCCACGGAGACTACTCTTCAATTTTTCCCTTGGAACTAGACAAACCTTCAACTTTAGCACTCAAACCATTCATTTCACAGTCAAGCACTTGCTTAAAACTCATAGCAAGCACTAATTAACCCCAGCACTAGACCCCCCTATACTGTCCAGAAGGACAAGGCTCTCTATTCTTCCCCACCAGCCAATCAAAAAAACAGCTTACTCTACCTATTCAGGCATGTCCAAAGGGCAGTTTCAGGTGTACTCTCTAGTCCAACTGGTGAAGCTGGGCATTTTGAGGCAATATTACAACTGCCTCATGTACACAGACAACCCTCTCCTCCTACCACCAAACACTAATATATGCGAGAGATGCAATTATACAGCCAGACTGGAGGAAAAGCTCTCTCAACCCAAGACTGGAACTGACAGTCAAGAGGAGAAGGGTAATACTTGCAACACACCACCAGTCTCACATAGACCTAATAAATCAACACCAGTAAATAACACACATGAATACATGAAAACATAATCAGAGGCTGTAAATAAAAATCTGCAAAAGCAACAGAGACCTCCAAAGCAGACATCCAAGCAACCTCCACACCCCATCACCAACCATGAAACACAAACTTCATATAATCAGTGTGCCATGCAATCACAGCCCTTAATACAAAATAACATACCCAACACACTAGTAATAGGTGACTCTATAGTCAGGCACACTGATGTCCCACTAACTAGGCTGGACAAGGAGCAGGTTACAGTTAACTGCCTGTCGGGTGCCAGGATCTGCCACATAACACAAGCACTCAGGTCACTCCAGAACAAGTACAAATACAACTCTGTCATTATCCATGTTGGTGAGAATGACCTGAGACGTACCTCCGTGGACTACATGAAAAGAGACATGAAAGAGCTCTCTGATCATGTAGCCCAGGCCGGTATGACTCTGACTCTGAGTAGCATCCTGCCCTCACCAAGAATGATGCCAGAGTATAAAGAAAAAATGATCAGTTTCAAAAATTGGCTAAGTTTCTTGTGTCATTCAAAAGGGATCCAGTATCTGTGCGCCTGGGATGACATGCTCGACAAGCCTTGTTGCTTTGCAAGAGATGGCTTGCACCTGTCACCCTTAGGTTTTCGAATACTGGCCAAGGATCTTGCTGCCCCCATAGTGCCTTTTATAGGCAAGGCTCAAAAGACAAACCCACCACCATAAATAGCACAAGTAACCAAAAACCGAGGGTAATGCTACTCAACACCAGAAGTCTAAACCTCAAAATGCACGCACTCGAGGCACTCCTCAGTCTGGAGGACATTGACATCTGTGCAGTAACAGAAACCTGGTTTAAGGCTCCTGAGAGCACCACAGCACTACTAGGCTATAACTCATGTCATACCTTCTGGCCACAGCACCAGGACCAAAACACAAAAGGCGGGGGTGCATCAATGTTCATCAAGGATACCCACACCTCCAGGTTAGTGGTGCAGCACAATGCATCAGAGATCATCCAAGTGCAACTAACAATGGGCAAAACTGCAATGCAAATTGTAGCTTGCTACAGATCTCCCACCATGGCCCAAGACCAGCATTCCACATTTCTGGAGACACTGGGAAATATGAAAGTCCTACCAAACACCCTGATACTGGGTGATTTCAATTACCCAAACATAAACTGGGAGAACTACTCAAGTACTAACTCCCTTGCCCAACGCTTCCTAGAATTTATAAACTCAAATGCCCTGGATCAACTGGTCAACACCCCCACCAGAGGGAACAACATATTGGATCTGGCATTACCAACATGGGCGACCGGTGTTCCACACCGGAGGTTAACCCCTCACTGGTTAGATCAGACCATAGACTAATCACTCTGGATATCCACATTCTGCCCCTACACCCAATCAAGGAAACCACCGTGAAAAACTTTTCAAAAGCAAACTTCACGTTACTTAAGACCGAGGTGGAATGTTTCACAGCCCCCATGCTAAAGGACAATGTTGTCCCAGCTGCTGAAACCTTTACAAAGGCACTCTATGAGCATCTGCAGGAATGCATGGATTGTGCTATCCCAAGTAAAACCAAGACTCACTCCTCCAAGAAAAGGAAACAAGTCTGATGGATCCCTGCCATAAACAAGCTATACAACAGAAGGAGGAAACTAGTACAGAAAAGAGTAAAATCCCAAGAAGGAAAGACATCCCTGATCAGTATCAGCAAGAAACTATGATCCCTCATTAAATCATCCAAGGCTAGTTTCGAAAGAAAAATTGCCAGTAACTCCAAAGATAACCACAAAGAGTTCTTTAGCTATGTCAAGAACCTAAGTGGAAACTCTCAGATCTGCTCTGAGTTAGTGCAGAATGGCACAAAATACACTGAACCGACTGATATTGCCAACATTCTGGCAGACAGGTTTAGTGCAAACTTCACCCCCCTCTCCCCCCATGAAGGGCCCATAACCATACCAGAAGAATGTAGGGCCCCATCAATCACCAACACACAGGTTAAAGCAGCCCTATCCAAAGCCAAAAACTCAGCTTTAATGGGACCGGACAGTGTCCCAGGCTGTTTCTTACAAGAGCTCAAAAATGAACTAACCCCTCACCTAAACACACTGTTCAAAATCAGCCTCTCTACAGGCTACATACCCACAGAGTGTTGCACAGCAACAGTTATCCTGCTCCACAAAGGTGGAGCCACAACGGACCCCGGGAACTATCGCCTTATAAGCCTGACTAGCCTGGTCTGCAAGGCTATGGAATGCATCATCATGGAACTCATTAACGGAGACATTGGGAACCTCCAAACCTTGGATCCTACCTAGTTTGGCTTTGTTAAGGGCAGATCATGCTTCCTAAACCTGGTGGTCTTTTTTGAGATGGTTGCCAAGGCCTTAGATGAGGGAAAGGAGGTCCACACGGCCTACCTAGACCTTGCAAAGGCTTTCCACACCATTCCTCATTCTAGTATTATAGACAAGCTCACCAGCTTGAACATAAACCCCTACATCATGAGATGGGATGCCAACTTGCTCATGGATATAACCCACATGGTGAGAGTTGCAGGCTCTATGTCCGACTCTAAACCAGTTACAAGTAGCGTCCCCCAGGGCTCAGTCCTAGGACCCCTCCTGTTTGGTATATACTTCTCAGAGGTACAGGCAAGCATAGGAGGACTATGGCTGACCAAGTTCACAGATGACTGCAAGCTAGGGGCCATAATTGATTCTCCAGCTGATACAGACACCCTCCAGATGGGTCTCACTGAGATGGATACCTGGTGTCAAAATCATGGCCTCAAGCTAAATGCCAAAAAGTGCATAGTCATACCCTTTGGAAAAAACAAAGTATCCACGAACTACCACATAGGTGGTTGTCCCCTAAATACAGAAAATGTATTAAGGGATCTGGGGACCCAAGTAGATAGTAATCTCTCCTTTCATAATCATATTGCCAAGGTGGTTAGAAAATCCTTCTATGTGGTCCACCTAATCACAAAAGGGTTCGGCTCTAGAACAAAAGAGGTTATTGTGCCTATCTTCTCATCACTCATTAGACCCATCATAGAATACAATGCCCCATTTGGGATGTACCTTACAAGACACCTGCAACAGCTGGAAAGACCACAAAAGTACCTCACCAAGAGGATTACTGGCCTGAAACAGATGCCCTATGCAGCCCAACTCAAGAAACTCCAGCTGTACTCGGTTGCATACCGCTTACTCAGAAGTGATCTCTGCCTGATATACAAGACCATGTCCAACCCAGAATTGATAGACATGCTCCACCTATAAAAAAACAAATCCCAGAGACCCACACGCTCTAGAGATATAAACCTCACCACAATGATAAATAGGACATGCTGGAGGGATAGATTCCTATCCCAGAGACTCCCCATGCTTTGGAACAGAATTCTGATATACATCAGGCAGAGCCCCTCCCTAACACTCTTCAAGAGAAACCTTGACGGGTATATGGGAAACAGAAAATTTACCCCGGAGATCACTGCAGTGGCTCTGCTGGACAGTGGCGCAGGAAACTAATGGCTCTGCTGGACAAAGGCACAGGGAACTAATCTAAGGGGGTGGCAAAAGCTAACACATTCTGGCTAGGCTTATAAATGCCCTTGGGCAGATAGCCTAGTACTTACCTATGAACCTATGAACCTATATGGTCAAAACACAATACAGGGCAATGTATCTACAGTACAGAGTATCATGAAATCCCATTTCTGGTATCCTGTACTGAAGTTGTGTAAATGGTCTGTTAAGATACATGGACTGCCATATAAAATAAACACTCAGGGCAAGTGTGTGTATTGAACAGAGACACACAAATGAATTGTAGGAATGAAGACAGGGAAAGAAAACAGGTGAAATAACCTATTTTACAGCAGGTGAGGGCATGTCAATGGAAGATGGTTGTAGCAGCAACATCAATCACATATCAGTCTGATACAGTAGGGACTGCACAGTGAAAATGTGTATTATGTGACTGTCACACAAGTTGTCGTAACAATGGGTTGGATGTCTGTATGAGATAAGCATCCTTACATGAATAATCCAGAAGACATCTATCAGGGGTCTGACATACAATTGGGGTAGGGTCCATATTGTGAAGCTCTGCAAACTGATTTGCCTGAATATGAGTGTAATCTAAGCAGAGGTTTACAGCAAGTGTGACACAGGTAAAGGCTCGTGGACAACATTAAAAGAACCAACCACAATCGTGGACAATATCAGAATAATACAACCAGCAATCCCATAGCTCTAACATAAAACGAAAATAAAATAATAAAATAATATTAAAATAAAATTATAATAAAATGTGATTTAGAGTAATCAGAGTTTATTCTGCACAATACACTCATACAACTATTATGATACATCCACACTCTATGAGAGTAGTGATGCATACTGTTCTGGCACTGTAACATCTGCTGGAGGTGTTAGGAGGGACAATGCCATTCCTGTATATGAGATATTGAGCAATAAAGGCTAGTCAGTTTGTCTGCATGGCAGATACATACATACATATGTATATATATAATCCACATTGTCAAATCCATGCCATTAATGCTGTCAAACATAGATGTATGTACTGCGTGCATCACCAGGACAGGTAGTACACATGCATCTGATGTATCATCTTGATGAGGGTTCTGCACCATCAGACAGCAATGCTTATGCCACAAAAAGAATACCTAGATATGGCCATTAAGCTGTGTGACAGCTCACTGTGGCAAAGGTGTTACACTTCAGTTACATATCAGTGGAAGATTTGTAGGGAGATACATGAAGCAGGGGGCATTGTGTGTAGTTATTTGTGTGATGAAGGCTGGGAACTATGGAGGTATCATGGCTTCTGATGTGGATGTCCTTCAAATACTTAGTGCTCGTGTTACATACAAGGGAGTAGCCAGCACCCCAGCACACAGGTCATATACCTACTGGTCTGATTATAGGGTGTGATTTCCACCTTATACTTGGGTTGTGGGTTTGTTTTCCTGCTGTAACAAATCCCCCCATATTTTCTTCTCATTGTGGGTATTGTCATGGCTGTGGCAGCCATCTTTGGTGTATTGATACTGGCTGTATTATACCATTGTCACAGTTGGAGTCAATGATTGCCCACAATCTGTAGTCTGTCAGGCAGCAGTTTGGACACAGGATATGTATGTCATCTGTGATGTCCATCACTTAAATAATAGATAGTAAAGGGCCTAGCAAGCAGCTCTGATGTACAGACCTGATCACTTCACACATTTCAGCACAGTGAGATGCCATGTATGTGATAAACTGGTCTACCCAATTGGTGTTATAGCTATTTATGGCCACATCTGGCAGTGTTGATTGAATACCTCTGTGTAGATTTGTGTCAAATGCCTTGGTGTGGTCAAGTTCTACAAATTTATAGTGCCGTCATCATGCATGCCCCTGATGACCCCTTTGAGAACATCTATCAGTTGCAACAGACATGATGTAGCATTAACAACTCACACAGGTCAGTTGCACATAGCCCGGATATTACTAGTGCCCATTTAGAAAAGGTCCATGATAACATATTGATATACCTCACATTTGAGGAGAGTCCAGGATGTGTCTATAGATGCATGCATCGTGTGCTGTCCCCCCCAAATCTGATAGATGAGTGTTGATGTACATCCTTCTATGGGAAAAAAGCCCCTGTGGAGGGTGTGTTGATGTCTGTATTCAGCTGTATCAGGAAGGTGTATGGGTTGAGCCACACCATAGGTGATCTGTGATGTTGTCAGAGCCCACTGATTCTGAGTGATAGACCTGGATGAAGGCAAGACAGTGCAAACTGCCTATCGTAATCTGCCCTAAAGTTTTGACACAATCCCCCATGCATGTCATTGGGAAACTCTCCCAGCTGGGGATTAACCCTTATGTCACTAGACGGGTAACCAATTGAATCCCTGACAGAACACACACTATGAAAGTTGGTGAATCAGCCTGTACCAGTAGAATTGTCACCAATAGCGTATCCCAGAAATCTGTGCTTGGTGCTTTACTGTTTGGACTTTATTTCTTGGCAGTTCACGTTAAAGTATATGGCCTTTGGCTTGCCAAGTTTGCTGATTCTTGCATATTTTGTGCAATCATTGAGTCCACCAGTGATGATATACTACAGGATAATCTAACACAGATAAATTGTTGATGACAAAGCCATACGATCTACAAATAAATACAGAAATGTGTCTTTTTTTTTTGTTCTTTTGAAAAGTGGAATTCCATGCTAATTACAGCATTGACAACAGTCCTGCTATGCTGAAACCCAGAGATGCAAGCACTGGGTACACACGTAGATAGCAATCTGAACTTTGACCACCAAGTGTCCACACTGGTATTAAAAGCCTACGTTGTGCACATCATGAGTCATGCCATCATATTCAGATCTTAGGATTGTATGACAGTACTGTACTCAAATCTCATCAGAACACTAATAGAGTATACCATTCTATTTTGCATGCAGCAGCGGGAAAGATAGCATGGGTTTATCACTAAGAAAACACAGGGCCTACAAACCATGCCATGATGTATGTGGACAGACTAAAAGCCATGTTAATGTAATCTGTATTGTGTAGGAAGAGGTGACTTTTGCCTGGCCTCCAAGCCAGCCTCAGACCCTGCCCTGGTGGGAATAGTGCATATCTACATATCAGATATAGCTGATGACATCAGCAGTGTCTATTGAGGAGAATATGGCAATAATAGTGTCCCGCATGCTGGTGTGAAAGGCTCTCTGTAATGTCAAGTAAGAGTAGAAACACACACACACACACACACACACACACACACACACACACTCACACACACACACACACACACACACACACACACACACACACACACACACACACACACACACACACACACACACACACACACACACACACACACTCTTGACTGCAGTGAGAAAAGAACCCCTATATATCTAGGTGCACAGACTACAGAACTCACTAATTTATGCAAGTGCCACTGCTCAAGTCTGACTTTTGCAAGACTGCAGGTCAATTTATACTGGGTAACACCAGCAGAGCATGTTGGAGAGAAGATGTTGGGAGGCCAGCATGAAATGGATGTGTAGGCAAAAAAGTGTCAGTCCATGGGACTGGAGCAGTAACTGTAGGATACACACTTTTGCTCTTTTGTCTTGACACACATACAATAGGCAGTTGACTGCAGTGAGAACAGAACTCCTACCTATCTAAATACCTGGACTATAGAGCTCAGTATTAATGCAAGCTCCATGGAATAAGGCTGACTTTTATAAGACTGCAGGTTAAATTATAGTGGATGACATCAGCAGGGCATGTTGGAGAGAAGATGTTGGCAGTCCTGCATGAAATGGATGTGTAGGCATGTGCAAGTATCAACATACTGTCAATCCATAGGAATGGAACAGTAACTGTAGGATACACACTTCTGTTCTTCTCTCTAGACACACACACACAGTGGACTGCAGTGAGACCAGAACCCCTCCTTATCTCAGTACACAGACTACATAACTCAGTACTTTATGCAAGCACTACAGCACAAATCTGACTTTTACAAGACTGCAGGTGAACTTATAGTGGATGACATCAGCAGGGCATGTTGGGCAAAAGATGTTGGGAGGCCTGCATAGGTTCATATCTTCATAGATTCATAGGAGGTTACTAGTCCAAAGCCCCCTAGGTCCTTTACAAGCCTAGACGTGTAAAAACACAAGTACCCTTATTGAGCATAATTAGATGGTCATTCTTAGCAGAGCAATTTTGTGATCAGCACTGAATGGCCCTGTTCATGAGGGACATAGGTGCCACAGCAGGGGGAGTTTACTATCAGTCACCCAGTTGTGAAATTTGCGCTTGAGTAGGGTCATTGCAGAGTACTGCTTCACATGCAGTGGGAGCCTCTTACAAATGAGTGGCAATTGCTGGGAGATATATTTGTCTCCCCCAGCATGTTCTGTTTATGTCACAGACTAAGTTGAGATCCCTGGAGCAAGTTATTCTTGTCCCATTTGATTTGCAGATGTCCAGCATTTCCAGTAGGGCAGGGTCTCAGACTGTTGTGTACATCAGGCATAGGTCACCTCTCAACAATCTGCATGATACTGTGTACAGTGACAGGTTTTCATTCTTTCCATGTATGTCATGTTTTGGAGGCCCTGGATTCTCCAATCAGAAACCTCTGTGTTTTCTCTAGTTTCTGCAGGTATGTGTTGAGATGCGGACAGAAGGGAGCATTGTACTCAATTAGTGGTCTGATAATGGTAGAATACAGCAGAGCTATGACCTCCCTGGTCTTGGATGTGACAGCCTTATTTATGAGATGCACAATGTTTAATGTGTGTCTCACTGCTATGGAGACATAGTGATTGAAGTGTAGATTGCTATCAACATGTGTTCTCAAGTTTTGCAACACTGTGTTTAAGCTTAGAGGGGTTCTATGTATATCATAATTAGCAGAGTTACTTCATTGCCAAAGGCATTTTTTAGCTTTAAGCTTCAGTCTGTGAGTTTGGCATCAATGATTTGTCTGTGTCAGCCCCTTCTGTAATATGTTATCATTGCTGGGTGACTTTACATAACTGCATGCAATTGACAGTCATCTGCAAACTTGGTAAGCCACAGGCCATCTACCTTTGCCTGGGCTCCAGAGAAATAGTTTCCAAACAGTTGAGGGCCCAGCACAGATCCTTTTGGTATTCCACTGATAAGTGCTCTAGTAGTGGAGGTGCAGTCTCCAACTTTGACAGTGTGTGCTTTCTAGGTGACCCAGTTGGCTCTCCATCCAGCATAAGCATGCAACACTGGTGCAGTGCATTACCCTATACACCATGCCTGACATCTTTCTGCAGGTGATGAAATCACCACCTCCGCCACTGCTCCCGGATAGCACCACTGCACCAGCTTCCAGGGAAGTATTGCCTCAGGGCACAGGTAATGCACAGGCAGCAGGGGCAGTGCTGCCAAGTTGGTTCCCAGATGTGCTGGGCATTGGCGCTGGAGCATGTGGAGTGGAGGCAGGCTGACCAACTGGGGCTGGCCTACCTTGCTGTGCTTTATAGCATTTACTAATGTGGTACTCATGGATGGCATTGAGACATTTTATTGACACATAGTAGAAAATAAAAAAAACAAAGCTATGGGATGGGGTGAGAGAAAAAAAGATAAAATTAGTAGCATATGTGACATGCAATGCATTAATACAATCATACAACTCTTTTATCTGAAGTGCTACATTTAAGTATATGTCCTAACAGATGCACATTATACTACAGACTGCTAAAGTAATCCTAGAAATGTGCATATATTGCACATGTGCATGTTCCATTTATACAGATTACAGTGTACAGCAGGGTATATTTGCCACTGGTATAGAGGTTTTAATTTAATGCAAATATTGAAGAAATAACAGTATTGTACAGTTGAGAATTGTGGCATTTGAACCCACAACCTCTGACTGCAATTTAATATTGGATTTTGCAATTGTTTTGTGCTAAAGATCAATGCATGCATACTTGCTTTTACAATTAGGATATGCAGGTTCAATTTGATGCAACTCTATAAATGATCAAAAAGGCTATCTTTAACTTTTAATGCTACAATGACACTACCCTTCTGCTGCACACATACCACTTGCTTCCTTCAGTCTCTCCAATCGAGCAACATGAGCTTACATATTGAACTCATGCACATGACAGCTGGGGAAAGAACAGAAAAGAACAGAAGAGCATTATGCATACCAGTCTTGCCTATATTTAGCTTTATATGTCTTGCAAGTACTCTCTTAATGTTATACTAACACAGCTGCGGGATGCCCATAGTCTCAAATTCCTCCAACCAACAGTTGAGAGTTTCCCTTTTTCTCCTCTGTAGACATTAGAATGATGCCTACATTGCTCTCCAGTGGGTGGGATACCAGTAGCATTGGATACAGCCTTGGCCAAACTATTCCTCACCTCAAACTTGTACTGGAAGCCAGAATACTCACCCTGCAGAAGTCTTTGGCTGTGGCCCTTTACCAAGAGTCCATTAAATATTCTGTAATCCTGGACACCCCACATCTGTGCCCTAAACCTGCACCTTCCCTTCTAATACCAGTCATGTCTACCAGCTGAGCTAGAGCAATGGAGACTGACGCTTTCCCACCAATTCCAGTTATTGTGTTTTCTGGTAGTGTGCAAACCCATGCAATGATGGCAAATGTGTTTGAGCGACGATAAGCAGAGAGCAGCAGTTCCAAGCAGGGAGGAAGAAAATAATTTCAACTGGAAGGTTAATATGATACTTTGCCTTAGTTTGAGGATTGTCTATTGATGTAGACTGGAAATATATACTGAAAATTGGAAGGTAAGTGTTAGATGAGTTAGGTTTGTAGGCATGCACTGGGTAGATAAATGTAATGACCTGACACATTTGTTTTTATATTTATACACTGTGAAAATTGATTTGTAGACTGTGGGATTCAAACCTAGGCATAAGGGACAAAACATTTTCTAGCACAGTGTTGATTTTCTATCTTTGCCAAAGATGCAGTGCTGTTCCTACATCATCAGGAATTATACATAAATACAGGTGACAGTATGACTTGTTACACATGTATGTGTACAACCTGACAAGGTTATTGGGTATAGAGGCAGTTGTGTATGTGTCAGGTAATTAGTCATACAAGTCCAGACAGCAGAATTATACTTACTGAACAATATACCATCAGTCATACATCTGAAAACACAATAATAATAAAAACACAATAATGGTGACTCATCCCTTATCTGCTCCACTATCTAAAGTGTTATAAGAGAGAGTGAGTATAATAGGAAATGGAACAACAGTAAAAGTGCATGGAATATCCTGCATTGGAATCCAGGACCGTGTGTGTGGCAGTCCTACACTTACACCTGTTGCCATAAGAATGTTGAAATGACACTTGTCTATTTTTCAGTTCATTGCTATAAACTGGTCTGTCACAACAGTAACAAAAAAGGTTGCACACCCTGTACTAGCACCCAGGACCTTCTGTATTCCAGCCCTACACTTACACCTACTGCCACAGGAATAGTTACATGACATTCCCTCATTTCCTAACTATTCTATGTGTTAACTGCCACACAATGCTGTTTAGTGGGTTTGTGTGGTGCCCAACAGAATTAATTGAATGGATCTGATTTCAATTATTGACTGTCTAGGTGCTGACTGCAGTGTTGCGTCTTCTTCCTGGGTGAGACAGTTTTCCAGTTTGTGCACTGCTGTGCTTCACACAAGTGAGATAAGCATAGCCAGACATGATGTTCATTTTCCTCTCTTTCCTGTGATTGTGCTAAGCAACGTATCACACAAACACTGGCCAAAAAAAAAAAAAAAAAATTAAAATAAAAAAACAACAAGAAAGAAAGAAAAGCAAAGAAAAAGAAAAATGGGGACACATAGCTGAAATGAGGAAAAGCAACATACGACATGCACACTAGAAAATGTTGGTTCACATGAAATATTTCTCCATATGTCTGGATTTGAACTCTCACTCCAATGAACCTTCAGAACACAGGAAGGGTACCTTATCCCTCTTTGTCACACAAACAGCTCTACAGCAAGGAACTGAACTGAAATCATTATGTATTCAGCCAACTACAACATCACCTAGAGTAATATGAAACCATACAACTGTTATTTGTGCATTTATTATTTTTGGATATAGGGAAATAAGTGATCATACAGCCAGTTATGACTATTGCTTGCAAATATACAGCTCTGTCTTATCTCTCTGTGTTTGCTGGTCATTCTTCTCTTATCTAACCATTAATCTGAGAAATGCATTCTGTAACCCATTCTACATTATTGATCTTAAATGTATGAGGATATTGAATGATAATAATATCATATGCAATAGCCAACAAACGAAGGGGAGGTTGGATGCTGAATCTATTCCATGTAAAAATGCAACTGTGTAGCTAGGAAAACTGAAGGTGAGGAGACTTGTTTATGTGGAGAACACAGGATAGAAGGTATTACTTGTGGATATATCTACGCAGTGGGTTATTGAACTTGAAAAGGTATGCTTGCATTTTGTCCGATACATACTGCATATGCTGGAATGTAATTAAGAAAAATTTGAAGAAAAGGCTTTCACACTTTTATCTGTATGCATTAGTTAGAAGAGTACCGATGTGGTGGGTATGTTTATCGAGGCATTTCACAGGTATACATGATTGCTAATACCATAGGATGGAATGTTCTGTGATAAATCTGTACACATATTTCAGGGACAGTTCATTTCATACCACTTTTAGCATTCCAAAGATGTTTTTAGCAAAATGTGTCATTTGTCTGTTCTTGGGGGAAGGGGAAAAGCTGCACTTCTGTTATTGCATAAACAAGGATATGTTGCTATTGTTACTCTCCTTTTCTTGCATCCAACCTGTACTTCAAATTTCTAACCTCTAGACTGTTTTATGTTTCTCCAGTGGCTGATACTGAGATGCTACCTTTTCTGTTTTATCTAGGAACAGTTATCTTGTGGTTATGTGATACTTATGTGTATTATCCTTCAGTTGTCATTCAGAACACCTAGGACTTTGCCAACCATATTTCAATCCTTGAAGACAACCCTTCACTGATGCTGAAAATCAGGTTATTGTCAATGCTTTTAGGCAACATTGTACCTTTCTGCTTGAAAGAGGATGGGGAGATATGTCATGCAGAGTGCAGATTTGGCGGCAGATTGTAGACGATGTTAATGCCATGGGTACAGAACAGCATGTCCTTGACATTAGTGCTACTGTTTCAGGAACAGCAAGTCCCAAGAAGAGCTTCCAGGTAGGCTTTTGTATCTCAATTGTTGAATACTGTTGTATAGCAAAACAATTTAAATAAATATGTTACTTCCATTTCACAAGTTTTTTTTTAGGGAAGGATTGAAGATTGCTACAGTTAACAACACATTCTGATTGATTAACTTAGGTTGGAGTTGTCATCTAAGTTCTTGTTGAAAGTATAGTTAATGGACATATAAAGAGGTAAAACTATTACCCCCCGTGTTACTGTTAATTGTGATGATGTTGTCCTTACATTTTGCTTAACTTCTTTCAGGACCAGCTGACAAGCGGAGGATACCCTCATCTGCAGATGGTAAGCCAAACATTTTTATATCCAGTACTGATGAGCAATTCAAAGAAATATTTTAGTGTCTGATGTTGATGTCAGGACTGCAGTATGCATTGCTGTACTGTCTAATAGTGGCAACACTGTTATTTTGCTAGCATATATTGGAGCATAGTAGTTTGGGTATTAACTGCTCCTGTGTTTGTTGCTTATTATCACAGGTGATCCTGACAATTGAAGTGTAGGACTTCTACCACCTGATGCCCTGATGTCAGAGTATCAAGCAGACTCTGACAATGATGGTGGTCAAACAGAGGCAAGTCAGGGGGTGCAGAGGTTGAATCTGACCTTGAGGTTGACATACAGCCACACCCTGTAATTCCATTGGGCACAGCCAGTAAGCCTACGTCTACCCATTCCAGTGAGTCCTAAGATATTGGATAAGTGGAGGGCAAGACAATTGATCAGGGAAGTGTGCTTACTGCAGCTTCAGTGCCTGTTGACTCTGTCCATAGCCAAAGTGTGGATGAGGTGCCATGCAGGAGGGTTATTAGAGCTGTTAGGAGGAGGTCTGCTGTCCATCCTCCATCTGATCCAGGTGTCTCTTCCTGTGTCAATCAATGTATGTTTAGGGCTGTCATGGAGGTACAGTCATGTTCCCATAGGTGCTCCAGAGAAATGATTAGGGTTGTAGATGTTACACAGGCTGACATGCACGACTGCCTCTAACATGTTGCCTGTTCAGTGGATTGGATAGATGACATGTTAGAACAAAGGATGTTATTGATGGAATGAGCTGTGTCTGTGATGGAACATCTGTTGGGAGGGGGATAGCATCCTCATGGGCATAGGTCAGCCACATCAACTGCTGTTAGCCAGCGTGGCCATCCATGATCATACTCCCATAGTGATAGTACTTCTAGTCCTCCTTCAGTGAGTGAGCTGTCCACACCCAGAAATAGCAGGCCATGGGTCATGGTTTTGGGCATCCGCATGAGGTGAGTTCATCCAGCAGACTTCAATCATGTTCAGGCAGTAGCAGTGCATCTGTCCATGGGCATAGACATGCCGGTGCAAATCCTGGCAGAGCCAGTTCTCATGGTCAGGGATGACAACAATGAACTGCCACCTCTGCCATGCAGGGCTTACATCTGTCTGACATACCAAGATGTAGAGCTAGAACAGAGCCTGGTTGTGTTCATGCAGACACTCTCACACCAATTCCACCTGGAAGACACCTACAGACACACACACAACAGATACATGGTTCAGCCATGCAGCTTAAAACTCATTTTGTCTCACTAGCCATTTGTTGGTTTATCCAAATGTCTGCCTGCTTCTCTTTCTTACACACACACACACACACACACACACACACACACACACACACACACACACACACACACTGACCATTTGCATCAGCCTAGGCTTCCTGCCCCTCCACATGACACCTTATGCAACTGATGATAACTGTGTCATATCCCTGTTTTTTATCTTTTGTATTCCGGGATACATAAGCTTTGTGTCTGATGCTTAGGGTGCACAGCTGACTTAATGTTTAGTATATCTGCATTTGTGATGTTGAACTGGTAATTGCACCTTTGACTTATATTGGTCTTAGAAAGTTAGGCAGTTGAAAGCATCAACATTTTCCAACTTTATTGTGAATTATCTTGTGAGGGTTGTGAAGTCTGAAACTAAAATGCGTATCATTACTTTCTAACTTCTCTCACAAAGACAAAGACATGAGTCTAGAGTGTTTCTTCCCAGCCTTCCTTTGAAAATTGTTTTGTTCCAAGTCAGACTTTTCTGGTAAACAAATGTTAAATAAATAAAATAAATAAATTCTCTTTAATGATTTTACAGTATAAATGTATGGTGCTAAACTGATGGCATGCAGTGACCATCACTTCTTTTGAGAGGTATGACCATGTGAATCTTTGATGCCTGAGGCCTAATACTTAATAATGGACACATATAAGTCAAATAAGTCTCTGCTGTCACATGTTAAGGTCATTACTGTACAAATCTCTCATGTTTTACTTGCTTACACTACCAAATAATGAAATGCAAGGATATAACACTCATTCATATTATACCATACACGCCAGGTTCAATACTTATCTTGTAAATCCAGCAGTTGCAACAGTTTTAGTTCTGGACTGACTCTGTCTCATGCAATCAGTACACAGTCATACCTCTCAAAAGGGGAGGTAAAGGTTGTGAAAGTTGCCTGGCATCAATGTTACTATATGTATGTGTGTAGGAGGAAGGTTTTAGGCACACAGGTAGTGAGTGAGTCTACCATGTGTTGTCTACTAGCCAATGTTAGAACGTATAGAGCATGCCTACATCTGCCTACACCCACAGCAGCTGTTAGTTTCCCCTCTGACTTCTCATCTGAGCATGGCTATGGTGACCTTGGCATTGGCAATGGGATGTGTGCTCCTTCCCCTTGTTGATCCGGCTGAAGCTGTTTTGTCAGGATGATGTTGTGTAGCATAGCACATACAGTAACTATTTCAGTACATGTATGTGGATTGCACTTTAGGGCTCCGCCAGATGTATCTAAGAACTGGAACCGTGACTTCAGAAGCCCAAACACATGCTCTGTGATATTTCTGATTTGAGCACATGGCTCATTGTGGCATTGTTCATGAGGTGTGTGTGCATTTCTGATGGATGTTATCAGCCACGGTTCCAGTGCATATCCTGCATCCCCCAGTAAATGTTCTTGTGGGATATCTCCCCTATCAAACATCTGATACAGTTTGGATGATGCCAGATACGTGAGTCATGGTAACTGCCAGGGTTGCTAGCACACACATTCAAGATGATTCCCTTGGCATTGTATATGACTTGGCAGTTAATAGAGTAGAAGCCCTTTCTATTTTTGTAGAGCCATCCCTGTTCCATAGGCGGTGTCTTAATTTCTATATGTGTGCAGTCTATGACACTTAGTACTTCAGGGTGGTGTGCTACAGGGTAGAACTCCTGCATATTTCTGGCCCTATCCTCAGGAGTACAAGTAAAATATATGTGGTCACTGGCATGTTGTAGCATAGCATTCAAGAGTTGATGGAGGATCCTGGATGCTGATACCTGTGACATCCCCAACATGTCCACTGTTGTAGCTAAGATTTTAAGTGCTACACATACCTTTGTCTCCACTGGGATGTGTTCTCCTTGGTTTACCCTTGTTCTGATTTGTGGATGAGAGAGGTTGCAGAGTTCCTGTAGTGTGTCTATCCAGCCTCTAGCACTCTACAATTTCCACATTGTGTAAGTTGTGATAAGTTAAATGGGGTCTAAAAACTCTTCTCCTTCTTGGCCTTGGTCTATTAGCAGCAGCAGCATAGAATTCAGCCTACTGCACATACACATGAATTAAAGCAACAGCAGCTCCTAACATTGTTTCTGTGTAAACTCCTTTCTGTGGCTACATTCCAATAGGTTTTGGAATTGGCAGGGAAAACCAGCACTGAGTCTACATGGTTGCTTTATAGCATTTTGAATAGCCCCTCCATCTTTGATTGGTTGATAAACATGCAATTCAGCTGCTTATCCTGCAATTTGCATGTCACAGTGTTTACCCTGTTTGTTCAGTGGTCATGCCACTTAGTTAATCCAAAACGGTGCCCTACCATGTGTGTGTCATGCTGCAATGCACACATAGTGTAAATAGAATGCTTAGGCTTTATTAAATCTGTCTGAAGGACTTTTGGGTCTGACAACACAATAACAAGAAAAAAAACAAACAGATTATGGTCTGGATTCAATAACACCTACACTAAATGTACACAAAATGTACACGATCTGTATTCAAGAACATCCCTACCACATTTTTTACATTTTCTAGTCACTCAGAAGGATTACACTAAGTATACATGGGGTCCACTTCTGAATCTCAAAATACTGAAATATTGAATTTCAGTATTTAGAAACCAGAATGTAGAAAGTGCTTTATCTCGAAATTGCACTTTAACGAATATGCATTTATCAAATCTATGGTAGCTGTGGTGCGGGGCATGTTGTATGTTGTACTGTCTCTTTAAGGTGTAGTTTGGTCTGGGATTAGTACATGGTTGCTGATGTGTAGCTGTTTACAGAGACTCCGGTAGGTGTTTACTTTTTCATGGTTTTGGGTAGGAATTTGTTCATTTTTATTTTTTTGTGGAGTTGTAGGTGTAGGTTAGGGTAGGAATAAAAGTATGTGTTTTTTCTTTTTTCATGTGAGTGCAACCTCGGAGTTGGTATATATAAGTAGCAGGGGGGGGTGCAGACCCCCACATTGGGGTTAAGGGGATTTGTCCCCCCTGTAAGAACATGTGTTAGTTTTGTTTCTGTTGGGTTTTCTACTTACATTTTGGGGATGGTTGGATGTTTAGTTGTATTTTGTTTTGTTTTATTTCATATTTTTCATTGCTGGTATTTTGTATTTTCGTGTTTTGGTTGTTTGGTATTCTAGTCTCAAAATACTGAAAATCAATATTTCAGTATTTTGAGATTCACAAGTGGATCCGTATACCTGTAGTCTACACTTTGTGATGACCTTTATGAATTCCCCTCAGTATTTAAAGCTGTAAAAAAATCAGTAGGAAAATGAAAATTATCGTGAAGAAGGTGTGAGTTATGCTTGTGTTGTCTGTTCAATCAGAACAGTGTTCACTTAGTGTAGGCATTAATGAATCCCAGGGTATAACCTTCTATACAATATGCACATTCTGTCAGTTTTAATATTATTTACTTGCTTATGTGGTAACATGGAATTAATTATCAGTTTAGATACCTCATAAAATCTCATTTTTTTATTAGTCAGTAATTATTCAAACAACAGAATCAATTTAATAGCTGCTAGTACACAGTCTTGATTTTTCTTTATGAATAGCATTACATAAAAATAACTTGAAAACTGTATTTAATGTCAAGTCAATTGAAATCATGACAGGCTGAGAAAGTGTTTGACATAAATAATACAGGTTTACATTAGAAGCCAATTGCTAAATGTTTCATGCACTAAATTAGGCTGTTAGTATGTTTTTGCCATTAATCAGAAGAAGTACTTATCTTGTACAACAAAAATCAAAATATTGTGACTTTTGTTTGTAGCATAATAGCTGTTCATTTCGTATTATTGATAATTTTATCCATTTTTGTTGACAGGTTAGATTAAATATAAATGCTTTGGTTCAGATCACTTTATTCTCTAAATCTCACCAGAATCAGTGCTGATATATAGCACAGGGAAACTGGAAGAGCTGGAGCTTTGCAGAAATACAGACTGTGAACACTTTTCCCCTTTCCTTGCCTACTGGTAAAGTTGTAACATTCTACGTAATTATTAGTTTAATTTTTTTAATTGTAGGGAATACATACTGCCTGTCTCAAGCAATTATGAACTGTTACACTGTTTTTGACCATAGTACTTCTCATTGAAGGCATTTTTAATAATTTACCACTCTTCCTATGAAGCGATTTTCCCCTGTGTTGTGCATGAACTTTCAAAATGATATGTATAAATTGCTTTTTCTCATATATCTCTCATACAATTTGGTCTTCCTGGGTTCTTTATACATAATAAGATGTTTGTTGTCTGTTGTCATATGCTTTCCTTTGCAGCTCTTGCACAGTTTTTATATTCCACTGAGCTGCTTCTCTCCTCTATCTGCCTGTGCTACCTCCTACCTGTACAGACAATATCTTCGAAAAGTTTTACAAATGATGTTTGCAAAGATCTTATAACCTATACTTTTCTGTCTTGTCTTTGTGTATATTATAGCATTCCAACAGCCTTCCTCATTGCCATTTGTCATTGTGAGATAATATAATGCATCTACATCTTGTCTCTCAGTTTTGGGTCCGCACCATTTAATAAGGAAGATGCCCATAAATGGTGATATACACAGGTTTTATACAATTAAGTTGTGCATTTCATTTCTGAAGTGTAGCCATTTTAATTAAACATTAACTACATTTTCATATCCCTCTACTAATACTTCCATCCATGGGGTATGATTTCACATACAAACATTTGTAAAAAGTATTCAGCTTTAATAACACTATTATTCTTTGCTGTAAAACAGCTTTGCATTCCCTGCTATTTAACAAATGACAAGTAATAATCTCCTCCAAAATTTCTGCTAGAAAAGCATCTTCTTAGGAAATGCATCATAAACTGCATGCGCCAATCAGCCAAAAATGGCATTACACACACACAGTAACTAAAAAACAATTATAAAACATATATATATTGCATACAGTCAGTGGGCTCACAATTTCCTGACATTCCATACATGCTTGTTTTTTATTAAAGCAACAACATCATACATACAGTTCTTGAAAAAAGTCCAGATCCAAAGAGGATTTTTTTTTGTGGATAAATTGGTTCCATAAGATAACAACATCTGCTTACTTATATTCAATTTATTTTTTGATTTCTCCCCTGGCAATTGTTTTGGATGTTTCTGAATAATAAGTAGGTACTTAAATTATCACCTAGCAAATATGGTAACTTGATCTGTGAAGAGTGTCTGAATGGAAGCCATTGCAATAAAAATAAACAGCTGGTTCTTACATATTACTGTTCTAAACAGCACCAAGTAAATGAAATGCATTTTACATGGAAATTGTCTTGGAACATGGTTAATGGAAAATCAAATTTCCCACTGAATATTTATGCTTACTTGCCTGTATCTTATCAAGGCCTTATATCCCTAAAGCTTTGATTCTAGTTTATTTTAGAACTGGTTGACAGATTTGTTCACTTCTCAGGTGCAGGTTATAATTATTTCAGTCACTGAAGCACAACATATGCTATGGCACCATAAGCCATATGGCAGGCCTGCTATGACAATATTGTAGCATTTTCTTCTTATTTAAATCACTCTGCAGCTACTGTATTGATGTTAGTGAAATAGGTACAGCTGCAGCTCTCTTTCTAATATGATATGGATGTGTTGTGCAATGCTTTGTAGCCCAGGTTCATCAAAAATATCTAAACAACGTAGAGCATCTTACAGCATCCAAAATTGTCTTAATAAAGGAAGACAACTACACAGTCTCCCATGGTTTTCTACTTCTCAGTCTGGTCAGTGCTGTCTGTCCTCTCTGTTTCCTCTGTTAACACTTACTACCTGTGAATCATGCAGAACTATCTCCAGCTCTGTTTTACATGTCCCCATCCACCCCCTTCCATATTCACATCTGCAAACTTTCAGAAATAAAGTCACTTCCTATCTCAGTCATTCAACCATAGTTACAGTTTCCCTTTAACACAAAATATTACACAGCAGCTGCCATCAAACTCTGGCCAATTTGTTGCCACAGAAGATGATAAACCAGACACTTATGTCCTTGTCCTGTTCATTTTTCACACTTAGCTTATACACTCATAAATGTTATGATGCACACAAAGCACATTTATCATCTATTCAGGTACTCTCAGCAACAATATCCCCTGCTGTTGTCAATCTGTGGACACAATCTTGACTTAGTCCAAGACAATAAAACAGTACCTGCTATCTTTCCCCATCACTAAATGTACTTTTTGCCATCATCTAAGTTGCTTTTATTAACTGCTGCTCTGGTTTCCTTTCTTATATATCTTGACTACATATAATTCCAACTATTGTTATTGACTACAATATGAATGCACCACAGTAATACGTGAGCAATGTTTCTCCAAACAGCAAAGGCTTACTTAGATTTAATGAAGCCTACTGACTTGTATTTGTCTTTTTATATCAATAGTTATACTATTAGATTAATTATTGTATTGAAGAGAATGTACCACTTCAGTATTTATTAGTTTGGAGTCAATGAAGTTTTAATATGCTTTTTGTTTGGATAAATATGTACAAAGCACCTGTAATTCATTTCTGCACCAGTGACTAAGATTTAAGAATATTCATTGGGTTGACTTGTCTGTCTTATATATATAAATTGCTTCCAAACTAGTCTGAATTTCCTGCAGAATTCACTTAATTTACAGTTATGTGAGTTGGAGTATAAGAGTTTGCTGCAGATTCAATAAACCCTACATGAGCCTCTAAAACTGTGTATGCACCGTGGTGCGACACACACATGGTAGCGCAGAGCTTTGTATTCAAGTAAGCAGTTCTTCACAGTCTAAAGCCAAGCAAACACTGTAACCACTGTGGCCCGTCAGAAATGCACACACCTCCACTGAAGAATGCCATAATGAAGCACATGCATGAACCAGAAATACCACATTGCATGGGTTTGGGCTGCTGAAGTTGCATTTCTGGTGCCTAGATATATCTGGGGGAGGCCTGCAGTACAATCCACATATGTGTACTGAATCTTTACTGCCTGTGCTATGCTACACAACATCATCCTGAGAAAATAGCTTCAGCAGAATCAACAAGGGGATGGGGCACACATCCAACTACCACTGGCATGGTCACCACAGCCACATGCAGGTGAGGACTCTGAAGCGGAACCAGTAGCTACAGTGGGTATAGGCAGTCATAGGTATGTTCACTATGCCCTCACACTGGGTAAGAGGCAATGCATACCACACTCACTCACCAACTAAGGGGTTAAAACGTTCATCCTATGCAAATACATATAGTAGCATTGATGGCAGGCAATGCTCATAACCTTTACTTACCCATGTAATGGCTGTGTATTCCTAGCATCAAACAGACTCAGCCCTGAACTAAAACTGTTACAACTGCTGGATTTACAAGGTAAGTGCTGAACCTGGAATAGAACAAAAAAATGTGCCATAATGCAAATGAATGGCATAGGCCTGAATACTGTTACTTGGTAATATAAGTAAGTCAAAGGTGGGTGGTTGATTTTTGCAGCAATGACTTCAAGGTGTGACAAAAGTGACTTAGCTGAATACCTGTGTCATCTGTCAAGTAGTAAGCCTAAGGCATCAACGATTCACAGATTCATACCTCTCAAAAGTAGTGATGGTCACTGAATGTCCTCAATTTGACCTCATACTTTTGTACTGGCAAATAATTAAGGAGAGAAGTTAGAAATTAATGAGATGCATTTGTGTCAGACTTCATATCCATCAGAAAAATCTTAACAATACTGATGCAAAAACTGTTTCATTCTATAAACTGCCTTTAGCTTTGAATGACCAACATATTTAAAAAGTCTCCCTGTTGTTCAGCTTTTGTCACACTTTTATTTATGGCTTGGTCTAGGTGTCTTGCCATAAGAATGTGGGAGGCATGTACACATTACAAAAACTTGTAAGAAAGTAGTATAATTAGCAAAACAAACACAGATATTCTAAGCACTAAGTCAGCTATGCACCCTGAGCATCAGACACAAAGCTTATGTATCCCTGAATCCAAAAGATGGAAATCAGGGATATGGCACAGTTATCATCACTTGCACAGGGTGTTTTGTGTGTGTGTGTGTGGGGGGGACAGGATGCCTTGGCTGACACAAAAGGTAAGTGAGTGCATGTGAGAAAAAAAAAGAAACAGGCAGACATTTGGATAATGTATCAAATCACCACTGAGACAGAATGCCTTTATGTTCATGGCTGAACCGTGTAATTGTTGTGTGTGTGTCTGTATGAACACTCCACATGAAATTGATGTGATATATGTCTGCAAGAACAGAGCCAAGCTCTGTGCTACTTTTACATCTTCATATGTCAGACAGGTGTGAGCTGTGCATGGTATTTTTAGCAGTTTATTGTCATCATACCCTGCCACAAGAAGTGACTCTAGGAGTTGCACTGGCACTTCCATGCCCATGGTCCAATGCACTCCTGCTACCTGAATGTTTCTGATGTCTACTGGATGAGCTCTCCTCTTGAGTATGCCTAGGACCACAACCCCATAACATGCCTCATCTGGATGTGGACACCTCAACCACTGATGGAGCAGCGGACGTAGTGCCACTATGGGATCATGATCTCACACAGCTACATAAGCAAATATTAGATAATGTGTCTGATCTATGCCCACATGGATGCTGTCCCCCTCCCAGTAGACATTCCATCACAGACACTGCCTATTCCAATGTGTCATTTATCAGATCCATTGAATCCGCAACATGGAGGAGGCAGTCACACATGTCAGCCTTGCTACATCCACAAACCTAAACATTTCTTTGGAGGCCCAACTGGAACATGCCTGTACCTCCATGACAGCCCTAAACATATGTTGAGTGGCACAGAAAGATACACCTGGATCAGGTGCATGATGGACAGCAGGCCTTCTCTGAGTACCCCTAACCACCCTCCTGCATGACACCTCACCCACACTTTGGCTAAAAGCAGAGTCAAGAGGCACTGAAGCTGCAGTAACCACACTACCCTGATCTAGTGTCTCACCCTCCACCTATCCAATATCTGAGGGGTGACTGGAATGGGTTGGCATAGGCCTACTGGCTGTATCCAACTGAATTACAGGGATGACTGTCTGCCTTAATGGCAGATTAAAACTCTGCACCCCTGACTGTGCCTCTTTTTGGCCACCATCATCATCAGAGTCTGCTGATACTCTGACATCAAGTGTTAAGAGTCCCACACTACCACTGTCAGGATCACCAGTGATAATAAGCAACAAACACAGGAAAAAATGAATAGCCTACACTACTAAAGCTCAATATATGCTAATAAACTAACAGCTGTGCCACTATTACAGACACTACAGCAATACATGGTCAAGGCAGTCACACATGTCAGCCTATGCCACATCTACAACCCTAAGCATTTATTTGGAGGCCCAACTGGAAAATGCCTGTACCTCCATGACAGCCATAAACATATGATGAGTGGCACAGAAAGATACACATGGATCAGGTGCATGATGGACAGCAGGCCTCCTCTGAGCACCCCTAACCACCCTTGTGCATGACACCTCACCCACACTCTGCTCCAGGTACTGGCTAAGGCTCTTGCCACCCCTATAGTACCTTTTTTAGGTGGTTTTCCAAAGACCAAATTACCACCGTAACAGCTGGAAATAAATGCAATCTGAGGGTCATGCTGCTCAATGCTAGAAGTCCAAATCTCAAGATGCACTCACTCGAAGCACTCATGAAAATGGAAAACATTGACATTTGTGCTGTAATGGAGACTTGGTTTAAAGCAGCAGAAAGCACCCCTGTGCTACCAGGCTATAACTCATTCCATACCTTTCAGCCCCAAAACATGGAAGATAGCTCCAAAGGTGGTGGTGTCTCCATATTCATAAAGGATATGCACACCTCCTGACCAGTAGCCCAGCATAATGCATCTGAGATACTTCAGGTACATCTAACATTGGGTAAGATGGCGATCCAGGTCATAGCCTGCTATAGGTCCCCAACCATGTCCCTAGACTCTCACTCCACATTCCTAAGCACCCTGGAATCTATCAAGGTCCAACCCAACACTCTGTTACTAGGAAACTTCAACTGCACCTCCATCAACTGGGAAAACTACTCAAGCACCAATACACTGACCAAACCCTTCCTGGAATTCATCAATTCCAATGCCCTGGACCAGCTCATTCTGACCTCCACTAGAAGAAGCAACATCCTTGACCTGGTTATTACTAACATGGATGACCATTGCTCTGTACCAGTAGTCAATCCATCCCTAGTCAGATCTGACCATAAACTAATCACCATGGAAATCCACATTTCACCCACACTGCGGCAAAGGTAACCACCTTGAAAAACTTCTCCAAAGCTGACTATGGGCACCTAAAAACAGAGGTGGTTAACTTCATGGCACCCATGCAAATGGAAAATAGCTGCATGAATGCAGAATCATACATCAATGCACTGTACAAACATGTACATAAATGCATGGAGCTAGCCATACCTAACAGAACGCAGATGCTTTCCTCCACAAAATGGAAGCAAATCTGGTGGTCCGCTGACATTAATGAACTCTACAACAGAAGGAAGAAACTGTTGCAGAAAATGGTAAAGTCCCAAGACTGGAAAAACACCCTTATTAGCCTCAACAAAAAGTTGAGATCCCTCATCAATTCATCTAAAGCCAGATATGAAGAAAGAATTGCATCAGACACTAAAAACAATCACAAAGCCTTCTTTAGTTATATCAAGAACCTCCATGGCAATACTCAGATTTGCTCTGAGTTACTGCACAGTGGTACCTCCTATACTGAGCCAACCGATATTGCCAACATACTGGCTGACAGATTCAGTGCCAACTTTACCCCTCTCTCCCCACCAAAGGACCAATCACAATACCAGAAGAATGCCAGCCACCCAGCATTAATGCAGCACAGGTTAAAGCTGCATTGTCCAAGGTCAAGAATACAGCTTCCATGGGACCTGATAATATCCCTTGCTGTGTTATACATGAAATACAAAGTGAATTGACAACACATCTGTGTGTCCTGTTCAGTCACAACCTCACCTCAGGCTTTGTCCCTGCTGAATGGCACACTGCTACAGTCATCCCTCTCCATAAAGGGGGAGCAACTACAGACCCTGGGAATTATTGTCCCATTAGCCTGATGAGTCTGATATGTAAAGCTATGGAGTGCATCATCATGGACCTGATTAACAAGGGTATAGGAAATCTTCAAACTCTAGTCCCCACACAATTTGGCTTTGTATAAAGGGAGATCATGCCTGCTCAACCTGGTTGACTTCTTTGAGTCAGTTACCAGAGCTGTGGATGAAGGTAAGGCAGTGCGTGCAGCCCACCTTGATCTGGCCAAGGCCTTTGATACCATTCCACACTCGCAAATTATTGATAAACTCACCAAACTAGGCATTAACCCCTATATCACTAGGTGGGTTGAAAACTGGCTCACAGATAAAACACACAGTGTAAAAGTAGTAGACTCCAAGTCAGACTGCCGACTAGTCACGAGTGGAGTCCCAGACAGATCAGTCCTGGGTCCTCTCCTGTTCAGCATCTACTTCTCAGAAGTCCAGGCCAACACAAAGGGACTCTGCTGACTAAGTTTGCAGATGACTGCAAGCTTGGAGCCATTATTAACTCCCCAAGTGATGCAGACATCCTACAGAAAGGCCTCCCTGAGACCAATGACTGGTGTCGAAACCATGGCCTTAAGCTTAATGCCAAAAAAATGTGTCATCATCCCCTTTGGTAAAAACTCAGTTGCCACTAATTACCACATCGATAAGAGCCAACTAAACAGTGAAGGCATTATAAGAGATCTGGTGACGCAGGCTGACAGCAACCTCTCCTTCAATCACCACATTGCCACTGTGATCAGAAAGTCATTCTATGTGGCACATCTCATTACCAAGGGTTTTGCATCCAAGAAGAAAGAGGTCATCCTCTCTCTCTACTCTTCCCTCATTAGACCAGTCATTGAGTATAATGCCCCATTTGGCATGTACCTCACTAGACACCTGCAACAGCTGGAGAGGCCATAGAAATACCTCACAAAGAGGTTCATAAGCATTAAACACATGTCCTACATGGACAGACTCAAAAGACTCCACTTATTTTTTTGTCTCATATCACCTACTTAGAGGCAATCTTTGCTTGGCTTACAAAGCCATGTTTGACCCAGCTCTGTTAGGAATACTACATCTAAAGAAATCCCAATCCTTCAGCACCACATGCTCCAGAGACCTCAGCCTCATTACCACAATCAACAGAACATGATGGAGAGACAGGTTCCTCACCCAGAGACTGCCCATGCTCTGGAATATTCTTCCTATACATACAGCACCTCACTGTCCCTCTTCAAGAGAAATCTTGATGAGTGGATAGGTAATAGAAAGTTCACCCCGGGGATCAATCCAGTGGCTCTACTTGATAGAGAGGCACTGGGAACGAACGTCGGGTGGCACAATGCCAGGGCACTTCTATGGGCTAGGCTTGTAAAGGCTCTATGGCCATTAGCCTAGTGCACACCTATGAACCTATAAATACACTGAAACACACATCACATGTACAACTAAAATACATATATTTGTGAACTGCTCATCAGTGCTAAAATAAAAATGTTTAGCTTACCATGTACAGATGACTCCCCAGTTCCAAAGAAAAGGTCCTGGAATAAGATAAGCAAAAGGTAAGGACACCATAATCACTATTAACATTAACACAGGAGGTGAAAAGGTTTTGGGCCTTTATAGGTCCATTAACGATACATGTAACAGAAACTTGGGTGACATGTCCACACCAAGCCCATGTGTAATGAACCAGAATGTGTTGTTAACTGTATCAATATTTATATGTACAGCCCCCCCAAAAAATAGTATATAAAGCTGAGTATTCCAAAGTATTGCTGTCAATATTTTACTATACAAGAAAAATGTACAACTGACAATATTTATGCCTATCTGGAAGCTGCTTCTTGGGCATAGTTGCTTCCTTGATACAGCACAACCATCAGTCACATGCTGTTATGAACTTTCCACTGAGCTCTCTGGATCCCTGACAGTGGCCTGGAACTCTTCATTTGGTGTCAGGGCTGGCTCTGTAGCAGCCCCCCCTCCAGTAGCCATCTGTCCATTGGTCACTGGAGCTGCTTTCCTCCAGGCTGATGAAATTATGTCACTAGCCCTATGATGCACTTGATCATATGTTGTGCTGTATCCCCCAACTGTGTCGACATCTCCCACTATGTGCTGCCAAATTTGAATTCTTCCAGAACTATCCCCATGGCCTTCCTTAAGCAGAAAGCCACAATGTTGCCTAAAGGCTTGTACAATGCCATATTTCTCAGGATCATTAAAGGGGAGTTTGCAGGGATTGTAATGCTTGGGTTCCATAGTCCTATGTCACATAAAACAGAAAAGAAAGTCAATACACATAAATAAAAGTCCTGCTTAGATATAACACATAAGGTAGTAGTTTTTCAATATTAACAACTGAAGAAAAAAATCAAATATATTCAAATATAAACAAAGATTTATGTGGTTTTACCTTACCACAGTCAGACACAAAGCAAGGTTGTATCCAAAACTAGGACAGTAACAACAGCAAAGCAAACTTATATGCAAACAATTTTCTAACAGAGGATACTAAACGAGAAGAGGTTAAGCTCAGTCTCTGGTAACTTTGAAAAATAGTAGGAAATTAAATTACTTAATTTAGGCCATAAAGATTGTATCTTGCATTTCTGATTGCAACCAGAGACAAAATATCTGGGAAAACAAGCACTAAGAAGCCTTCTGTATTGCATTTAGCAGTGAAGTAATTGCTAATCTGGAAGGGAAAAAGTTTGAAATTGTTTTATGACATCCTAAAGCTGCAGCAGATCTGAGCAAAACTGTGTGTGTGTGTGTGTGTGTGTGTGTGTGTGTGTGTGTGTGTGTGTGTGTGTGTGTGTGTGTGTGTGTGTGTGTGTGTGTGTGTGTGTGTGTGTGTGTGTGTGTGTGTGTGTATTATTAACGCATATGGGCTAAATCCTGGAAGTTTCTATCAGTGTGGGGTAGCATGGAACCAGAAGTCAGATGACCAGATGTATGTGATGTCATTCTCTAATCAAGGGCAAAAATTATGTTTAGTACTAGATGAGACTGAAGTTTTATTGCACTCTGTTTTTGGAACCTGGCAAGGAAGGACCCCTCACCTACTTCATCTTGCCTAGCTCTAGTAAGTCACCAAGGAATAGTAATTCTTTAATTCAGGGAATAGTAATTCTTTAAATCAGTCAGGAAAATATAGTGAGGTTAGTTAAGTACTGTTTTTCTGTATCTGTGTGAATCTATTTGTCTGTGTTGTTTTAATATTTCATGTGACTGAAACTCTGGTTTTTATTATTTATTATTAAATATATTCAAAGTTTTCATTGTGGTTTGTCCTTTAGAGTATATTTTAATCTTTGAGAGTACTCATATCTATTTGGCGACTCTGTGGCCACTCCTGGAAGCCTTACTGCATTGGCCAAATGCTATATTTTGTATTAATATTAATTTCACTGTGTGTGTGTGTGTGTGTGTGTGTGTGTGTGTGTGTGTGTGTGTGTGTGTGTGTGTGTGTGTGTGTGTGTGTGTGTGTGTGTGTGCAAATCAAATCTCAAAGAGTGTATGTGTCAGCTACCAGGAGCAGGGACATGAAGCACTGGTTTCACTAGAGAGTGGTGGAGGACTTGGCTTGGACACTCAGCTGAGGACTCAACTCTACAGCTGTGCCAGTTGGGGAGTCTTATTGGGGATCTGGAGAGAGAGAGAAAAACTAGCTTCTGGACTGAGTGTGTTCCCTGTGAGCTCTTAAGGGAAATTGTGCTTGATGCAGGGAGCTGCATCCGGAAATACTGGGTGTATCCATTTCTTTCTAAGTGAATGTCCTTCTGCAGTGCCAGTGGTGAGGATTCAGGCTCCTTGACTACTGGCCCAGAGTGTGGTTGTCACACACTACATCTGAAACTAATACATATATAAACAAATCAGAAGTGTATAAGTGCCACGTGTCTTGTTGATATTGTGAATGATTTTGGACTTGCTTGTATGCACAGTGATTTTCATTTTCTACTATAAAGCTGCTCCTGTGGCAAAGAGGGATAACATACCCTTACACTGTGTTTTAAAGGCTCATTGGTGTGAGAGTTCAAATGCAGACTTGTGTAAAAATCTTTCATGTGTACTAGCATTTATTTTGTATTGTTGTTTATTTAATTTATTACTATTTAATGTTAGTATTTGCATGGTGCACACACACACACACACACACACACACACACACACACACACACACACACACACACACACACACACACACACATTAGCACAGACATGGGAAATGGAGAAGCACAATGAATGTCAGGTAAAGTATTTCTTTGATAACCAATACATCAAGTACACGTGGGAATCACTTGTGTGTGTAGCACATCTGCTAACCACGCTGATCCACACAGCATATACTATCAGTAGAACATAGGTCATGTCCCACCTTTGTCTTTGAAGGATGAAACCTAATAAACACTACTCACAAGGCTAAAACAAGTGTAGCTTTGCTTGTCATGTTTGAGTAATGCTTACCATCATGCCAGTTTGAAGTAATGGCCCACACATGAAGCAAACACAACACCTGCAGACAGGATGCAGGCATTCTTAATTTCAAAAAGCATGCATTGTTGCATTTTTTGCTTTCCATCATGCAACTCCATTCAGCAGCACTGTGCGGTGAGTAGTAGGCTTACCCTACACCTGCAGGTCTAGAACACCTACACAGAGGAAGCAGACAGTCAACAATTTCAAAACAGATACATTCTATTAATTCTGTTGGGTATCGTGCAATCTCAGCAAGGGTTGTACAGTGGTTAACACACAGAAGTTAATAATGAATAGGGTAATATGCAACTGTTATTTAACTATTTCTTTGGTAGTAGGTGTAAGGGTAGGTCTGTAATAAGGATGGTCCTGGGTTCTAATACAGGAAGTTGAACATATTTTTACTGTTGTTACACTTTATTTATAGCAATGAATAGGAAAATATCCAAATGTTATTTTAATATTCTTGTGGCAACAGGTATTAGTGTAGGTCTGCCATACACATGGTCCTGGATTCTAACACAGGAAATTGTGGATGTTTTTACTGTTGTTCCATTTCACTTTATATTACATATCACTTATAACAATTTAAACATAATTATAAATAACAATAGCTATGCATAGCATTGGAGCTCATATGAATTATATATATATGACAGATAAGACACCCTTAACTGTGTTTTGAAGTTTCAGATGTATGACAGAGGGTATACTGACTGATATGTTTCCATAACCATAATTGTGTTCTCTGACCTTGGATCATCTTCAGACTTTACTAATAGTCATACACATGCATGGCTAGCCCATCAGTCTGTCATGTGTATTTATGTGTAAATAATGAGTATGTCTGAGAAGTATTTATTCTATGGAAAAGGTAAAAAATTACAGCTCTGGAAGAAAATATTTGTCTCGTATGCATAGGTTTGAATCCCACATTATAAAATAATTTTATCAGTGTGCAAAGCCCCTCCAAAATGTGTCAGGTCATAATATTTATGCCCCCAGTATATGTCTGCAAAGTTAAATCACCTAATAGTTACAGTAGCAAACAACCCTCAAACTAATGCCAAGTGTCATATTAAACTTATCATTTCCAAAACTGCTTTCTCTCGGTATGGCAGTGTTGATCTCTGGTTAACATTACGCAAGCATGGTTGCCATCATTGCTCGGTTTGCGCAGTACCAGTAAATGAGATAACATGCATTGGCGGGAAATATTTATTTTCTATTGTGGTATTTTCTGTTTAAATATGTTTGGTGTTAAAAGGGAAGGCACCCAGTTTAGGGCACAGAGGTGGGGTATTTAGGAGTCCAGACTCTGCAATGGACTCCTTGTAAAGCACCACAGCCAAAGGCTTTTGCAGCAGGACTATTCCTGCTCCCAGTGCAAGTCTAAGGCTTCAAATAGTCTGGCCAAGGCAGTAACCAGTGTGATTGACATTCCACTCAATGGAGAACCATGTAGTCACCACTTTAATGACCTAAAAAAAGTGCAAGAAGGATACACTCAACCAGCGGCTGGATGAGTTGAGAAATTGCAACATCTAATAGTTGTTTAAGTATATTAATAAAGAGAATTTATAATAGATGAAAATCTAAGTATAGGCAAGACTGATACGCATAACCCTTTTCTGTTCTCTTATTTTCTTTACAGAGCTAATATAGAAATCATTGCAAATAGGGAAGCCCATGCTGAACATCTAGAGAGACTGAAGGAAGCAAGGGGTATATATGCAGCACAAGTGAGGTATTATTGTAGATTTTAAATATAAAAAAACACTTTTTTCTTTAATATACAGCTGTAGCAAAGTAAGTATGCTAGCCTAACTGTAAAAGCAAGTATGCATGCTTCAGTCTGTGGCACAAACCAACTTTAGAAGTCAAGTGGAAGACTGCAGTCAGATGTGTGTCAAATACAAGTATAAAATAGTACAATTCTTTAAAAATATTACATCAATTAAATTCTATGCAAGTGGCATAAATGCCCTACTGGTAACTTTAATCTTTATAACTGGACCAAGCATATGTGAAATATCTGCACATTCAAGGATTACTTTGAGCAATTCATAAGGCAAAAGTACATTCTTAAAAGTGAATGTATGTACATACCACAATTCTTTTAACTGTTATCTTGCCCTGCTTATCTCTGTAACAGCTGCTTGCACATCACCACTCCATTCTACATCCTTCTTTTCATAACCCTCTCAGCAACAAACTCTTCCAGCTGCTGATTTATTACCTTACATTATGTAATCCTGTTCTCACCTCTTTTTTACTTTACCCTCTTCCCTATCACCTAGTACTCTAATAGCTTAACTGCTTTCTTCCCCTCTAGTGGCACTTAGTGCACTCTTTTTTCCTCCTCTGATCTGCTGTAGACTCTGTAGACTGCTGAGTTCTCCTAGTTATACTTTATTCAAAGTGCTCCAAGTATTTTCCCACTCCTCTTCTTTAAAACCTCCTCTGCTGCTTGTCTGATTGTTTTTCTTATTCTTTTTAGCTCTATAATCAACCTTGTCCTACCCACTCCATTCACCCTTTGCTACACTTGAGCTTACTCTGCTCCCCTACCCTAACCCATTTCAACCCACCCCATATCAGTTTAATTTATTGTACACAAACCAAACCCATCAATTATCAACCACCCAACCATAATTTTACACATTACTTTTCCATACTACCAATTAGTACACCTTCCCATTCCTATCCCCTTCCACATAGGCTCTCATATCCATCTCTCATCCTCCTTATCTCTTACCACCACTTCCCATACACCAAACCCAGCAGTCAATCATGATGCACTTTCACATCTTATTCCTTCCACTATTTATGTTCGTTCTCTTCCACTCCACACCCAACCACCTTGACATTGTCTACTTAAAATCATCCACCTGCCCAACCACAGTCCCTCATAATACTATTCGTGCCAACTTCTACATAACACCCCATACCTATAACTCCATCAGTTTTTGTAAACTTCATTCTTTCACTTATAAAAAACAAAAACTGCATACATCAAATCACTGTTCCTCCCTCCAATGACTCCCAAACTTCACCCTCCCTTCAAACTATCTAAACAGGTAAAATTAAGAAATTGCTGTCCAAACTAAAACCTACAACTTTGGCAGCCAACAAGCTTCCAAATAACTACCTCAAATTATCAGCTGACTTCATCTGCTTCCCAGTATTAATACTGATCAATAGAGCTATTGCTGAACAGTATGCACCTAAAATATGGAAAATCTCCTACTTTATTCCTCTCCATAAAGGTGGCTCCTCCATATAACTCTCCATCTACAGACCAATATCCATACTATCTCCACTCTCTAAAATTTTAGAAAAATGCTTTTACTCACAAGTAATGCAGCACCTTCTAAGCAATAAACTCCTTATGAACACATAGCACAGGTTTTGACAAGGCCATAGTGCCACCACTGCTCTGCTCAAATTCACCAGCACTGCTAACCAATTAAAAAAAACAACAACCAAATAGTTGGCTTGAAATTTCTAGGTACATCAAATGCATTTGACACAGTGTCCCATAAGCAGCTTATATCTGAACTGGCATCCCTTGACATATCTAAAAATACCCTCTCCTGGTTTCAAAATTACCTCTCTGACTGCCAACAAGCTGTCAAATGTATGATGACCTCTCTTTTCTGTTCCCATAACAGTAGGTGTGCCCCAAGGGTCAATACTTGGATCTCTACTCTTCTCAATTCTCTCCAATAATCTGCACACCACAACTAACCATGCTACCATTATACAGTACACAGATGATTCCATTATTATCTGCACCACACCCACCCTACCTCAATTACAAGAAATTAGCCAAAAATAATTTACAGCCATTGAATCCTTCCTAGACAAATACCAGCTCATCCTAAACCCCCAGAAAAACCAGACTAATGCTATTTCATAACAACTACCGCAAATCAAACTCCCTCAACCAAGACTTTAAAATCACCTCTTCTAATAACACCCTAACTGAGCCCATACCTGAATCTAAGCTACTAGGTGTCATCATAGACAATAAGTTAAAAATTCACAAACACATATCACATACGATGAAAAAGACCCACATCAGATTAGGTTATCTCTATAGAATAAAGCCTTACATAACCAACTCCTCCAGGCAAGCAATTGCCAGGACCCACCTTCTATACACCTTCTTCTATGCATCTCCCATACTCACAAGCATCAAGAAAACTGACTTGAACAAACTCAAATCACTCTAGCCAGATTCACCACCAATCAGCTCTACAGAACTCATCATTGTCTTGATCTGAAACAGCTCAAATAGCTAGAGCTTCCTAACCTCCTAACCTTAAACCAACTTTTCCTAACGCACACCATAATTCACCTCCCTGAAAAATGCCCAGCCTTGCAGAACCTACTTCAAATTCACCAGAACAACAGGGCCCTAAGATCATCTAATAAACTACTGCTAACAGTTACAAAAGCCAGCAACAGCTTTGGCGACTCCCTATATTCTAATAACATAGCCAAAATATGGAACTCTACCCCTCAGTATATACTAAACAAATCCAGCCCCATTCTGTTCAAAAGTTTTTTAAAGAGCACCTACATGACAACTAGATATGCTCCTGCTCCTCACTAGGCTGAATCTAGCTCTACTCCTCATGTTCTCCCACACTACTGCTCAATCAACTTCATCTCTGTGGTAAAGAAAACCATTGATAACTAATGTAAGTTGACCTATGACAAAATAATTCTAACTGTTCAAATGTTAGTTGACAAAAAATGCTATATGGCAATTCCACCTAATACAATGTGAATTCTATGATTTGTATAACTTTGCTGTCTCTGTTAACATTGTATTGTGCTACTATGTGTCCTTATAAGATTTAAAGTGAGCTTTTCTTTTATATTGTGCTATTTGTCTGTATGAGATTTATGTGGAGCTTATTTCCCTGGGCCTCCACTGAAAGTGGGCAATCCAGCTCAATCGGACTTCCCTGGTAAACAAATGCTAAATAAATAAAAATAAAATAAATAAATAATAATTATAGTTTGTAGTTGTTCGAAAGTATACTTAAATGTAAACTTCCAGATAAAATAGTTGTATTATTGTGACAATGCATTGCATGCCACATATGATGGTACCTATTTTTCTCTGTTTTTCTTTTCTTTCACCCCAACCCTTATTTCTTTTTTTTTTCTGTGTGTCTTCAAAACATTTCCAGTTCATCCATCTCTAACAAATCACCAAAAGCTTTACAACACAGGGAGGTAGGCCAACTCCAGTTGCTCAGTCTGCCCCTGCTCCACTGGCAGTACTGCCTCTGCTGCCCCTGTTCTACATGCACCCTCAGATAGCACTACACCAGCAGTTGGAGCTGAGGTGCCCTCCAGGAGTACTGGGGGAGGGGAGGATTTTATCATCCCTCCACCAGCAGATGCCAGGGTTGGTCCATAGGGCTGTGCATAGCAGTATTACTGCATACCTACACAGGATGGAGAGGCTGCTCTCTCTCATGATTCATAAGAGAAGGAGATGTCAAGAACTCCAGCAGGCAGTGGAGTAAGGGGATGCTAATAGCAGTCTTCTGGGTGAAGAGGAGATTCTCACTCCCCCCGTGTTTGAAGGGCATGAGCTTCTGTTGCTCATCCCTAACCCCAGTCATGGTGCCCCCAACCTTTTGTGTCCTTCACCATTCCTGTGTCATGTCTTTTTTGTCCTGTTTGCTTGCATCCGTTTCCTCACCTACCTACTTACCTGACCCAGAAATACCTATGTCCGTTACCCAACTTACTCTCTTACTGAAATTAAAAAAATGAAAAAGTGCACCTGCCCAAAAGAAAAAAAATTAGCACACAGATAGCTCTCCACGTCACACTTGTATCTTCCTGACACACTTGATTTGGTTCACTTGGTTATACAACATGATTGCATTGTTGTCACCCCACCTTGTTGATGTAACAGTCCAAATTCAGCTAATATTCTGTACCATATTTTCACATTGCACTGTTGAAGAAGTGGATAGCTGCAGTTCTAGCCTCCCTCCCTCCTGTACATTTCTATATTGCTTCCCCTTTGTTCTTCACCCTGCTTGCCCCCCATTCCAACACTTTCCTAGATACCCCATTTTAACACCATTAATCTGGTCAATATATAGAATCACGCACAACACACATAAGTAACAAAAAAAGCAATGGAGCCCTTCAATTTTTGGCCTCTCTGCACAGAATTTGGCATCATGCACCAATGTCACGTGATGGTGAATGGCGCTTCCATGTGCAATTTCCTCCCTGCAATGCTGCTTAAACATGGCATGCTAAGATAACACACTAGAACATACAGTGAATGTAGTATAAAAAATTATTTCATTGCATTATCATTACTTATTTAAAACTATTGCATACACCTGGATTCAAACTCTATATCATCTGGGCCTTAAAAGACATGTCTCAGTGCATTTACACCCACTGCCACAAAGTCAGCGAAGTAGCAGATGTGTTTCATATACTCAGTGTTCACAACTCTTATAATTTTATCAATGAGGTTCATATTTTCTTGATGTTTACCTATATGCAAACAGGGAAAGCAGTAGAAATGTATATCATACATGTACAAACACTTTGTCATCCATCATGCAAACCCGCTGCTCAGCAGTACACTGTGCAAACTGGACAATAGCATGATTACTTTTGTTTACTGTCTATTTATGCCATGAAACTACATGTGAAAATACAAACAAACCCGCTGTTTGGCAGGGCACTATGCAAATTGGACATTAGCATGATTACTTTTGCTTACTGCCCATTTATGCCATGAAACTACATGTGAAAATACAAACAAAAGAATGGCACTTTCTAAGACAATAACACATATTTACAATGCAGCCATCTGTTACCTCCTACCATGCACTGCAAACTTGGTCTCTCCGTACTTGTTCTGAAATATAGCAACTACACTACAGAAATAAATAACAAATGCTGTCTTGTATGTCAGGCACATCTTTATAATAACAATACATATTTAGATTTTTCCAATACTTAGAGTAATGTGGACACCTGTCTGGATATAGTTTGTAAAGCTGTCTCTTAAAGTGTACCTGCATATTGGAAATACAACAGTAAATACTACACATTGCACACTTATCAGTCTGGTAGCATGCAGAACTTTAATATCTTGACATGTACACATGCATACATATCCATTTCATGCAGTCCTCCACAATCTACTCTACAACATCCAGTGCTGACGACATCCACTATAAATTGCCTTACAGCCTTATAAAAGGCAGACTTGCACCATGGTGCTTTCATAAAGTACTGAGTTCTCTAGTCATTGTACATAGTTAAGTAGGGGGTTCTAATTTCACTGCAGTCAATTAGTGTGTGTGTGTGTGTGTGTGTGTGTGTGTGTGTGTGTGTGTGTGTGTGTGTGTGTGTGTGTGTGTGTGTGTGTGTGTGCATGTGTGTGGTGTGTGTGTGTGTTTGTGTGTGTCTGTCTGTCTGTCTAGCAGAAGAGCATAATTGAGTATCCTGCAGTTACCACTCCAAACC
The DNA here is from genome assembly GCF_019279795.1 of Protopterus annectens. Taxonomy (NCBI): domain Eukaryota; kingdom Metazoa; phylum Chordata; order Ceratodontiformes; family Protopteridae; genus Protopterus; species Protopterus annectens. The sequence continues at coordinate 726,168,182 of NC_056746.1, read as the reverse complement.
CATGGAACAGCAATATTTTGACAGTTGCACATGCCTACACATTCATTACATGCATGCCTCCCAACATTTTCTCTCCAATATCCAGTGCTGATGTTATCCACTAAGAATTGTCCTACAGCCTTGCAGAAAGTCAGACTTGTGGTGTGGTGCTTGGGTTTAATTACGGAGGTCTATAGTCTTGTGTAGTTAGATAGGTAGGGGCTCTGTTCTGACTGAAATCAACTGGTGTGTGTGTTTGTGCACTTTCTTGACATTAGACTGAGCATTTTACACTTTGTAAGATGCTGCTATTACCATCTTCCTCTCAACTGACACTGGCAATGTTGTGAGGATATGGGCAGTGCCAGCATAGCCAGCTAGAATTTTGTAAAGAATGATATGTACAAATATATTATACCCGCGGTGGTGGTGCTGCGGTAGCATTTTTGCCTCACAATAAGACGCTGTCCGGTTCAATTCTCAGCTAGGGCATCTTCTGCATGGAGACATGCGTGAATGGGCATACCTTCATTGAAGGTTGTGCATCAGGGCTGGTAACTCGGCATGTAAAAATCAATTACCAATCATTAGCGGACCGGAGTTCTGCTGTGGCGACCCCTAACCGGGAAAAGCCGAAAGACACAGCAACATTGGTTACAAATGTATTAGAACTGTATGTCATTTGAATATCAAACTGATTTGTACAGATGCCATCTGAGGAGTCGCTGGGTTGCTGTTTGTGATTTGTACAGATGTCTGTGCTCAAAATGTATTGGTGAGGTTTGCTTGTGTTAAAATGTATCAACAATGCACCCTGCTGAAATGAAAAGAAATGTGTATGTATCACTGTAACTGAATTAAATGTATATGTTTTAATAGAGGATATTGGCACAGCAGAGGTTAACTTTAAGAAAAATAAGGGAATGTAAATGAGCTGTTAAACCATTAAAATGGCAACCTACAGTGTTGAACAGGACTGGAGACAATAGATCCGAGAAAGAGCTTTTGTTCATTAGCTCAGTGAAAAGAGAAGAGGCCCCAGGCACTGCCATAAACATTTTGATGTATATTGTGGTCATCTGTGCTAAATTCCTGTCTCAACTTCAAAGGGGAATACTGTGAGAACCTTGATTCAGGTAACCAGACGAGGTCATTCTGCCAGCCCTCTTGGAAATTATATTTTAGATATTACAAGGAGAAATCTCAGAGTACTGAGTATTCTGTTTGGGAAGCCTGACTAGAAAAACCCTCACGCACAGCATCCTGCCTTGCGGTAGTAAGTAACTTAATTAGGGAGTAATAAATCTTTTAGAGTCAGTCAGGAATATAGTGACGCTTACTTTAGATATTGTTTTCCTTATTTTTCTGAGCCTGCTTGTAGTTATCTGTAATATATATATTCAATATTTTCATGTTATCTTATTATTTCTTATTAAATATATTTAAAACTTTTATTGTGGCTGGTCCTTGTGCAAAGTATTTAAAATTTGCGAGAACTTATATTTATTTGGTGACACTGTGTGGGCCACTCCAGAAGGCCTAGCCATCTTGGTGAACTAATACCATTTGTAATGGCATTAATATTGCACAGTATAATTGCACACCTTTTTAAGAGCCTTATAGTAACTGACTGGTGGCAGTGAATCTACTTTATAGTCCAGGCAAAGTTGGTAGAGTGGCTAATCTGTGTCAGCCTTTCCCAGGTGTGTGTGTGTGTGCGTGTGTGTGTGTGTGTGTGTGTGTGTGTGTGTGTGTGTGTGTGTGTGTGTGCGTGTGTGCGTGTGTGTGTGTGTGTGTGTGTGTGTGTGTGTGTGTGTGTGTGAAAATTACATTTCCCAGAGTGTGTGTGCCAGCTACTTGGGGCAGTGACACAAAGCAGTGGGTTTACAGAGATGGTGCTGGAGGACTAGGCTTGGATAATCGGCTGAAGACCTAATCCTACAGCTGTATCAGTGGGGATTCTAATTCTGGACCTGGAGGGAGACATATATAGAAATCTCCAGTACCCACACTGAATGTGCTTCCTGTGTGCTATTAAGGGAAATTGTACTTTATGCAAGAGGTCTGCATCTGGAAATGCTGAGTGTATCCATTTGTATTTCAAGTGCACACCCCTCTCCATTGTCAGTGGGGAGGATTCAGACTCCTTGATTACTGGCCCAGCATGGGGATGATACATATTGGTGATCATCACATATTGGTAGCAGTGGTGGGCATCACAGATGCCATCACTTATAAAGTATTGTCCAACACTCTCCAGGTCAGACTTGTGAGGTGGCATTTCTGTTAAATATGGAGGTCTTTGGTTGGTGTAGTTAGATATATAGGGACTCTATTTTCACTGCAGTCAACTGGTGTGTTTGTAAGTGTGTTTGTGCACTTGCTTGACATTAGACAGAGTATTTTACACCAGCATGTCAGACACTGCTATTACCATCTTCCTTTCTACAGACTCTGCTGATGTCATTATACATATAGAATATATATTTATATATATATATATATATATATATATATATATATATATATATATATATATATATATATATATATATATGTGTGTGTGTGTGTGTGTGTGTATATGAAGAAGGCCTTATGATTGTCTCTAGTAGATGTGGCCAATTTGGACTCAAAGTTGGCTTTAGAGAATTTCACTAGTGCTCTTATTTGCTTGTTCAGGCTAAGGAGAGATTGCTTCCAACTGGGCACCTGTTCCTTCTTGGTCCTGGATAGTAATTTTTTTTTCCTTTTGTTAAATAGTTTATTCATTGCAGATGTCCACCAGACAAGTTTACTTTTCCTTGCCGAGGATGATTTTGTCCTGTCAGGTATTCCTGATTCCATGCATCAATGTAAGTGAGTGTATAGTATTTTGGTGTAGATTTGGACATTGGTGCCTGTTCCAGCAGAGGGGAAGGCACTGTGAAGCTGTTTATGCAATTCCTCAGGAGGTTGTACTCAGCTTTGGAGAAGTTTTTTTTGTTTGACCCTAGCTAGAGGGGGGTCAGGGAAGATGCTGACTTCGAAAGTGACCGCTTTATGGTTGGATCTTACCAGGGAGGATGATACCATAGGGCTGCTGCAGTGGTTACTCATGTTGGTTAATAACAAGTCTAATATATTATCACCTCTTGTGGAGGCATCAACTAGCTGTTCCAAGGCATTTGCATTGATAAAATCAAGGAATCTCTGGGCATTTGCATTCTGGCATGAATAGTTTTTCCATTCTATGGTTGGGTCATTAAAGTCTCCCAGGATCAGGTTAAATGGGTGAATCTTGATAGATACAAAGAGGTCCAGATAGGTGGAGTGGGCATCTTGAGTCAAATTTGGGGGGTCTGTAGCTAGCTATGATTTGAACAGGGAGCATTTCCACAGTAAGGGGCACAAAGAAACTATACCAGGTTGCAAGGCAAAGACAGAAAGATAAAGAATATAGTCAGACACCCTTCATAAGGGATTCCAGCAACAACCTGCTTACCAGCCCACAGGACATCAAAGGCAGATGGAAGGAGTATTTCCAGCAGCTTCTGAATGAAGAAAACACCACAGAAGTGGTACTGCCCCAGAAACAGCCTACAGTGAGAGTAGAAGAGGAGCCCAGCTTAGAAGAAGTAAGAGCAGCACTAAGGAAAATGAAGTCAGGGAAAGCAGCAGGCTCAGATGAGGTCACAGCAGATATGATAAAGATGCTGGGTGAGCTAGGGGAGAAATGGCTCCTGAGGGTACTAATTGCAGTGAGGATAGAAAGGCGTATTCCAGATGACTGGAGAATAAGCATACTCATGCCAGTGTACAAGAACAAAGGGGACATCCACAACTGTGGACAGTACAGAGGCATCAAACTCCTACCAAATTGCATGAAAGTTCTGGAGAGGGTGATTGATAAACGGATACGCAGAATAGTAGAATGTAAGATGGGAGATGAACAGTTCGGATTCAGATCAGGATGCAGCACAATTGACCCGATGTTTGCATTGAGACAGATACTTGAGAAGAAACTAGAGAAGAGGAGAGAGTCAAACTGGGCTTTCCTAGACTTGGAGAAAGCATATGACAAGGTCCCAAGAAAGCTGATCTGGGCAGTACTGCGGTGGTTTGAAGTCCCAGAAACATTGGTAAAATTAGTACAGGCTATGTACAAGGACCCAGTGACTCAAGTATGAACAGTGTTTGGCCTCACTGTGGGGTTCCCAGTGGGAGTGGATGTACACCAGGGTTCAGCTCTGAGCCTACTGCTGTTCATACTGGTAATGGACTACATCAGCAAACAGGTTGGAGGGGTCAGAGCAACAAAGCTTCTGTATGCAGACGATGTGGCAGTACAGGCAGACTCTGATCTAGAACTTCAGCAAAGGATAGGAGAATGGAATGCAAATCTAAAGGCACATGGGATGAGACTAAGCACAGATATGACAGTGGTAATGGCAGCAGATTGGGAAAATCAGAAGAAGCTGAGAATAGAGATAGATGGGAAGATAGTGGAACAGGTAAACAGCTTCAAGTATCTGGGAGGGGTGGTTGAGGAGAAGGGTAGTCTGAATGAAGAGGTCAAAGCTAGAATCAGAGGGGCTGCAGCCAAATGGCATAGAGTATCAGGTGTAGTATATGACAGAAGAATGCCAAAGAAGCTGAAAAGTAAGGTGTACAAGACAGTGGTGTGACCAGTACTACTGTATGGTACAGAAACCTGGGCAATAAAGGCAGAACAGTTGAAGAAGCTAGAGGTGATGGAAATGAAGTGCCTGAGAAAGGTGGTAGGATGCACACTGCGGGACAGGCGAAGAAATGAGGACATAAGAGCAGAAGCCAAAGTAGCTCCAATTGCAGAAAAGATCAAAGAAAACAGATTACGATGGTATGGGCACATGTGTAGAAAAGCAGAAGACAATCTGGTTAGGGAGATTTGGGACAAACAGGAAGAAGGTTAGATGAAGCGAAGGCATCCAGCAAAGAGGTGGATGGATTGTGTGAAAGAAGATCTGTGACAGTCAGGCATGAGTTTTGAAGAAGGCAGGAGAGTGGCACTGAATCGAGAGAGTTGGCGACAGTTAATACGATACCCCGACCCATGTAAATGGGAAAATGGGGATGATGATTATGATGATGTCCACAGTTAACTGCACCTGGAGTGTCTCCTGTGCGTCATACTGTTTGACCTGCCTGTAGGTGTGTGTACCTTTAATATATATTGAAACTCCACCTTCTCTGGCTTTGCTGCCCACACTTTGGGGTCTGAATGTATGATAGGATGAGTAACCAGGTTTCTGTGACTGCACAAATGTCAGCATCTTCCAGGGTTAAGAATGCTTGCAATTAGTGCAGTTTCATGTTTAGACTCCTAGCATTTAGCAGCATGACCTTTAATTTGCATTTGGTTGAAATTTTTAGGTTGGTTTTATTGACCTCAGGACTTTTCCTTAAAAAGGCACTATGGGAGAGGCAAGAGCCTTTGCCAGAAGCCTGAATCACAAGTGACACAGATGCACGCCATCTCTAGCAAAGCATCGTGGTCTGTCGATCATATCTTCCCAGGCTGTCATATACGGGGTTCCCCTGGAATGACACCAGAAACTAAGCCAATTGTTAAAGTCAATCATTTTCTGTTTGCATTGAGGCATCATTCTGGGTAATGGTAGAATGCTGCTTAAGGCTAGAGACATACTTGCCTGAGACACATATTCAGCGATCTCAATCATGTCTCTTTTCATATAGTCCAGGGAGGTACATCTCAAGTCGTTCACCCCAACATGGACTATAACAGTCATAACAGTACCTGTTGTTGAGAGACTTCAGTGCATGTGTGATATGGTGGATTCTGGCACCTGACAATCAACTAACCGTGACTTTCTCCTTATCCATCCTGGTGAGAGACACATCTGTGTGTCTCACAATGGATTTTCCCATGACTAATATGTTGGGTTTATGGTTAGGCCTTTGTAGTTGTGAGACACTGGTATGTGGACTATGCGTGGTATGTGGTGTGGAGGGTTGTGGAGTTCGCGTGTTTTTGCCTCTAAGGTCTCCTTTGTTTGGATATGTTTTTGTTGAGAACCTCCACATATGTGGGTGTGTGTTATGTAGCTGTGAGTGGTGTTTGAGGTGTAGTGATTGTGTTGATAACCTTCTCAGTGCCAGATATACTGGCTTGTGAGGGAGAGAGCATGAACTCTCGGTTCTTAATGTAATTGCATCTCTCACAAATTGTGTTCCTAGGTGGTAATAGAGGATGGTAGTCTGTGTACATGAGGCAGTTGCTACACTGTCTCAGGATGCCCATTTCAACCAGGCTGGCAGGAGAAGCCATAGGAAATTGTCCAGCCATATTTGTCAGAATCTGAGGGAGAGAGGCCAGGGAGAGCTAAGGGGTAGGCTTAAAGCCTAAGTGCTTAAACCAAAACTGAGAGGCTAAGTATAACACTTACAATTTAAATAGGCTAAAAACAAGCAGTAATAAATGCAGCAGAAAAGATGCAACGGAACACTTTAGAGAACAAGTAGCTGAAAAAGCAAGATGAAGTAATAGAGTAGGAAATATAAATACTATAAAAGCAGCTGTGAATTTTTTTTTTTACATGAAGCTGCATGTATGACAGTTAGTCCATACTCAATTGTAAAAAATAATGCATCCTTGCCTGCTGACTATTTAGTACTTTTGGTCATTAATTTAGAGACACCCTAGCATAAATTAAATAAACCTGAGATTCTTCCAATTAGTTCTTGCACATGCATGGAGTATGTTAGGCAGGGACTAGACCATTCTGATGTTTCTCGTCAAAGTTACAAGTCTAATCAATAACTTGACTGCTCTTTGGGTACACCTGAATCTGGGAAGCATTTATGACTCTATAAAACTTGGTTTAAATGTAAAGAAAGCACTCCCTCTGTACCAGAGTTTTGTGCTTTTTATGCCATCAGACCCAATGGCAACTCTGTTGGAATTTCCATACTTGTTAAGAAACATATTATCTCTAAGAAAAACCATTGAACTACAGGTCATACACAACAGTATTAATTATCAACTAATAGTTTGTTATGGAACACCTTCTTTGTCCCCTAATAACCATGTAATACTCCTGTGTTCTAAATGATCTCCCAATTAGCAAAAAATCTCTATTATTACCTTATTTTGGGTGATTTTAACCATGCTTCAGTAAACTGGAACACGTATACTTCCAGTGTAGGATGTGTCCAAAAATTCATAGATTTAATAAAAAACAATTCCCTTGTCCGGTCAGTAAATAAGCCTACTAAAGGAGACATCATTCTTATTTCTCTTGCACTAGTCTAGTAGCTCCTTCTCCCATGATGCATTACCATAAACTTGTGACCTTCTCCTTTAAACTTCCAAAAGTTCATACAGTAAGCCCACTAAATTTTAGAACTGCAAACAAGCCAACCTCAACATTCTCAGAGATGAATTATAAAACCTCACTTATGACTGTACCTCCCCTGACCTTAGTACAGCAGCAAACTTCACTCAGGAAGTCTATCCCTTTTGGAAAAATGCACAGAGCACAGGTATCATTGGAAATTCAAAAGCAAAACACTCTGGTGGTATACCACAATAAATAAACTAAACAACAAATGTAAAAAAATATATATTTTCAGGGATAATATCAAGAGCATTACCAGAAAACAGAAAAAACACTAGCAGGCCCATTAACTTAGGCCAGCCACTGAAGCAAAAGATGATATCCTCATCCATCATCTCAGCACAACTGCTACCATTTAAAGGTTCATAAATATAATAAATCACAATAAGCATTCAGGTCTTCTAACCTCAGCCTATTTCTGGATCTATCTAAGTCGTACAACACAGACAATCATAAATTCTACCAACTAAACTCTCTTTCTATGGGTTATCACTCTCCTCACTTAATTGGTTACTTAGTTGTCTCAATAGTACATCCTAAGCAATGAAATGACAAGATGATTTCTCCTCTTTCCTCCCTATATCCATTAAACTCCCAAAAGGCTCCATCCTAGAACTACTACCGTTTAAATTATTTATCAGTTAGTTAAACACAAGAACCAAACAAGCCTCCACAGTTTCAATATGCTGATGACTCCACTCTAATATGTGTTGCTAGAACCCGTGATCAAAGCGTTCACCCAGAAATCATTCTCCTCCATAAAATCTTGGCATGACAACTCACAACTCCTCTTAACCCCCCCCCCAAAATAGAAAAGAAAAACAAACAAAAAATTAAACTTCTACTTTTCACCCCCAGTTCTCTCTCTCTCCTCCCAAAAACTACCTTTAATATACTGTTATCCAACAAATGAGAATCCGACACCAAACTACTCAGTGTGATTATAAACAACCACCTGAAATTTGATCTCCACCTTCAGCAAGCCATAAAGAAGACATACAAAAAACTAACCCGAATCTATAGAGTAAAACAATAACTTACTGACTCTGCTACATAGAACATATTCAGTTCTTTTCTACTTCCCAACCTATTAATTGACTCTCCAGCCAAACTAGAACAATGCAGAAACAAACCAAGCAACTGTGAACTAAAGAACAGGGACAAATGGCCAAACAGTGATCCCAGTAGCTCGAGCAAAAATAAAGGTCCAAATCCAAGAGTAAAATTCCAAAAATCAGAGACCACGTAGGTAATATGAACTAGTTTAATAAAAAGCAAAATCACACGGAGCTCCAAAAGGAAATACCAGGTTTAGTGCTTTCATCTGCCAAAAGCAGACTTCTTCAGAACCACATGATAACAGTTCATTAAAAAGCCTGTTTGGCGCCAAAAAGCTACCCAATAATAACTTTAAAAAAGTTTTAAAAAACATGACAAAAATGTACAAATAGAACTGTGCAAAATCAACATGTAATAAAATATATTACAACCTACACATAACTTATACTCAAGAGTAAATACTAATAACATATCTAAATAAGAAAATATCTAAATAAGAAAATGTAGGTCATAAAAATAATGTAAAAAAAAAAAAATATATATATATATATATGTATATGTAGAATGATGACCATATACAAATATAACCAATACATAAATAATATCGCAAGACCTCAGTATCGGTAATGCATACCATAAAATATATAAAAATACTATATTATGTTATACCATAATACATTATGACCTACGTTTTCTTATTTAGATATGTTATTAGTATTTACTCTTGAGTATAAGTTATGTGTAGGTTGTAATATATTTTTGATATATGATTTTGCTTTTTATTAAACTAGTTCATATTACCTACGTGGTCTCTGATTTTTGGAATTTTACTCTTGGATTTGGACCTTTATTTTTGCTTGAGCTACTGGGAAAACTAGAACAATGCTACAATACTGATCACATCAATGCTTCACTCTTAAACAACTAATGTCACTCAGACTAAATAATTCTCTGTTGCACTTAATTACAACCTTCAAAATACTGCACAACCATGAAAAATTCCTATCTCTTCACTCCATCATTCAAACTTACTCTACTAAGAGACCACTGTGCTCAATTGACAAATAATTACTCTCCATAACTAAACCTAACAACAATCCAGGATACTCCCTGTATTCACAATGCATTACTAATAGCTGGAATACTATCCCACTCCACTTAAGAACAGTCTACAACATGAAAGACTTTAAATGCCAACTGAAGCAACACCTGAAAGACAAATGGTTCTTCACCTACACTACCCCTGGATAGACAAATGACTCTTCACCTACACTACTCCTGGTTAAATTGATATTAATGTAGCTATATGAATTTGTGACATAACTCTCTGCTGTACAAAACCTAATGAACTATTATTACAACTATACCCTATTCTATCATCTCATCCCTGCATCTTCCATTTTGCCTCCTCTTCTCCCTCCTTTCTTTGGGCTGCTGTCACTCTTTATCTTATCTTCCTAGATCCTAGATGTCTTAGATTTTGAATAAATCTTTACAATAATAAATAACCTTATGTAAAACCTGACAATCTATACATACTGATGATACTGACTTCCCTGTAATAAAAAAATCACGTGCAACATATCTAACTGTTATTTTTAAGCAAACCTTAAATTATGTAATTGATGTCAAAGATGTTTGAATAATAGAACTATTGCTTGTTAAATAAATTGACTGTGAATAATGAAACAATGCAAATAATGTACATGATATTTGTATAATGGAACTTTTCTCCCTGGACCTCTGCTGAAAAAGGGTACTGCTTATTCAATCTTCCCCTATAATCAAATGTCAATAAATATATGAATGAATAAATAAATAAATCCTTCATTAGTTATGATGCAAAACTAAAAAAAGACAAAATACACTACAGCGCTCTGAACTTACTCATAATGATGACCCCCTTTTCTGACTCAATAGATATTGAGAATATTCTTGAAGACAATTTTAGTAACAGCTTCATCCCCCCAAGACTACTATTCAAACCCCAGAAATATCTGAATCACTTATTCCCCCAATTATCAATTAAGAGCATTAACTAAAAATGCTAATCAAGATAAAAAATACTTCCTTTATAAGGCCTGACACTATAACAGGTTGCTTAATTAATAGTGTTAAACATAGCCATGCATAACTGTTGAACCTAAGTTTAGCTAGTGGCTTTGTCCATGATGAGTGGTACACTGTAATGATGCTTCCCTGTAAGGGTGGTATCACAAATGACCTGTGTAATTACAGATCTATTTTCTTACAAGTGTCATCTTCAAACCCATGGAACATATTATTTCTGACCTCATAAACTGTTTTATCAAGAATATTTTTAGATACCCACTACAATTTGGCTTTGCAGAGGGTATAGCTTGCATAGTTATTCTGATTTTCTTCTTTGAAAGGGTAACTGAGGCTGTAGATGGTGGCCATGCAGTGCATGAAGTGGACCTTGAGATGGCCAAGCTTATGATGGCATTCCCCATGCTGGCATCCTAGGAAAGCCAAATGCTTTTAAAATCAACCCATATATGCTAAGATGTCTAGCAAACTGGCTGAAAGACAGAATCCACACAGTGTGAGTCGAACAGGCCTAATCAGAAAGCATGAAAATGACCAGCAATGTCCTACAGAGCTTGGTGATGGGGCATCGCCAAGTTGGTATTTATCTTTCCAATGTCCAAGCAGAAAGCCTAGCCTTCTGTCCAACAAAGTTTGCAGATGACTGCAACCTGGAGTTGTAGTTAAGTCACCTCGTGACACCTACATTCTTCAGAAGGAACTCTCCATAATAAACTCTTGATGTACTAAAATGGGCTTAAGCTAAGTGCTAAAAAGTACAGTATCATCATTTTTGGTAGACAACCCCTTCCCTCATCATACTGTATAGACAGCCACCTGCTGCCCTTGCAGTTGCCCGCCCCTACTCTAAATTTGATCTTGGGCACTCCTCCCAGTCTAGTGTCATTAGCTCATTCTACCTAATACAGAGAGAACATCTGACAAGGCCAACCCACTTAGTTTCTTTCCTTCTGTTCTTCCTTTCTCACTTTCTTAAGAAAAAAAGATTGCCTGAATCTCCTTGTGTTCTGACTGTGCTTCTCAAACATTTTGGAAATATAGAGTATATTTTAGTGTATTTATTAAAACTGTATTTGCCTTAATATTGCTACAACTCAAGTGCTTTAGGCTGCACTGCATCTGAATTGTTTTACTGTTGTTTTAGCTGCTTTTCTGCATATATAGACTTTTCTGTATATGTAGACTAGCTACTTATTCTACTGTATTACTGCCTCTTAAATCGTTTTCAGTTGTGCACTTGTCTTGCTTCATTTAAAAAGTTTTAAATTGCTAATTTTGAAGAGTTTTAATTGCATTTACTGTTTAGGGCTACACACTCAAGTGTGTTAGTCTTTTCTGTGTTTATTTACTGTATTATCACATTGTTTAGCCTGTTTTAACCAAAAAAAAAATACTATCTTGTTTGCTCATTTCCCGCCTTTCCTACCTAGTATAGTCCAGATCCCAGGCTTTGCTGGTTTCAGGACTTCATTTTCTGTGTTCAGAGCTATCCAGACCTTGTACTGCTTACCAGTGGGAGTGGTGAGCATTGTACTGCCTATCTAACAATAGAGGAGTGGTTTCCAGCTCTGAAATTGTAATTTTATTAGCCATTCTGGGCTGATTTCTATCCCTTTCAACCGTCTGGCTTAAAAACGCTTGTGTTTGCATGTTTTTCACATTGTGCAGCACTACAGGGCTACGGTTAAACTGTTCCAGGTGCCAGAAAGTCTGCTCTTCAGATTTTCCCTTAGGACTAGATGGTTTCTCAGAAATAGCACTACAATTTGAACCCCTGTGACTAGCACTAGCTCTAGAACCTGTTGAAAACCACTAGGAAGCCTTAAACTGATACAAGCACTCACCTCTCCTTGTTAATAACGAGAAATTAATCGTAGGCACTAAACAGCCTATAATTGCAAAGTACCTTACAAAGGTAAGGGAAAACACCTCTTGTACCTTACAAAAAAGCACCTAAACAGGCGTGTCCAAGGGTCAACTTCCAGTGATTTCTCCTGTCCACCTGGTGAATCTGGGCATACTGGGGCAATGCAGCAACTGCCTCATGTACACAGACAGCCCTCTTCTCCTACCACCCAACACTACAACCTGCGAGAGATGCACTTACATAGCCAAACTGGAAGCAAAGCTCTCTCCAGCCAAGATTGTGCTAGACAGTCAAGAGGAGAAGGTTAACACCTGCAGTACACTTCAAGCAACACATAGCCCTTCAAAACCCACACCATCAACACCCACACATAGCAACACTAAACCCACATGTGTGGAGGCCCTTAACATTAACCTGCCCAAGCAACAAGGACCTCTGAAGCTGAAACGCAAACACCAGTCACAACCAAAGTGACACATAGCTCATAACACCAGTGTAGGAACCAACAACAGACCCTAAGGCAAGACAATGTACCCAACACTTTAGTCATAGGTAACTCTATAGTCAGGCACTGATGTCCCACTCACCAGGCTGAACAAGAAGAAAATTACAGTCAGCTGCCTGTCGGGTGCCAGGATCTGCCACATAATGCATGCACTCAAGTCACTCCACAACAAGTACAAATACGACTCTGTCATTGTCCATGTTGGAATGAATGACTTGAGATGTACCTCCCTGGACTACATGAAAAGAGACATGGAAGAGCTCTCGGATCATGTGGCCCAGGCAGGTATGACCCTAGCCCTGAGTAGCATCCTGCCTTCGTCCATAATGATAACACAGTATAAGGACAAAATGACGGACTTCAACAATTGGCTAAGCTTCTGGTGTCATTCAAAGGGGATCCAGTATCTGTCTGCCTGGGATGACATTATCAACAGACCACGATGCTTTGCCAGAGATGGTCAGCAACTGTCACCCCTGGGTTTCAGGTTAGTGGCTAAAGCTCTTGCCATCTCTATAGTGCCTTTTTAAGGCAAGGTTCAAAGGACAAAACCACCACCATAACAGATTCTAGCATGCAAAATCTGAAGATAATGCTACTCAATGCTAGAAGTCTAAACCTCAAAATGCACTCTCCCGTGGCACTCCTAAAAATGGAGAACATCGACATCTGTGCAGTAACTGAGACCTGGTCCAAGGCTCCAGAGGACACCCCTGCAATACCAGGCTACAACTCTTATCACACTTTTTGGCCACCAAACCAAGACCTAAACACTAAAGGTGGAGGAGTGTCCATATTCACCAAGGATATTCACACCTCCAGGCTAGTTGCCAAACACAATGCATCTGAAGTTCTCTAGGTACAACTAACACTAGGTAAGACTTCATTCCAAATTGTAGTTTGCTACAGATACCCCTCCATGCCCCAATATTCTCACTACACCTTTCTAAACACACTGGAAAATATTAAGATACAACCAAACACCCTAATACTGGGTGATTTCAACTACCCTGCCATTAACTGGGAAAACTACTCGGGTACCAACACCTTTTCCCAGCGGTTCTTGGAATTCATAAATTCCAATGCCCTGGATCAGCTAATCCATTGTCCCACCAGGGGCTCCCAATAGCCTAGACCTGGTCATTACCAACATGGGAGACAGATGCTCCACACCAGCGGTCACCCACTTATTGGTCAGGTCTAACCATAAGCTATTCACCCTTGACATTCACATCCCACCCCCCCCCAGTAAGGAAACCTCCATAAAAAACCTCTCCGAAGCCAACTTAGTGCTACTCAAGTCAGAAGTGACAAACTTCATGACACCCATGCAGATGGGAGCTGAAAGTTCGACTGCTGAATCCTACACTAAGGCACTGTATGAGCACATCCACTCAGGCATGAATTGTGCCATTCCAAATAGAACTAAGATGCTTTCCTCCAAAAAAAGGAAGCCAATCTGGTGGTTCCCTGCCATAAACAACCTATACAACAGAAGGAAGAAACTGTTGCAGAAAAAAGAAAAATCCCAGGATTTAAAAAACTCCCTTACCAGCCTCAGTAAGAAGCTGAGATCCCTCATAAAGTTCTCCAAAGCTAGTTACAAAACTGAAATTGCCAAATATTCCAAAGACAACCACAAGGCATTCTATAATTAATTCAAGAATCTAAATGGCAATGTTCAAATCTGCTCTGAGCTACAATAGAATGGCATTAAATATACTGATCCCAAGGATATAGCTAATATCCTGGCATATCGATTTAGTGCCAACTTCACCCCTCTCTCACCCCCTAAAGGGCCCATCTCAATACCAAAATATTGCCAAATTCCAGTAATCACAGCCACACAAGTAGAAACCGCACTCTCCAAAGCTAAGAATACAGCATCCATGGGACTAGATGACATCCTGGGCTGTGTACTACATGAAGAACAAAATGAACTGACACCTCACCTAAGTGTCATGTTTAATCATAGCCTCACCTCAGGCTTTGTGCCCACTGAGTGGCACACAGCTACAGTTATCCCACACCACAAGGGGGGATCCACCTTGGATCCCGAGAACTACCATACCATCAGTCTGATGAGCCTGATCTGCAAGGGCATGGAACGCATTATCATAGAACTTATAAACAAAGACACTGGCAACCTTCAAACACTTGACCCCACCCTTCTGAACCTGACTGACTTCTTCAAGTCAGTCTCCAGAGCTGTGGATAAGGGTAGGATGGTCCACACAGCCTATCTGAACCTCACCAAAGCCTTCAACACCATCCCTCCTCTGGAATCATAGATAAACTTACTAAGCTGGGCATAAATCCCTACATCACCCGATGGGATGCCAACTGGCTTACTGACAGAACCCAGACGTTAAAAGTAGCCGACTCCAAATCCAGCTCCAGACAAGTGACAAGTGGAGTACCTCAGGGTTCAGTCCTGGGACCGGTCTTGTTTGGCATCTATTTCTCTGAAGTACAGGCCTACACTAAGGGACTCTGGCTAACAAAGTTTGCAGATGACTGCAAACTGGGAGCCACTATTGAATCCCCAAATGATGTGGATATTCTGCAAAAGGGCCTTACAGAAAAGGATGCTTGGTGCCAGAGCCATGAGCTCAAGCTTAATGCCTAGAAATGCATTGTTATCCCCTTTGGGAAAAAACATGTACCCATGGATTACCACATAGGTGGCAGTACACTAAACACTGAAAGTGTGATGAGAGACTTGGGGACACAGGTGGACAGTGGTCTCACCTTCGATAACGACATCGCCACAACAGTCAGGAAATCCTTCTATGTGGCAAACCTCATCACTAAAGGCTTTTCATCCAGAAAAAAGGAGGTCATTGTCCCACTGTATTCATCCCTCATTAGACCCATTATAGAGTACAATGCCCCATTTGGTATGTACCTCACAAGACATCTACAACAGCTGGAAAGGCCACAGAAATACTTCATTTAAAGAGTCACAGGCCTAAAGCAGATGCCCTATGCTGATCGCCTAAAAAAACTCCAGCTATACTCTGTGGCATATCATCTACTCAGAGGCGATCTCTGCTTAACATACAAGGCTATGTCAAACCCTGAGCTGATGGACATGCTCCACTTAAAGAAATCCCAATCCCTCAGAGCCACACACTCCAGGGATCTAAACCTTGTCATCACAATGAACAAAACATGCTGGAGGGATAGGTTCATGCCCCAGAGACTCCCCATACTCTGGAATAGACTGCCCATACATGTCATGCAGAGCACCTCCTTGGCCCTCTTTAAAAGGAACCTTGACATTTGGATGGAAGATAGGAAATTCACCCCGGGGATCACGTCAGTCATCCTGCTAGACAGGGGTCCAGAGAAGTAAATATTGTGCAAAGAAATATCCAGGGAATTGTTATGGCTAGGCTTGTATAGGCCCTAGGGCTGATAGCCTAGTACCAACCTATGAACCTATGGATGTCATCATACCTCTCAGCCTTTTATAGCACAAAATCTGGACAAAGCAATAAATAAAAGTGGGACAAAGACCCACAAATAGGGACAATTTTTAAATTTTGCTCTTACAGACTTAGAAAGTTGACAGAATAGCAGATTTTGCATTAGCATAATTTTTCTAAAGGGTATGATGTCTGAAACTGAAATGTCTGTCATTATTTTCTAACTTCAGTCTTCTTTGATTTGCCATTAATTTGCAAGAAAACCACAATTTTATGAAAAACGGACCAAAAATATGAAGCAAAAATCTAGACATTCAGTGAAAATTTGTACAGTTGACAAGTATGGCTGTCAAGAAATCATTTTCTTTAGCCCAGATCATTGCCAAAGAACTATCATCAAAATCTAATTACTCTTTTATATGCAACATTGGTCAGATCAGTTATTGCCTACAACACATCTTTGGGATGCATCACTAAACATATCAAATATTTATTAAGACTGCGAATGTTCCTAACCAAAATTTTACAAGCCTTAAGTCACTGAACTAAAACAGAGAGGATGGAAGCTCCATTCTTTTAATCAGTGTCTTACATTGTTTTGAGGGGAGATCTCTGTCTTGCTTTCTGTGTCATTAGAGACATAATTGCTCTAGACCTCCTTTCTCCACAAGTTCAAATATCTCTACCAGTACTAGAATCAGGGACCTAAATCCTTCCCAAAAGATAAAGTACAATGGAAAAACAGATTTATATCGCAGCATCTCCCAAATATCTGGAATAAACTTCTTCTACATGTTAAGTCATGTCTCTCACTATCTTCCTTTAAACATAAACTTGATGACTGAACGGGTATTCACAAATATACTGCAGTACTGATGGGTAAGGCCCTTCTTGAGAAAGAATCTGGGGCCTGAGCAATGCTACTGGCAAGGTACGAATGGTCACGAGACTAAGTGGCTTTGGAATATCTAAGAATCTATTGGTGGATTGTTTAAAAGGAGCATGTGAAGTCCAGATGACTTTTTATCAGCATACAGGATCATATAGTTGCTGCCATGTATAATTCCGAACAGATAGAACTGAGGAGAAAGGTATTCACGATGTCTCTTAAAGGAATATCTATGAATGCATCCTGAGCCTTAACACATTTATGATAAAGGCAATCTGAATATCTCTGGTTGAAGTTAAGTATCTATTTAAGACAAAGGCTAATGCTAATCTTGGATATGGAGATTTCATGAAACTCAGAGATAGTTGGGAAACCAGAAACACATTCAGTTAATTGTTTGGCAACTCTGGGGAAACAGACAGTAAAGATTTTTTGTATAGTCAACTGCAAGTGTGTCATTTGTCTGTCAAGGAGATTTTTGATACTTAAACAATTTTCAAAGAAGTAGAAATGATACAGGAGGTTTTCCTTGAAAATGAAGTTATTGTTCTAGGAATTCCCAGCAGAGAGTCTTGTCTGCTTGAGAAATGACATCTGGTTAGTCTTCTGCTTTGATTTCCAATAGTTGTCATAGTCAGCCCGGTGAGGGATTTTATACATGCAGACTTTCTTGCTGAAAACGAGTGCTTCAGTTATGTAGAAATCCAAGGAGGGATCACTCATTACCAGTGGTAGTACCTATCCTGCTGTGGCAAGAAGATGTTTGGAAATTATTCAGGTGTACATTATAGTCATTCAGGGAAGTCACCAGATGACAAGATTATAAAAGCATATTGGAGAATAGATAAAAGTGAAAAAAGTGATCACTGACCAATGCACATTCCAGTATTGTGGATCTACAGTTGTAAGGGGAATGGAAGCAGAACCAGTGTTTAAAGAGTGTGAATACCACTGATGGGATTTTGTCTGGTAAGCAGATCATTTAATTGTTCAAATCATTACTCATTTGTAAGAGATAAGCTAGGTAACTTGCCTTAGTTTTCAACTGAGATTAAGGTCCACAAGTATTGCTGCATTTTTTTCAAACTAACTTAGATGAAGGTCGGTGGGAGTAGTGGGGAGGGGTGGTAAATGAGAGCAATGTGGAGTCTGAAAGACTGAAACCACACTCAGAAACTACCACGATCTCGCTAATTAATGGTGGACCATTCTATATATATATATATATATATATATATATATATATATATATATATATATATATATATATATATATATATGTTTATTTTCCCTTAAAAGACTCCCTGCTAACCATTTTGATAAAATATTATGTGATTCCAGAAGGTATTTCTAGTATAGTGATTCAGTTTCTATCCATTGTGTCTTAACAGGGAGCGGGGAATTTGGAAAGAGAATAGTGTCTTCAAAAGAGTTCCGGGAGGCTACCTCTCAAACTCTTAACCAATGTTAAAGAAGCTCACATCCAGCTTACAAGCAGACAAAATGGAAAGTGGTTAAAGCCTATGAGGCCACTTTTTATACATGCCATGAAGTCTGTGGGATGTTATTTTTTGAACTCCTTGAAATAATGGTTGTAATAAATTGTCTGATGACTGCCAAAGTGGTTAAAGCATCCAAAACTGCTTGCAGCTTCTTCTGGGTTGCATGTTAAAAATCTAGAACTGAATAAACCTTTGTGATGAGGGGATGGAGTGATTCCGAGCAGAATAAATGTGAAAGATTGCTTAGAGGTTTAAGCACCCCTCCATTTAACAAATCCATTATTAGTTGAAACTAGTTTCTGTTAGGTATGATATTCTTGTACTGCACATACTGCCTGGAACAATTAAAAAAAAAGATTAAAAAACTTTTGAAGAACTCTACATCAAAGTCATATTTGACTGGGCTGACACTTGACGTAGGCTGATTTGAGTTAAAAGAAGGGCAACACTGCAATATCATGGATAAAGTAAAACAAGAAAATGCTTACTTTCAGAAAAAACAAAAAAAAAAAACAAATAAAAACCCAAGAAGGAATGTCACCAGATATGAGGAGGAATAACAGAGATCCTGGCACAAATATGCAAATAAAATCAAGTTGTCTTCTCTAGATAGATAGTTTAAAGATCTGCTCCCACAGTTATAATTTGTGAACAATTGTATCCCAGAGGAATGGAAAGGACCACCATATTAAAATTGTTTTTAAGTCTCCTGGGGTGTTGGGAAATAAGAAATGTAATTATCCTTTATGGAAAAGCTTGCTAATATCCACCCTCTATTAGGACTGAAGCAGACAGCATTAAGATAACCTGACAAGTTTATAAGGAATATTCTATTCAGTTCTTAAATTACTGAGAGAAGGAAGTGCACTTCACTTGACTGAGTGTCAAAGGGATAAGGTGGAAACTTGGATAGCTGTAATCTCTGGCGTACAAGTTTTCAAACAATGTTGCTCATAGGGAATCACAACCGGTGCTGCTTCTGTTTATATTTCCCATAGGAAATCACTAACAATGCTGTTTCTATTTGTATTCCCCATAGGGAATAAAACCAGAGCTGTTTGTATTTCTATTCCCCATAAGGAATCACTTCCGGTGCTGCTTCTATTTGTATTCCCCATAGGGAATCACTACTGGTGCTATTTCTATTTGTATTGCCCCACAAGGAATCATTACTGGAGCTGATTCTATTTGTATTCCCCATAGGTAATCACTAACAGTGCTGTTTCTATTTGTATTCCCCAGAGGGAATCACTGCCACTGTTGTTTCTAGTTGTATTCCCCATAGAAAATCACTACTGGTGCTGTTTCTATTTGCATTCCCTAAAGGGAATCGGTACCAGTGCTGTTTATATTTGTATTCCCCATTGGGTACCACTACCAGAGCTGCTTCTATTTGTAGTCCCCACAGGGAATCACTATGACTGCTGTTTCTAATTTTATTCCCCATAAGAAATCAATAATGGTGTTCTTTCTATTTCTATTGTCCAACAGGGAATCACAACTGGTGCTGTTTCTGTTTGTATTCCCCATAGGGAATGAAAAACAATGTAAGAAACTTCTCTGTCTGAAAGATTTTCAGTCCATATATCTCTAGTTAATCACTGTATATTAATTAGATCAGACAAAAGTAGAAGAAGTAGCAAACTTGAACTTGTCAAGTAAAAAAAATAATAATAAAAAATATATAATTATACAGAATTACTAGGTATTCGAAAGTAATCCAATCAAGGCAAGCAGTGTTTCCAGTTGAAAATCCTTTATTAATTACACAGACAAGCGATCCAAGTAAAACAAAAATAGAGTAATAGTTTCCTCACAAGCTTTCTAAATATATATATACTTTTTATCAGGCAAGGGAGTGGTTGATTGTGCTGTAAAACAAAGTGGTATTAGTACACGTTAAATTCACATCCCTTCCCCAACAGTGTGACATTTGAGCTGGTCCTGCCCTTCTTAGTAGCTGTCATAATAATATAACCCTTATGTACTTTAAATAAAATGTATAATGATGTGGTACCTCTTATTTGTTATTAATTATTATTATTATTATTATTATTATTATTATTACTCTTATTGTGGTACCCCATAAGCAATGACTACAAGTGCTGTTTCTATTTGTATTCCCTACATGGAATCACTACCAGTGCTGTTTCTATTTGTATTCCCCATAGGGAATCACTACCGGTGCTGTTCTATTTGTATTCCCCATAGGGAATCACTACTGGTGTTGTTTCTATTTGTATTCCCCATAGGGAATCAGTACTGGTGCTGTTCTATTTGTATTTATTTTTTTATTTTATTTTTTATTTTTATTTAACATTTGCTAAATGGGAAAGTCTAACTTGAAACAAAGCCAATTTTCAGTGGAGGACTAGGGAGAAACGCTCAAAACGCATGTCTTTATAACGTGGCAGGAAACTGAAGCACCTGGAGGAAACCCACACAAATGCAGGAAGGACATGCAGACTCCACAAAGAAGGCACCTAAACCAAGAATCAAACTCGAGAACCCCTTGCTGTGAGGCAACAACTCTACTGCTGCACCACTGCGCCGTCCTGTACTCCCCCCATAAGGATTCACTACCGGTGCTGTTCTATTTGTATTCTCCACAGGGAATCACTACCGGTGCTGTTTCTATTTGTATTCCCCATAATGAATCACTAATGGTGCTGCTTCTATTTCTATTCCCCATAGGGAATCACTGCCGGTGCTGCTTAAATATTCCCTATAGGGAATCATTACCGGTGCTGTTTGATTTGTATTCCCGATAAGGAATTGCTACCAGTGCTGTTTCTATTTGTAATCCCTATAAGGAATCACTGCCAGTGCTATTTCTATTTGTATTCCAACAAGGAAACACCAACAGTTATCTTTCTATTAGATAGAATAATTCTATCACTATAATTGTGATTCGATGGGACTAGTATATTTTGTTTCCTGTAAACATTGTCAGTCCTTTTATATTGGAAAAACTGAAAGGAAACTGAAAAGAAGGATATTTGAACATTTGAATGACATTAAAAATTGTAAGGAAACTAACGCATTATATAAACACAGTATGGTATGTGAACAAGCTAGTTTTATATTCTCAGTACTTGAGCACACAGAGAAGGATATTAGAGGAGGACCCTGGGAAGAAAAACTGGAATATAAAGAACTCTGGTGGCAGATGACTCTAGAATCATATAATACACCAGGATTAAATGAATACACCAGTATCCTACTTCTATTAAAATTTAGAGCAGCTAAATTATAACAGACTATTTTTAACATATTTTATATTTTTATTTATAATGTATATATTAATTTATTGATGTAACTTTCCCTGTCCTATTTATGTAATAGGTATAAATGTTGTTATATGACATTTTTTTAAATTATTTTTAAATTTTATTTCATTTAATAGTTAGATATTTAATACATTCATTAAGTTAAAATTCAAGGGAGATGAGCTGCAATTTATGGAAATGACCACTAGATGGTGATGCAATACACAGATTATATGAACTCCAACACTTTTACAAAGTGAAGTTTTAAGCATTTTAAACAATTTAATTATGCTGTTATAAGTTATAAGATATGTGATATTTATATATAGCATTTATTAATAATGTTCTATTTAGTTTAATGAGAAGTAACACTGTATCTAAGATTTCATCTGAAAGTTTTATATGTATTTTTATTCAGTGGAATATTTGATTGTTTTTTTAAAAAAAGGTTTCAAAACCCTTTTAAATGTAATGATTGTTAATTAATTGTGTTAATTATTCAGTTAGTAATGATATAAAAGTAGTAGGTAAATTGCTTATTTTTATCTGATGAAGTGCATGGGGAAATACGAAAACGCAGTGACTTGGAATAGCGTTAATACGAAAGGTTTTTTGGTGTTTTGGAGTGCTTTCTAACAGTGTGCGGCGTGATAATAAAATCCTGGTAAAGTACTACAAGTTTGTCCTGATTTCTCCAACTTCTGAGGAATTATTGGTTTATTTTCACCCTTATTTCTTCTGTGTTCGTGGTTTCTGGGTGATCATGGAGAAACAGGAAGTTCCTGCCAAGCAGCAGGACGAACTAGGATTAACTCAGAAATTGATTGGTCAGTTAACTGAACTGATCAACCTACTTACGCCAGTTGCTTCCTCTCTATTATCTGTTCAAGGAAAGTATTCTCACAATATCCCCGTGATGGTCGAAAGATCTGAAGATTCCCATGTTATCTTAAATGAAGGAGCAGGATCGGAGTTTATTGGTGGAAGAGGGGACACCGGCCACGAAAAAGACCTGCCTGAGGGGACTTTTAATCCAGCAAACACCCCGAGTATTTTGAAGGATATTCCTAGAGGGGAAGCTCATGGAGGACTGTTTAAGGCGAAGCGAGACACTCGCACACGCCATCCTGAATTGGACAAAGGTACTGTGGCTCCTATACATGATTTGAATGACTGGTTACATCAGAAATTCACTTTCAAGGACAATTCTGATGGTGCTATCATACGACCAAACAATTATACTTATAAGGATAATTTAAATAACTTGTATAAATTACTGCACAAATACAGAGTTTTAAATGTGGAAAATATGTATTTGAAAGAATGTATTTCTAAAAATATAGTACCTAAAGGGTTACGGGTATATAAATACCCCAATAATGTTATACCAGGGTCTAAATTTCACCTGGAATTAGTAGAAGTTTTTAATAAATATGGATTAGAGATGTTTCAGCTCATGATTAGGGAAAATAGTAGAATTCAGGATGATATTTTCAAGGATATAGAAGCCCTAGATAGAGCAATTACTAGTGACCTTATGTTTTCTGTTGAGGAAGAGAAGACTAAATATTTTAACATGAGAAAGGAAATTGACAGAAATATGGATGATTTGGTAGTTAGGAAAATTAAAAAGATGGAAAGAGACATTTATGAATATAAGAATAAAACTAGTTACCCTAACCCCCCCACAAAAGATATATGCAAGAAGCAAAATATCACAACAATAATCCCTATAATAGAGGTAAACCCGAACCTATAGCTATTTCGGACCATCAGGATGAAGAAGTTTTATATGAGGAAGAATTTCCCCATTAAGGAGGTCCGAAAGAATAATGAATAGACAAGGTGAAAGAGAAGAGAATTTTCACTGGAAGGGGGGAAGAAGGGGAAGAGGGAAGAGGGAAATACTAAATATACCCTTACCATTAACTACCCCCCTATTATAGAACAAATTATAAAAGAAGGTAATAAATGGACCTATGGTAATTTTTATATTTATAATTTCAGCCCACTAGAGCTACAAAAAGGTCATTTTAAGTTGCTATCTAAAGGGCTTAAATTTATACCTTCTACTAAGGGAGACTTAGCGAAGTCCTTAATTGAAATAAAATTATTTCTTAGGAAAATTAATTTAAAAATGTTATTGCCTAACAATACTATATATAGCCACAGTTCTAATCTGAAACGTAAGTCCACCTTTAATCCTCCTTTACACCCACAACTTAAAAATCTGGAGAAAATTTTAGAAAAAGAAATTAGAAAAGAAGAATTACATGGGATGAGAGTATATAGTAATTTGAGTAAGGAAGAAAAACAAATATTAACGGATCTAAAAACAGATTCAAATTTAAGAATAATGAAACCAGATAAAGGTGGGGGCATCATTATAATGGAAAATATAGAATATGAAAGTAGGATGTACAATATTCTTTGGGATGAAAACAAATATCAAGCAGTATCAAGGAATGAGATCCATATAGCTTATAACAATATAGATATTTCTTTAAATGAGATGGTAATGGATGGATTAATTAATCTTGAAACTTATAATTTTTTGAAGGTAGAGAAGCCCAAAGTACCTATTATATTTGGCATACCCAAAATACATAAGAATATGACGGACCCCCCTTTTAGACCTATTGTTAGTGCTGATGGTTCAAAGACTCATTCTTTAGCAAAATTTGTGGACAATATGACTAAGAAACTGTGGCTAGATAGGGAACAAATACTAAAAGATTCCTGGGACTTACTACAAACCATTGCTAGCTTTAACAATATGGAGAACTTAATATTTGTCACTATAGATATAGTGGACTTGTTTTCCTCTATACCATATTCTGAAGGAACTAGTATGTTTGAAGAAATAATCTATGAGGAAACAAATTTATCTAACAATGACAAACTTTTAAGTGTATGGTTAATGGAGATGGTATTACAGAATAATTTTCTATATTTTAATGGAGAATTCTTCAAACAAATACAAGGCATAGCTATGGGGGCTGCCTGTGCCCCCACCTATGCGAACTTAGTATTAGCAAATTGGGAGGAAAAGTATATATTGAAAAGTGAATTTAACACCTCATGGGTCATGTATAGGAGGTTCCTGGATTATATAGTTATTTTTTGGACCGGTGATGAAGTTACTTTAAAGGCTTTTTTAGATTATCTTCAAAATTCTAGTGATTTTTTTGAAATTTATTTATCATATTTCCCCTGATGTTCTAAAATATTTGGATGTGGAAATTTATAAAAATGGAAATGGCTTGGAATCTAAAATTTATAGAAAACCGACCTATTGCAACTCTTTTCTACATTATGAAAGTTCACATCCCCCACATGTAAAAAGGAATATTATAAAAGGGCAGTTCGTGAGGGGATGTAGAATGACTAGTGAGGACAAAGTATTTAGCTTAGAATGTGGTTTTCTGGAAAATATGTTTAGGAACAGGGGATATCCGGTCGAACTTCTTCATGATATTAGACAGGAAGTGTTAAATGGTAGAAGTAATAGATTCTTGCCAATAGTGAAAGGGGGTAATATGAAGAATAAAGTGGACAACATGGTGAATAGTGTTAATAATCAGGGAAATTACCAGCTAGCTCTCACACTTGAATATAATACTATTAATAACAGAATAAGAACTATATTTAATAAAGAATGGAGTAAATTTACTGAATTAATGGATTTAGATAAGGACAATATTTGTTCAACCAAGACTGTGTACAGAAACTCTCAAAGTATTAGAAATATACATTAAAATAAAAAAAACTACAAATTTTCAAGACAGAAGAAGGAAGGGGACATATAAATGTGGTAGGTGTTCCCAGTGTGCAGTTATTTCTAATAGTAATGTTATTCATATTAATAGCAGAAATAGGACCATAGTGAACGACAAGTATCACTATAATTGTGATTCGATGGGACTAGTATATTTTGTTTCCTGTAAACATTGTCAGTCCTTTTATATTGGAAAAACTGAAAGGAAACTGAAAAGAAGGATATTTGAACATTTGAATGACATTAAAAATTGTAAGGAAACTAACGCATTATATAAACACAGTATGGTATGTGAACAAGCTAGTTTTATATTCTCAGTACTTGAGCACACAGAGAAGGATATTAGAGGAGGACCCTGGGAAGAAAAACTGGAATATAAAGAACTCTGGTGGCAGATGACTCTAGAATCATATAATACACCAGGATTAAATGAATACACCAGTATCCTACTTCTATTAAAATTTAGAGCAGCTAAATTATAACAGACTATTTTTAACATATTTTATATTTTTATTTATAATGTATATATTAATTTATTGATGTAACTTTCCCTGTCCTATTTATGCAATAGGTATAAATGTTGTTATATGACATTTTTTTTAAATTATTTTTAAATTTTATTTCATTTAATAGTTAGATATTTAATACATTCATTAAGTTAAAATTCAAGGGAGATGAGCTGCAATTTATGTAAATGACCACTAGATGGTGATGCAATACACAGATTATATGAACTCCAACACTTTTACAAAGTGACGTTTTAAGCATTTTAAACAATTTAATTATGCTGTTATAAGTTATAAGATATGTGATATTTATATATAGCATTTATTAATAATGTTCTATTTAGTTTAATGAGAAGTGGGAGGGTGGCCTAATGGTTAAGATGTTTGCCTTACAAACACAAGGTGCAGGGTTTGAGTCTCACAAGGGCCTAATTGGCTAGGCTTAAAATGGCTCGCAAGGGCAGTCAGCTTAGTACTAACCTATGAACCTAATCTAAGATTTCATCTGAAAGTTTTATATGTATTTTTATTCAGTGGAATATTTGATTGTTTTTTTAAAAAAAGGTTTCAAAACCCTTTTAAATGTAATGATTGTTAATTAATTGTGTTAATTATTCAATTAGTAATGATATAAAAGTAGTAGGTAAATTGCTTATTTTTATCTGATGAAGTGCATGGTGAAATACGAAAACGCAGTGACTTGGAATAGCGTTAATACAAAAGTTTTTTGGTGTTTTGGAGTGCTTTCTAACAGCGTGTGGCATGATAATAAAATCCTGGTAAAGTACTACAAGTTTGTCCTGATTTCTCCAACTTCTGAGGAATTATTGGTTTATTTTCACCCTTATTTCTTCCACCTTTCTATTAGGATTACCCATAGGGAATCACTTCTGGTGCTTTTTCTATTTGTATTCCAATAGGGAATCACTACCAGTATTGTTAGTGTTTGTATTCCCATATGGAATACCTACTAGTGCTGTTTTTATTTGCATTACCCATAGGGAATCACTACTGTTGCTGCTTCTATTTGTATTCCCCTAGGGAAATCTACCGGTGCTGTTTCTATTTGTATTCCCCATATTGAATAATGACTAGTGCTGTTCTATTTGTATTCCCCATAGGTAATCACTGCCGGAGCTGTTTCTATTTGTATTCCCCACAGGGAATCACTACCAGTGTTGTTTCTATTTGTATTCCCCACAGAGACCCACTACTAGTACTGTTTCTCTTTGTATTTCCATAAGGAATCACTACCAGTGCTGTCTCTATTTGTATTCCCCAAAGGAAATCACTACTGGTGCTGTTTCTATTTGTATTCCCCACAAGGAATCACTACCAGTGCTGTTAGGGAACACTACATATGCTGCCTGTATTTGATTTCCCCATAAGGAATAACTACCGGTATTGTTTCTATTTGTATTCCCCATAGGGAATCACAATAAGTGATGTATGAATTTGTATTCCCCATAGGGAATCACTACCAGTGCTGTTTCTGTTTGTATTCCTCATGGGGAATCAATACCGGTGCTGCCTGTATTTGTATTTCCCATAGGAAATCACAATCAGTGCTGTTTCTACTTGTATTCCCCATAGGGAATCACTATGGGTCCTATTTCTATTTGTGCTCCCGATACGGAATCAATACCGGTGCTGTTTCAATTTGCATTACCCATAAGGAATCACTACCGGTGGTGTTTGTATTAGTATTCCCCATAGGGAATCATGACCAGTGATGTTCTATTTGTATCCCTTATAGGGAATCACTACTGGTCCTATTTGAATTTGTATTCCACATAAGGCATCACTACTGGTGCTGTTTCTATTTGTATTACACATAAGGCATCACTACTGGTGCTGTTTCTATTTGTATTCCCTACAAAGAATCACGACCCGTGCTGTTTCTATTTGTATTCCCCCCAAGGAATAACTACCGATGCTGATTTTATTTGTATTCCTCAAACGGAATGACAGCCAGTGTTATTTCTATTAGTATTCCCCATATGGAATCATTACCAGTGCGCGTCTATTTGTATTTCCCATAGCGAATAACTACCAGTGCTGTTTCTATTTGTATTCCCCATAGGGAATCACTACCTGCATTGTTTCTAATTTTGTTCACCAGAGGGAGACACTACTGGTGCTGTCTGATTTTGTATTCCCCACTATGAATCATCACTACCGGTGCTGTTTCTGTTTTTATTCCCCATAGGGAATCACTACCTGTGCCGTTTCTATTTCTATTCTACATAGGTAATCACTACCAATGCTGTTCTATTTGTATTCCCCACAGAGGAATCCCACCCTGTGCTGTTTGAATTTGTATTCCCCATAGGGGATCACTACCAGTGCTGTTTCTATTTGTATTCCTCACAGGGAATCACTACCTGTGCTGTTTCTATTTGTATTCCCCACAAGGAGTCACTACCTGTGCTGTTTCTATTTGTATTCCCCACAGGGAATCACTACCTGTGCTGTTTCTATTTGTATTCCCCACAGGGAGTCACTACCAGTGCTGTTTCTATTTGTATTCCCACAAGGAATCACTATCAGTGCTGTCTCTATTTGTATTCCTCACAGGGAATCACTACCTGTGCTGTTTCTATTTGTATTCCCCACAGGGAGTCACTACCAGTGCTGTTTCTATTTGTATTCCCACAAGGAATCACTACCTGTGCTGTTTCTATTTGTATTCCTTACAGGGATTCACTACCATTGCTGTTTTATTTGTATTCCCCACAGGTAATCACTACCGCTGGTGTTCCTATTTGTATTCCCCACAGGGAATCCCAACCACTTTTCAATTAGTATTCCCCATAGCGAATCACTACTGGTGCTGTTTCTATTTCTAATCCCCACAATGAATCACTACAGGTGCTGTTTCTATTTGTATTCCCCATATGGAATGAGTACCACTGTGGTTCTATTTATTATTTATATTCCCAACAGGGAATCACTAGTAGTACTGTTTCAATATGTATTTCCCATAGTGAATCACTACCGGTGCTGTTTCTATTTGTATTCCTTACAGGGATTCACTACCATTGCTGTTTTATTTGTATTCCCCACAGGTAATCACTACCGCTGGTGTTCCTATTTGTATTCCCCACAGGGAATCCCAACCACTGCTTTTTCAATTAGTATTCCCCATAGCGAATCACTACCGGTGCTGTTTCTATTTCTAATCCCCACAAGAAATCACTACAGGTGCTGTTTCTATTTGTATTCCCCATATGGAATGAGTACCACTGTGGTTCTATTTATTATTTATATTCCCAACAGGGAATCACTAGTAGTACTGTTTCAATATGTATTTCCCATAGTGAATCACTACCGGTTCTGCTTCTATTTGTATTCTTCACAGGGAATCACTACTGGTGCTGTTTCTATTTGTATTCCACACAGGGAATCACTAACAGTTTTGTTTCTATTTGTATTCCGCACAGGGAATAACTACAAGTGCTGCCTCTGTTTGTATTTTACACAGGAAATTACTACTGGTGCTGTTTCTATTTGTTTTCCACATAGGGAATCACAATAAGTGGTGTTTGAGTTTGTATTCCCCATAGGGAATCACTACCGGTGCTGTTTCAATTTGTATTCCCCATATGGAATCACTGCCAGTGCTGTTTCTGTTTGTATTCCTCATGGGGAATCATTATTGGTGCTGCCTGTATTTGTTTTTCCCATAGAAAATCACAACCAGT
This sequence comes from Protopterus annectens, assembly GCF_019279795.1. Taxonomy (NCBI): domain Eukaryota; kingdom Metazoa; phylum Chordata; order Ceratodontiformes; family Protopteridae; genus Protopterus; species Protopterus annectens. Next base: position 726,138,247 of record NC_056746.1, on the reverse strand, counting down.
GCTGTTTCTATTTGTATTTACAAAAGGAAATACCAGCAGTGCTCTTTCTATTTGATTTCCCCATAAGGAATCACTGCCAATGTTGTTTCTATTTGTATTTCCAAAAGGAAACACCAGCAGTGCTCTTTTTATTTGTATTCCCCATAGGGAATCACTACTGGTGCTGTTTGTATTCGTTTTCCATTAGGGAATCACTACTGGTGCTGTTTCTATATGTATTCCCCATAAGGAATAACTACCAGTGCTGTATCTATTTGCATTCCCCCTGGGATTCACTACCAGTGCTGTTTGCATTTGTATTCCCCATAAGGAATCACTGTCAGTGCTGTTTCTATTTGTATTTATACAAGGAAACACCAACAGTGCTCTTTCTATTTGTATTACGCATAGGGAATCACTACCAGTGCTGTTTCTATTTGTATTCCAATAGGGAATCACTAGCAGTGCTATTAGTGTTTGTATTCCCATATGGAATAACTACCAGTGCTGTTTCTATCTGTATTTCCCATGTGGAACACTACCGGTGCTGTTTGTATTTGTATTCCCCATGGTGACTCACAACCAGTGCTGTTCTTTTTGTATTCCCCATAGGGAATCACTACCAGTACTGATTCTATTTATATTCCCCATAGGGAATCACAACCAGTGCTGTTTGAATTTTTATTCCCCATAGGGAATCACTACTGGTGCTGTTTCTATTTGTATTCCCCACAGGAAATCACTACCAGTGATGTTTCTATTTGTATTCCCCACAGGGAAAAACTCCCGGTGCTGTTTCTATTTGTATTCCCCACAGGGAATCACTACCTGTGCTGTTTCTAATTCTGTTCCCCAGAGGGAGACACTACCAGTACTGTTTCCATTTTATTCCCCATACTGAATCACTACCAGTGCTGTTTGTATTTGTACTCAACACAGGGAATCACTAGCAGTGCTGTTTCTATTTGAATTCCCCATAGGGAATCACTACCGATGCTCTTCTATCAGTATTCCCCACAGGGAATCACTTACGGTGCTTTCTCAGTTTGAATACCCCATAGGGAATCACAACCAGTGTTTTTTCTATTTGTATTCCCATAGCAAATCAGTACTGGTGCTGTTTCTATTTGTATTCCTTTTAGGGAATCACTACTTGTGCAATTTCTATTTGTATTCCCCATAGCAAATCACTACCGGTGTTGTTTCTATTTGTATTCCCCCTAGGGAAAAACTAACAGTGCTGTTTCTATTTCTATTCCCCATAGCAAATCACTACCAGTGCTGCTTCTATTGATATTCCCTGTAGGCAATCACTTTCTGTGCTGTTTTTATTTATATTCCCTATAGGAAAGTACTACCGGTGCTGTTTCTATTTGTATTCCACGCAGGGAATCACTACCAGTGTTGCTTCTATTTATATTCCCTGTAGACAATCACCTCATGTGCTGTTTTTATTTATATTCCCTATAGGAAAGTACTACCAGTGCTGCTTCTATTTGTATTCCACGCAGGGAATCACTGATGGTGCTGTTTCTATTTGCATTCTCCACAAGGAATCACAACCAGTGCTGTTACAATTTGTATTCCGCATAGGGAATCATTACCGGTGCTGTTTCTATTTGTATTCCCCACAGGAAATCACTACCTGTGCTGTTTCTATTTGTATTCCCCACAGGAAATCACTACCTGTGCTGTTTCTATTTATATTCCCTGTAGAAAATCACTTCCTGTGCTGTTTTTATTTAGATTCCCTATAGGAAAGTACTACCAGTGCTGCTTCTATTTGTATTCCATGCAGGGAATCACTGACGGTGCTGTTTCTATTTGCATTCTCCACAAGAAATCATTACCAGTGCAGTTTTGATTTGTATTCCCCATAAGGAATCAGTACCGATGCTGTTTCTATTTATATTCCCCACAAGGAATCACAACCAGTGCTATTACAATTTGTATTCCGCATAGGGAATCACTACCGGGGCTGTTTCTATTTGTATTCCCCACATGGAATCACTATCAGCATTGTTTCTATTTGTATTTCACACAGGGAATTACTATAAGTGCCGCTTCTATTTGTATTCCCCACAGGAAATCACTACTGGTGCTTTTTCTATTTGTATTCCCCATAGGGAATCACTACCTGGTGCTGTTTCTATTTGTATTCTGATAGGAATGGCTAAAAATCATGCACGTAAGACAAGGTGCGCAGGCCAAACCAAAATTGTCAAGAAAGCAAAAAAAGGGGTCCAGCACCAGAACAGGAGTAAATAGGCTACATTTATTGTATAATTAAAATAAAAAACAACAAATAGGCATACCGGTTTCGACAGAACAAAATGCCTTCCTCAGTGCATTGGAATATATCAGATCTACACACATTTGTATATTTAATTAATTAGCTTGTTGCATTCCAATTGGTCCATCCCAAAGATTCAGTTATGTTCAATTAAACCAGGCTTAAACAAAGCTCCAAGCTTCACAATCCATCCTGATTCCTTCCTGTTTAAAATGGAGTACTTTGTTGGCTCTATGTCCCTGGATTTTTTCTATAATTTTAAAATTAAATTTGGCAGTGGAATGGGTTAGTGTATGTTTGTATAATGCATTATGAATACGTTTAGTCCTAATATCACCGAGATGTTCACTTACACTGTATTTTTGCAGGTCGTGATGTTTGCCCTAAGTAGAATGCAAAAACAAGTTGCCAGGTAGATAACCCAGTCACTGCCACAATTGGCAAAACATCTAATATCAAAAATCTGTGAGGTGTTGCTGCTTGTGTATTCAGTAGTTTTGTTTATATAAATACAAAAACTGCAGTGCCCACAGGGATAGCTCCCCACTAAGGTGTCCCCAAACAAGGTAGTCTGTTCAGCAGGTATAGGATGTGGATGTTTGTAGTGAGTAAAATATGAATTTATCGTACGCCCTCGTCTATAGGAAAAAAGGCATCTTGAGGGTAGTATTACAGCTAAATGTTCATTGGCTAATAGAATGTCTCAATGGTTCTGAATGATGTTCCTGAATTGGGAGGTGTTACTGCCAAATGTAGTAACCATTCGGATATCATGTACATTAGTCATGCCCTTTCCCTTGTCCCTGTGACTATAGGTTAACAGTGTGTTCCTGTCCAGTTCTGTGGCAAAGGAGCTGGCCTTATCAATGTATTGTTGTTGATAACCCCTATTCAAGAATCTATGAGTGAGGTCCTGTTGGCTATTGCTGTGGGCTTCTTCTGAAGAACATATACGTTTGGTATGCAGAAATTGAGACTTGGGGATATTCTGGATGATGTGCCGGGGGTGGTGGCTTGAAACATGTAATAAACTGTTAAATTGGGGGAATTTTCTGTATACTTGAGTATAAAGTGCATGATCAGACTGATGGGTAATGAGTACATCCAAAGAAAGTGATTTGCTTATAATCGTGGTTGAGTGTAAAATGTATCCCCCATTTGTATTAATTAAGGTATTCAACAAATTCCATCAAATAACTGACATTCCCCTCCAGACCATCCAGCAATCATCCAGATATTGTCTTCAGATGTCCATATTGTCCAGAAATAAATTATGACTGGCGTCATAGATCAAATGTGCCTCAAAGTAACCCATAAAGAGGTCTGCATAAATGGGAGCAAAATATGCTCCCATGGCAGTACCCCTTAGCTGCCAAAAGCAGGTCCCATGAAAATAGAAGACATTTTTTGTGAGTACATGTTCCACTAGACAGACTAGGAAAGAACTGAAGCCTGGTTTATATATTTTTGCTTGATCTAACCAATACTGGATTGCCTCCAGTCCAGCCCAGTGTGGAATATTGGTATAAAGGGCTGTGATATCTAATGTACATAGGATCCAACCCGATTCCAATTGTGTATCTTGGATGATGTTCAAAAACTGTGTTGTATCTTTAATTCTGGATCTGACCAGTGGAAGAAGAGGTCTGAGATATTCTGTGAGAAAAGCAGATAAGGGCTCCGTCAAGGATCCCTGACCCAAAACAATGGGTCTGCCAGGTGGTTTGGTGGTATGTTTATGTATTTTTGGAAGGAGGTATAGATATTGTGACTTCGGCTCCTGCATTGTCAATTCCTTTTTGTATTTCAGATCAATAATCCCTTCCTCCACCGCCAAGTCCAGAAAAGCATCAATGTCTTTTTTGAACCTGAAAGTAGCGTCCGGAGTCATTATCATATAAAACATCTTGTTAGACAACTGTGTCAAGGCTTCAATTTCATACATTTCCCAGTACATGGTAACAACTTCTCCCCCTTTATCAGCTGGTAACATGACCAGTTTGTGCTTCCTGCTAAGTTTCTGTAGGGCCTCACGTTCTAGTTTGGTTAAATTATGTTTGCTACCAGCATGTAGATTCATGTTGAAATGTGTTTCTTTCAAAATGCATTCTCTGAACACAGAAACATGTCTGTCCATAAGTGGAATAAAAGTGGATTTCTTGAAATGAAATTCAGTGGATCTTTGAGATTAATCAGAGTCTGAAAAAAATATTTTAAGATTAAGATTTCTACAAAATGCATCAATGTCATCCACAAAATTATGTTCAGCAACAGAAAAGGAAGGGACAAAGTTCAATCCTTTATTTAATCATTTTATTTCTGTGTCAGACAAGGGATATGAGGAAATGTTGTGTACATTGTTGACATCTATTGTGTCAAAATTCTCTTCAGTAAGTGTTGTATGCTTGTTACTTCTGCAATGTTTCCTACTCCCTGATGTTTTTTAGTCCTAAAGGGTTCATACTGGGCCTTCTTTTCTCTACTGGAGACTCCTCCAAGGAGATAGGGTCAAAATCTGTTACTGAAGATGAATCCTCACCAGATGTTCCCTCCTGATTATGTCCTCTGTGTTTAAGTATGGACTTAGGTCTCTTTCTCCTGTTGGTCCCATTATTGGCCATTCCCTGAAATCTTGCACTTTTGTTTAGACCAAATAGTCTGTCTCGGTCATAATCAAGTGTATCTCTGTGAAATTTCTGAGACATCCTCTTTACCAACTGTCCCTCTAATTGAGAGAGTTCTTTGGCCAAAGCCTGTAGATATGTGTAGATATCCCTTGTCTGAGACAGAAATAAAATTATTAAATAAAGGATTGAACTTTGTCCCCTCCTTTTCTGTTGCTGAACATAATTTTGTGGATGACATTGATGCATTTTGTAGAAATCTTAATCTTAAAATATTTTTTCAGACTTGGATCAATCTCAAAGATCCACTGAATTTCGTTTCAAGAAATCCACTTTTATTCCACCTATGGACAGACATGTTTCTGTGTTCAGAGAATGCATTTTGAAAGAAATACATTTCAACATGAATCCACATGCTAGTATCAAACATAATTTAACCAAACTAGACCATGAGGCCCTACAGAAACTTAGCAGGAAGAATGAACTGGTCATATTACCGGCTGATAAAGGGGGTGTAGTTGTTATCATGGACTGGGAAATGTATGAAACTGAAGCCTTGACACAGTTGTTTAACAACATGTTTTATATGCAAATGCCTCTGGACCCTACTTTCGGGTTCAAAAAAGAAATTGATGCTTTTCTGGACTTGGCAGTGGTGGAAGGGATTATTGATTTGAGATATAAAAAGGAACTGACAGTGCAGGAGCCAAAGTCACAATATCTATACCTGCTTCCAAAAATACATAAACATGCCACCAAACCACCTGGCAGACCTATTGTTTTGGGTCACGGATCCTTGACGGAACCCTTATCTGCTTTTCTCACAGAATATCTCAGACCTATTCTTCCACTGGAGGCAATCCAATATTGGTTAGATCAAGCAAAAATATATAAATCAGGCTTCAGTTCTTTCCTAGTCTGTCTAGTGGAACGTTTACTAACAAAACATGTCTTCTATTTTCATGGGACCTGCTTTTGGCAGCTAAGGGGTACTGCCATGGGAGCATCTTTTGCTCCCATTTATGCGGACCACCTTATGGGCTACTTTGAGGCACATTTGATCTATGATGCCAGTCATAATTTATTTCTGGACAATATGGACATCTGGAGATGATATCTGGATGATTGCTGGATGGTGTGGTGGGGGATGCCAGTTATTTGATGGAATTTGTTGAAAATCTTAATGATAACAAATGGGGGATACATTTTACACTCAACCATGATTATAAGCAAATCATTTTTTTGGATGTACTGATTACCCGTCAGTCTGATCATACACTTCATACTCAAGTATACAGGAAATTCTCCCAATTTAACAGTTTATTACATGAGTCAAGCCACCACCACCCGACACATCATCCAGAATATCCCCAAGTCTCAGTTTCTGCGTACCAAACGTATATGTTCTTCGGAGGAAGCCTATAGCAATAGCCAACAGGACCTCACTCATAGATTCTTGAATAGGAGTTATCAACAAGAATACATTGATAAGGCCAGCTCCTTTGCCACAGAACTGAACAGGAACACACTGTTTACCTAAAGTCATAAGGACAAGGGAAAGGGCATGACTAATGTACATGATATCCTAATGGTTACCACATTTGGCAGTAACACCTCCCAATTTAGGAACATCATTCAGAACAATTGGGACATTCTATTAGCCAATGAACATTTAGCTGTAATACTACCCTCAAGATGCCTATTTTCCTATAGATGAGGCAGTATGATAAATTCATATTTTACTCACTACAAACATCCACATCCTATACCTGCTGAACAGAAGTTAGTGGGGAGCTATCCCTGTGTACACTGCAGTTTTTGTATTTATATAAACAAAACTACTGAATTCACAAGCAACACCTCACAGATTTTTGATACTAGATGTTTTGCCAATTGTGACACTGACTGGGTTATCTACATGGCAACTTGTTTTATCTCTGCGTTCTACGTAGGGCAAACATCACGACCTGTAAAATACAGAATAAGTGAACATCTCAGTGATATTAGGACCAAACGTATTCATAATGCATTATACAAACATACACTAACCCATTCCACTGCCAAATTTAATTTTACAATTATAGACAAAATCCAGGGACATAGAACCAACAAAGCAGGCTGGCACTCCATTTTAAACAGGAAGGAATCAGGATGGATTGTCAAGCTTCGAGCTTTGTTTAAGCCTGGTTTAAATGAACATAATTGAATCTTTGGGATGGACCAATTGGAATGCAACAAGCTAATTAATTAAATATATAAATGTGTGTAGAGCTGATGTATTCCAATGCACTGAGGAAGGCATGAGGAAGGCATTTTGTTCTGCCAATACCGGTATGCCTATCTGCTGTTTTTTATTTTAATTATACAATAAATGTAGCCTATTTACTCCTATTCTGGTGCTGGATCCCTTTTTGCTTTCTATTTGTATTCTCCACAAGGAATAACTACCAGTGCTGTTTCTATTTGTATTCCACATAGGGAACCATTACAAGTGCTGTTTCTATTTGTATTCCCCATAGGGTAATCACTACCGGTGCTGTTTCTATTTGAGTTCTCGATAGGGAACCAATACCGGTGCTGTTTCAATTTGTATTACCCATAGGGAATCACTACTGGTGCTATTTCAATTTGTATTCCCCATAGGAAATCACGACCAGTGCTGTTCTAGTTGGATTCCCCAATGAGAATCACTACTGCTCCTGTTTCTATTTACATTCCTCACAGGAAATCACAACCAGTGCTGTTTGAATTTTTATTCCCCATAGGGAATCACTACTGATGCTGTTTCTATTTGTATTCCCCACAGGGTATCACTACCAGTGCTGTTTCTATTTGTATTCCCCACAAGGAATAACTACGGGTGGTGTTTCAATTTGTATTCCCCGCAGGAAATCACTACCTGGTGGAGTTTTTATTTGTATTCCTCACAGGGAACCACTATCAGTGCTGTTTGAATTTGTATTCCCAATAGGGAATCACTGCCATTGTTGTTTCTATTTGTATTCCTCAAAGGGAATCACTACCAGTGCTGTTTCTATTTGTATTCCCCATATGGAATCATTACCTCTGCTGCTTCTATTTGTGTTTTCCAGAGCGAACAACTACCAGTGCTGATTCTATTTGTATTCCCCAGAGGGATTCACTACCAGTGCTGTTTATATTTCTATTCCCCAGAGGGAGACACTACCAGTGCTGTTTCCATTTTATTCCCCATACAGAATCACTACCGGTGTTGTTTCTATTTTAATTCCCCATAGGGAATCACTACCTGTGCTGTTTCTTTTTCGATTCCCCATAGGGAATCACTACTGGTGCTGCTTTTATTTGTTATTCCCAATAGGGAACCACTACCAGTGCTGTTTCTATTTGTATTCCCCATGGGAAATCTCTTCTGGTGCTGTTTCTATTTGTATTCCCAATAAGGAAACACTACCAGTGCTTTTTCTATGTGTATTCTCCCAGGGAATCACTACTAGTGCTGTTTGCATTTGTATTCCCCACAGGGAATCACTGCCAGTGATCTTTCTATTTGTATTCTTAATAAGGAATCACTACTGGAGCTGTTGACATTTGTATTCCAATAAGGAATCACTACCAGTGTTAATAGTGTTTGTATTCACATATGGAATAACTACTAGTGCTGTTTCTATTTGTATTATCCATAGGGCATCACTACCGATGCAGTTTCTATTTGTATTCCTCATAGGGAACACTTTTGGTACTATTTCTATTTGAATTCCTCACAGGGACTCACTACCAGTGCTGTTTCTATTTGTATTCCCACAAGGAATCACTACCAGTGCTGTTTCTATTTGTATTCCCACAAGGAATCATTACCAGTGCTGTTTCTATTTGTATTCCCCACATGGAATCAATACCTGTGCTGTTTTATTTGTATTCCCCACAGGTAATTACTACCAGTGCTGTTTCTATTTGTATTTCCCACAGGGAATCCCATCCACTGCTGTTTCAATTTGTATTCCCCATAGGGAATCACTACCAGTGCTGTTTCTATTTCTAATCCCCACATGGAATCATTACAGGTGATGTTTCTATTTGTATTCCCTATAGGGAATCAGTACCACTGCGGTTCTATTTATTATTTATATTCCCAACAACTTATAACTAGCAGTGCTGTTTTAATTTGTATTCCCCATAGTGAATCACTATTGGTGCTATTTCTATTTGTATTCTGCACAAGGAATCACTAACAGTTTTGTTTCTATTTGTATTCTGCACAGGGAATAACTACAAGTGCTGCTTCTATTTGTATTCCACACAGGAAATTACTACTGGTGCTGTTTCTGTTTGTATTCCTCACAGGGAATCACTAACAGTTTTATTTCTATTTGTATTCCACACAGGGATGTATTCCGCACAGGGAATAACTACAAGTGCTGCTTCTATTTGTATTCCACACAGAGAATTACTACTGGTGCTATTTCTATTTGCTTTCCCCACAGGGAGTCATTACCTGGTGTTGTTTCAATCTGTATTTCCCATAGGGAATCAGTACCAGTCCTGTTTCTATTTGTATTCTCCACAGAAAATCACTATCAGTGCTGTTTCTATTTGTATTCCCCATAGGGTATCGCTACCAGTGCTGTTTCTATTGGCATTTCCCCTGGGAATTACTACCAGTGCTCTTTCTGTTTGATTTCCCCATAAGGAATCACTGCCAGTGCTGTTTCTATTTGTATTCCTCATGGGGAATCACTACCGGTGCTGCCTGTATTTGTATTTCCCATAGGGAATCACAACGAGTGCTGTTTCTACTTGTATTCCCCATTGGAAATCATTACAGGTGCTATTTCTATTTGTGTTCCTGATATGGAATCAATACCGGTCTGTTTAAATTTGCATTACCCATAAGGAATCACTACCGGTTGTGCTTGTACTGGTACTCCCCATAGGTAATCAAGACCAGTGCTGTTCTATTTGTATCCCTCATAGGGAATCACATTTTGAATTTGTATTCCACATAGGGTATCACTACTGGTGCTGTTTCTATTTGTATTCCCCCAAGGAATAACTACCAATGCTGTTTTTATTTGTATTCCTCAAACAGAATGACAACCAGTGTTATTTCTATTAGTATTCCCCATATGGAATCATTACCAGTGCGCTTCTATTTGTATTTCCCATAGCGAATAACTACCAGTGCTGTTTCTATTTGTATTCCCCATAGGGAATCACTACCTGTGCTGTTTCTAATTCTGTTCCCCAGAGGGAGACACTACTGGTGCTGTCTGATTTTCTATTCCCCACTATGAATCACTACCGGTGCTGTTTCTGTTTTTATTCCCCATAGGGAATCACTACCTGTGTCGTTTCTATTTCTATTCTGCATAGGTAATCACTACCAATGCTGTTCTATTTGTATTCCCCACAGGGGAATCCCACCCTGGGCTGTTTGAATTTGTATTCCCCATAAGGGATCACTACTACTGCTGTTTCTATTTGTATTCCTCACAGGGAATCACTACCGGTGCTGTTTCTATTTGTATTCCCCTCAGGGAATCACTACCAGTGCTGTTTCTATTTGTAATATGCACAGGGACTCCCTACCAGTGCTGTTTCTATTTGTATTCCTACAAGGAATCACAACCAGTGCTGTTTCTATTTTTATTCTCACAAGGAATCACTACCAGTGCTATTTCTATTTGTATTCCTCACAGCGAATCACTACCGGTGCTGTTTCTATTTGTATTCCCCTCAGGGAATCACTACCAGTGCTGTTTCTATTTGTAATATGCACAGGGACTCCCTACCAGTGCTGTTTCTATTTGTATTCCTACAAGGAATCACAACCAGTGCTGTTTCTATTTGTATTCTCACAAGGAATCACTACCAGTGCTATTTCTATTTGTATTCCTCACAGGGATTCACTACCATTGCTGTTTTATTTGTATTTCCTACAGGTAATCACTACCGGTGGTGTTTCTATTTGTATTCCCCACAGTGAATCCCAACCACTGCTTTTTCAATTAGTATTCCCCATAGGGAATCACTACCGGTGCTGTTTCTATTTCTAATCCCCACAAGGAATCACTACAGGTGCTGTTTCTATTTGTATTCCCCTATGGAATCAGTACCACTGCGTTTCTATTTATTATTTATATTCCCAACAGGGAATCACTAGTAGTACTATTTCAATTTGTATTTCCCATAGTGAATCACTGCCGGTGCTGCTTCTATTTGTATTCCTCACAGGGAATCACTACCGGTGCTGTTTCTATTTGTATTCCGCACAGGGAATCACTAACAGTTTTGTTTCTATTTGTATTCCGCACAGGGAATAACTACAAGTGCTGCCTCTGTTTGTATTCCACACAGGGAATTACTACTGGTGCTGTTTCTATTTTTTTCCCCACAGGGAATCATTACCTGGTGCTGTTTCAATTTCTATTTCCCATAGGGAATCACTACCGTTCCTGCTTCTGTTTGTATTCCCCACAGGGAATTACTACCTGTTGCTGTTTCTATTTGTATTCTCCACAGGACATCACTATCAGTGCTGTTTCTATTTGTATTCCTCATAGGGTATCGCTACCAGTGCTGTTTCTATTTGCATTTCCCCAGGGATTCACTAGCAGTGCTGTTTGCATTTGTATTTCCACATGGAATCATTACCAGTGCTCTTTCTATTTGATTTTCCCATAAGGAATCACTGCTAATGTTGTTTCTATTTGTATTTCCAAAAGGAAACACCAACAGTGCTCTTTCTATTTGTATTCCCCATAGGGAATCACTACCAGTGCTGTTTCTGTTTGCATTCCATTAGGGAATCACTACCAGTGTTGTTAGTGTTTGTATTCCCATATGGAATAATGACTAGTGCTGTTTCTGTTTGTATTATCTATAGGGAATCACTACTGGTGTTGTTTCTATTTGTATTCCCCTTAGGGAATAACTTCCAGTGCTATTTCTATTTCTATTTCTCATACGGAACACTACCTGTGCTGCTCGTATTTGTATTCCCAATAGGGAATCACTACCGGTGCTGGTTCTATTTGTATTCCATTAGGGAATCACTACCAGTGTTGTTAGTGTTTGCATTCCCATATGGAATAATGACTAGTGCTGTTTCTATTTGTATTATCTATAGGGAATAACTACCAGTGCTGTTTCTATTTCTATTCTTCATAGGGAACACTACTGGTGCTGCTTGTATTTGTATTCCCCATAGGGAATAACTACGGGTGCTTTTTCTATTTGTATTCCCCATAGGGAATAAAGACGGGTGCTGTTTCTATTTGTATTCCCCATAGAAAGTTACTCCCAGTACTGTCTTTATTTGTTTACCCCATAGGGAATCAATACGAGTGATGTTTCAATTTGTATTACCCATAGGAAATCATTACTGGTGCTGTTTCTATTTGCAGTCCCCATGAGGAATCATAATAACTGGTGTTTGATTTTGTATTGCCCATAGGGAATCACTACTGTTGCTGTTTCAATTTGTATTCCCCATAGAGAATCACTGCTGGTGCTGTTTCTGTTTGCATTCCTCATGGGGAATCACTAACGGTGCTGCCTGTATTTGTATTTCCCATAGGGAATAACAATCAGTGCTGTTTGTCCTTGTATTCCCCATAGGGATTCACTACCGGTGCTATTTTCAATGCTGTTTCAATTTGTATTACCCATAGGGAATCACTACCGGTGCTGTTTGTATTGGTATTCCCCATAGAGAATCATGACCAGTGCTGTTCTATTTGTATCCCTCATAGGGAATCACTACCGGTCCTGTTTCTATTTATTTTCCCCATAGGGAAACACAACCAGTGCTGTTTGAATTTGTATTCCCCATAGGGCATCACTACTGGAGCTGTTTCTATTTTTATTCCCCAGAAAGAATCACTACCAGTGTTGTTTCTATTTGCATTCCCCACAGGGAGTCACTACCTGGTAGTGTTTCTATTTGTATTCCCCACAGGGAATCTCTACCAGTGCTGTTTCAATTTGTATTCCCAATAGGGAATAAATACCAGTGTTGTTTTTATTTGTATTCCTCAAACGGAATTACTACCAGTGCTGTTTTTATTAGTATTCCCCATAGGAAATCACTACCAGTGCTGTTTCTATTTGGATTCCCCATACGGAATCAGTACCAGGGCTGTTCTATTTGTATTCCCCATAAGGAAAACTATGGTTGCTGCTTGTATTTGTATTCCCTTACGGAATCATAACCGGTGCTGTTTCTACTTATATTCCACATAGGGAATCACTACCGGTTCTGTTTCCATTTTATTCCCCATAAAGAATCACTACCGGTGCTGTTTCTATTTGTATTCTACATAGGGAATCACTAGTGGTGCTGTCTCAATTTGTATTCCCCACTAGGAATCACTACCGGTGCTGTTTCTATTTGAATTCCGCATAGGGAATCACATCCAGTGCTGTCGTAATTTGTATACCCCAAAGGGAATCACTACCAGTGCTCTTTCTATTTGGATTCCCCACACGGAATCAGTACCAGGGCTGTTCTATTTGTATTCCCCATAGGCAATCACTACCGGTGCTGCATCTATTTGTATTCCATGTAGGGAATCACTGCCGGTGCTGTTTCAATTTGCATTCCTCATAAGGAATCACTATCAGTGCTGTCTCTATTTGTATTTCTACAAGGAAACACCAACAGTGCTCTTTCTATTTGTATTCCCTATAGGGAATAACTACTGGTGCTGTTTCTATTTGTATTCCAATAGGAAATCACTACCAATATTGTTAGTGTTTGTATTCTCATATGGAATAATAACTAGTGCTGTTTCTATTTGTATTACCCATAGGGAATCACTACCGGTGCTGTTACTATTTGTATTCCCCATAGGGAAAACTACTGGTGCTGCTTGTATTTGTATTCCCTTAAGGAATCACAACCAGTGCTGTTTCTACTTCTATTCCACATAGGGAATCACTACCGGTTCTGTTTCTATTTGTTTTCTCCATAGGGAATCAATACCGGTGATGTTTAAATTTTTATTACCCATAGGGAATCACTACCGGTGATGTCTGTATTTGTATTCCCCATGGTGACTCACAACCAGTGCTGTTCTTTTTGTATTCTCCATAGGGAATCGCTACCGGTGCTGTTTCTATTTGTATTCCCCATAGGGAATCACTACTAGTGCTGTTTCTATTTGTATTCCCCACAAGGACTCACTACCAGTGTTGTTTCTATTTGTATTTCCACAAGGAATCACTACCAGTGCTGTTTTATTTGTATTCCCACAAGGAATCACTACCAGTGCTGTTTTATTTGTATTCCCCACAGGTAATCCCTACCGGTGGTGTTTCTATTTGTATTCCCCACAGGGAATCCTAACCATTGCTGTTTCAATTTGTATTCCCCATAGGAAATCACTACCGATGCTGTTTCTATTTCTAATCCCCACAGGGAATCATTACAGGTGCTGTTTCTATTTGTATTCCCTATATGGAATCAGTGCCACTGCAGTTCTATTTATTATTTATATTCCCAAAAGGGAATCACTAGCAATGCTGTTTCAATTTGTATTTTCCTTAGTGAATCACTACCGGTGATGTTTCTATTTGTATTCCCCATAGGGTATTGCTATTAGTGCTGTTTCTATCTGCATTTCCCCAAGGAATCACTACCAGTGCTGTTTCTATTTGCATTTCCCCAGGGAATCACTACCAGTGCTCTTTCTGTTTGATTTCCCCATAAGGAATCAATGCCAGTGTTGTTTCTATTTGTATTTCCAAAAGGAAACACCAACAGTGCTCTTTCTATTTGTATTCCACATAGGGAATCACTACTGGTGCTGTTTCTATTTGTATTCCATTAGGGAATCACTACTGGTGCTGTTTCTATTTGTATTCCCCATAGGCAATAACTGCCAGCGCTGTTTCTATTTGTATTCCTCAAAGGGAACACTACGGATGCTGCCTGCATTTGATTTCCCCATAGGGAATAACTACTGGTATTGTTTCTATTTGTATTCCCCATAGGGAATCACAATACGTGGTGTATGAATTTGTATTTGTATTAAGTCACAATCAGTGCTGTTTCTACTTGTATTCCCCATAGGGAATCACTATGGGTCCTATTTCTATTTGTGCTCCCGATACGGAATCAATACCGGTGCTGTTTCAATTTGCATTACCCATAAGGAATCACTACCGGTGGTGTTTGTATTGGTATTCTCCATAGGGAATCATGACCAGTGCTGTTCTATTTGTATCCCTCATAGGGAATCACTACTGGTCCTATTTGAATTTGTATTCCACATAAGGCATCACTACTGGTGCTGTTTCTATTTGTATTCCCCACAAAGAATCTCGACCCGTGCTGTTTCTATTTGTATTCCCCCCAAGAAATAACTACCGATGCTGATTTTATTTGTATTCCTCAAACGGAATGACAACCAGTGTTATTTCTATTAGTATTCCCCATATGGAATCATTACCATTGCGCGTTTATTTGTATTTCCCATAGTGAATAACTACCAGTGATGTTTCTATTTGTATTCCCCACATGGAATCAATACCTGTGCTGTTTTATTTGTATTCCCACAAGGAATCATTACCAGTGCTGTTTCTATTTGTATTCCCACAAGGAATCATTACCAGTGCTGTTTCTATTTGTATTCCCCACATGGAATCAATACCTGTGCTGTTTTATTTGTATTCCCCACAGGTAATTACTACCAGTGCTGTTTCTATTTGTATTTCCCACAGGGAATCCCATCCACTGCTGTTTCAATTTGTATTCCCCATAGGGAATCACTACCAGTGCTGTTTCTATTTCTAATCCCCACAGGGAATCATTACAGGTGATGTTTCTATTTGTATTCCCTATAGGGAATCAGTACCACTGCGGTTCTATTTATTATTTATATTCCCAACAGGGAATAACTAGCAGTGCTGTTTTAATTTGTATTCCCCATAGTGAATCACTATTGGTGCTATTTCTATTTGTATTCCGCACAGGGAATCACTAACAGTTTTGTTTCTATTTGTATTCTGCACAGGGAATAACTACAAGTGCTGCTTCTATTTGTATTCCACACAGGAATTTACTACTAGTGCTGTTTCTGTTTGTATTCCTTACAGGGAATCACTAACAGTTTTGTTTCTATTTGTATTCCGCACAGGGATGTATTCTGCACAGGGAATAACTACAAGTGCTGCTTCTATTTGTATTCCACACAGAGAATTAATACTGGTGCTATTTCTATTTGCTTTCCCCACAGGGAGTCATTACCTGGTGTTGTTTCAATCTGTATTTCCCATAGGGAATCAGTACCGGTCCTGTTTCTATTTGTATTCTCCACAGAAAATCACTATCAGTGCTGTTTCTATTTGTATTCCCCATAGGGTATCGCTACCAGTGCTGTTTCTATTGGCATTTCCCCTGGGAATTACTACCAGTGCTCTTTCTGTTTGATTTCCCCATAAGGAATCACTGCCAGTGCTGTTTCTATTTGTATTCCTCATGGGGAATCACTACCGGTGCTGCCTGTATTTGTATTTCCCATAGGGAATCACAACGAGTGCTGTTTCTACTTGTATTCCCCATTGGAAATCATTACAGGTGCTATTTCTATTTGTGTTCCTGATATGGAATCAATACCGGTGCTGTTTAAATTTGCATTACCCATAAGGAATCACTACCGGTTGTGCTTGTACTGGTACTCCCCATAGGTAATCAAGACCAGTGCTGTTCTATTTGTATCCCTCATAGGGAATCACATTTTGAATTTGTATTCCACATAGGGTATCACTACTGGTGCTGTTTCTATTTGTATTCCCCCAAGGAATAACTACCAATGCTGTTTTTTATTTGTACTCCTCAAACAGAATGACAACCAGTGTTATTTCTATTAGTATTCCCCATATGGAATCATTACCAGTGCGCTTCTATTTGTATTTCCCATAGCGAATAACTACCAGTGCTGTTTCTATTTGTATTCCCCATAGGGAATCACTACCTGTGCTGTTTCTAATTCTGTTCCCCAGAGGGAGACACTACTGGTGCTGTCTGATTTTCTATTCCCCACTATGAATCACTACCGGTGCTGTTTCTGTTTTTATTCCCCATAGGGAATCACTACCTGTGTCGTTTCTATTTCTATTCTGCATAGGTAATCACTACCAATGCTGTTCTATTTGTATTCCCCACAGGGGAATCCCACCCTGGGCTGTTTGAATTTGTATTCCCCATAAGGGATCACTACTACTGCTGTTTCTATTTGTATTCCTCACAGGGAATCACTACCGGTGCTGTTTCTATTTGTATTCCCCACAGGGAATCACTACTAGTGCTGTTTCTATTTGTAATATGCACAGGGACTCCCTACCAGTGCTGTTTCTATTTGTATTCCTACAAGGAATCACAACCAGTGCTGTTTCTATTTGTATTCTCACAAGGAATCACTACCAGTGCTATTTCTATTTGTATTCCTCACAGGGATTCACTACCGGTGCTGTTTTATTTGTATTTCCTACAGGTAATCACTACCGGTGGTGTTTCTATTTGTATTCCCCACAGTGAATCCCAACCACTGCTTTTTCAATTAGTATTCCCCATAGGGAATCACTACCAGTGCTGTTGCTATTTCTAATCCCCACAAGGAATCACTACAGGTGCTGTTTCTATTTGTATTCCCCTATGGAATCAGTACCACTGCGTTTCTATTTATTATTTATATTCCCAACAGGGAATCACTAGTAGTACTATTTCAATTTGTATTTCCCATAGTGAATCACTGCCGGTGCTGCTTCTATTTGTATTCCTCACAGGGAATCACTACCGGTGCTGTTTCTATTTGTATTCCGCACAGGGAATCACTAACAGTTTTGTTTCTATTTGTATTCCGCACAGGGAATAACTACAAGTGCTGCCTCTGTTTGTATTCCACACAGGGAATTACTACTGGTGCTGTTTCTATTTTTTTCCCCACAGGGAATCATTACCTGGTGCTGTTTCAATTTCTATTTCCCATAGGGAATCACTACCGTTCCTGCTTCTGTTTGTATTCCCCACAGGGAATTACTACCTGTTGCTGTTTCTATTTGTATTCTCCACAGGACATCACTATCAGTGCTGTTTCTATTTGTATTCCTCATAGGGTATCGCTACCAGTGCTGTTTCTATTTGCATTTCCCCAGGGATTCACTAGCAGTGCTGTTTGCATTTGTATTTCCACATGGAATCATTACCAGTGCTCTTTCTATTTGATTTCCCCATCAGGAATCACTGCTAATGTTGTTTCTATTTGTATTACCAAAAGGAAACACCAACAGTGCTCTTTCTATTTGTATTCCCCATAGGGAATCACTACCAGTGCTGTTTCTGTTTGTATTCCATTAGGGAATCACTACCAGTGTTGTTAGTGTTTGTATTCCCATATGGAATAATGACTAGTGCTGTTTCTGTTTGTATTATCTATAGGGAATCACTACTGGTGCTGTTTCTATTTGTATTCCCCTTAGGGAATAACTTCCAGTGCTATTTCTATTTATATTTCTCATAGGGAACACTACGGGTGATGCTCGTATTTGTATTCCCAATAGGGAATCACTACCGGTGCTGTTTCTATTTATATTCCATTAGGGAATCACTACCAGTGTTGTTAGTGTTTGCATTCCCATATGGAATAATGACTAGTGCTGTTTCTATTTGTATTATCTATAGGGAATAACTACCAGTGCTGTTTCTATTTCTATTCTTCATAGGGAACACTACTGGTGCTGCTTGTATTTGTATTCCCCATAGGGAATAACTACGGGTGCTTTTTCTATTTGTATTCCCCATAGGGAATAAAGACGGGTGCTGTTTCTATTTGTATTCCCCATAGAAAGTTACTCCCAGTACTGTCTTTATTTGTTTACCCCATAGGGAATCAATACGAGTGATGTTTCAATTTGTATTACCCATAGGAAATCATTACTGGTGCTGTTTCTATTTACAGTCCCCATAGGGAATCATAATAACTGGTGTTTGAATTTGTATTGCCCATAGGGAATCACTACTGTTTTTTTTTTTTTTCAAAAAAACTTTTTATTTTGCATAAGAACAGTCATATGATGGATGTCCAACCAAAAGGAATAACAATGTATAGAAAAAAAAAATAAGAGCTGTACATGTAAACTTGACAAAATGCTCAGTAGAGACTTGTAACTACAAAACCAACTATATACAAAAAAAAAAAAAAAAAAAAGAAATTCAACATACAAAGAATGAATTGCTAACCTAGTATGCTACCCAGAGAGATAAAAAACATATAGCAATGTCCAGACGGTACAACAAGACACCACACATAAGGATGTAGAGTTTGCTTTAGATAATGGTGAGAACGAGGGCGCTAATCTTTTCCCAGACTTTTGTACAAAGGGCAATTGTTTTTGGACTATTTATAATAAATTTTTGTGCTGCAATGTAGGTAAGAGCCATTGTCTTGAAGCCATGCCAGCAAAGCTCTATGCCATAAAGAACACTTTAGACTATTCCCCCTTTAAAAAACTCTTTTACACACAATTAATGATCAACAATAATGCTTATTACACCCCTTCTAGACTATCTAAATTTGACTCTAAGAAATCTCCAGCCTGCCCTTGCTGCTCATCCCAGTATGCAGACTTGATGCATGTACTATGGTCCTGCAACTATTCACATAAACTCTGGACCTCGTTAAAGGCCCGCCTCCAGAAAATGGGCTACCACAAATCGACCCTATCCTGGGAATTAGCCATTCTTCATATACCTACTTGTGATCTCTCTAGAACTGATATACACATTCTGATTTTTTTGTGCTCACTCATGAAACTTTATATCTCCAAAAATTGGTTGGACTGTACTAAACTTTGAGGGAATCACTACTGTTGCTGTTTCAATTCGTATTCCCCATAGAGAATCACTGCCGGTGCTGTTTCTGTTTGCATTCCTCATGGGGAATCACTACCGGTGCTGCCTGTATTTGTATTTCCCATAGGGAATAACAGTCAGTGCTGTTTGTCCTTGTATTCCCCATAGGGATTCACTACCGGTGCTATTTTCAATGCTGTTTCAATTTGTATTACCCATAGAGAATCACTACCGGTGCTGTTTGTATTGGTATTCCCCATAGAGAATCATGACCAGTGCTGTTCTATTTGTATCCCTCATAGGGAATCACTACCGGTCCTGTTTCTATTTATTTTCCCCATAGGGAAACACAACCAGTGCTGTTTGAATTTATATTCCCCATAGGGCATCACTACTGGTGCTGTTTCTATTTTTATTCCCCAGAAAGAATCACTACCAGTGTTGTTTCTATTTGCATTCCCCACAGGGAGTCACTACCTGGTTGTGTTTCTATTTGTATTCCCCACAGGGAATCTCTACCAGTGCTGTTTCAATTTGTATTCCCAATAGGGAATAAATACCAGTGTTGTTTTTATTTGTATTCCTCAAACGGAATTACTACCAGTGCTGTTTTTATTAGTATTCCCCATAGGAAATAACTACCAGTGCTGTTTCTATTTGGATTCCCCATACGGAATCAGTACCAGGGCTGTTCTATTTGTATTCCCCATAAGGAAAACTATGGTTGTTGCTTGTATTTGTATTCCCTTATGGAATCATAACCGGTGCTGTTTCTACTTATATTCCACATAGGGAATCACTACCAGTTCTGTTTCCATTTTATTCCCCATACAGAATCACTACCAGTGCTGTTTCTATTTGTATTCTACATAGGGAATCACTAGTGGTGCTGTCTGAATTTGTATTCCCCACTAGGAATCACTACCGGTGCTGTTTCTATTTGATTTCTGCATAGGGAATCACTTCCAGTGCTGTCATAATTTGTATACCCCAAAGGGAATCACTACCAGTGCTCTTTCTATTTGGATTCCCCATACGGAATCAGTGCCAGGGTTGTTCTATTTGTATTCCCCATAGGGAATCACTACCGGTGCTGCATCTATTTGTATTCCATGTAGGGAATCACTGCCGGTGCTGTTTCAATTTGCATTCCTCATAAGGAATCACTATCAGTGCTGTCTCTATTTGTATTACCGGTGCTGTTTCTATTTGTATTCTACATAGGGAATCACTAGTGGTGCTGTCTGAATTTGTATTCCCCACTAGGAATCACTACTGGTGCTGTTTCTATTTGAATTCTGCATAGGGAATCACTTCCAGTGCTGTCGTAATTTGTATACCCCAAAGGGAATCACTACCAGTGCTCTTTCTATTTGGATTCCCCATACGGAATCAGTACCAGGGCTGTTCTATTTGTATTCCCTATAGGGAATCACTACCGGTGCTGCATCTATTTGTATTCCATGTAGGGAATCACTGCCGGTGCTGTTTCAATTTGCATTCCTCATAAGGAATCACTATCAGTGCTGTCTCTATTTGTATTTCTACAAGGAAACACCAACAGTGCTCTTTCTATTTGTATTCCCTATAGGGAATAACTACCGGTGCTGTTTCTATTTGTATTCCAATAGGAAATCACTACCAATATTGTTAGTGTTTGTATTCGCATATGGAATAATAACTAGTGCTGTTTCTATTTGTATTACCCATAGGGAATCACTACCGGTGCTTTTACTATTTGTATTCCCCATAGGGAAAACTACTGGTGCTGCTTGTATTTGTATTCCCTTAAGGAATCACAACCAGTGCTGTTTCTACTTATATTCCACATAGGGAATCACTACCGGTTCTGTTTCTATTTGTTTTCTCCATAGGGAATCAATACCGGTGATGTTTAAATTTTTATTACCCATAGGGAATCACTACCGGTGATGTCTGTATTTGTATTCCCCATGGTGACTCACAACCAGTGCTGTTCTTTTTGTATTCTTCATAGGGAATCACTACCGGTACTGATTCTATTTATATTCCCCATAGGGAATCACAACCAGTGCTGTTTGAATTTTTGTTCCTTATAGGGAATCACTACCGGTGCTGTTCCTATTTGTATTCCCCACTGGGAATCACTACTAGCGCTGGTTCTATTTGTATTCCCCACAAGGACTCACTACCAGTGCTGTTTTATTTGTATTCCCACAAAGAATCACTACCAGTGTTGTTTCTATTTGTATTTCCACAAGTAATCACTACCAGTGCTGTTTTATTTGTATTCCCCACAGGGAATCCTAACCATTGCTGTTTCAATTTGTATTCCCCATAGGAAATCACTACCGATGCTGTTTCTATTTCTAATCCCCACAGGGAATCATTACAGGTGCTGTTTCTATTTGTATTCCCTATATGGAATCAGTGCCACTGCAGTTCTATTTATTATTTATATTCCCAAAAGGGAATCACTAGCAATGCTGTTTCAATTTGTATTTTCCTTAGTGAATCACTACTGGTGATCTTTCTATTTGTATTCCCCATAGGGTATTGCTATTAGTGCTGTTTCTATCTGCATTTCCCCAAGGAATCACTACCAGTGCTGTTTCTATTTGCATTTCCCCAGGGAATCACTACCAGTGCTCTTTCTGTTTGATTTCCCCATAAGGAATCAATGCCAGTGTTGTTTCTATTTGTATTTCCAAAAGGAAACACCAACAGTGCTCTTTCTATTTGTATTCCACATAGGGAATCACTACTGGTGCTGCTTCTATTTGTATTCCATTAGGGAATCACTACTGGTGCTGTTTCTATTTGTATTCCCCATAGGCAATAACTGCCAGCGTTGTTTCTATTTGTATTCCTCATAGGGAACACTACGGATGCTGCCTGCATTTGATTTCCCCATAGGGAATAACTACTGGTATTGTTTCTATTTGTATTCCCCATAGGGAATCACAATAAGTGGTGCATGAATTTGTATTTGTATTAAGTCACAATCAGTGCTGTTTCTACTTGTATTCCCCATAGGGAATCACTATGGGTCCTATTTCTATTTGTGCTCCCGATACGGAATCAATACCGGTGCTGCTTCAATTTGCATTACCCATAAGGAATCACTACCGGTGGTGTTTGTATTGGTATTCCCCATAGGGAATCATGACCAGTGCTGTTCTATTTGTATCCCTCATAGGGAATCACTACTGGTCCTATCTGAATTTGTATTCCACATAAGGCATCACTACTGGTACTGTTTCTATTTGTATTCCCCAGAAAGAATCACGACCCATGCTGTTTCTATTTGTATTCCCCCCAAGGAATAACTACCGATGCTGATTTTATTTGTATTCCTCAAACGGAATGACAACCAGTGTTATTTCTATTAGTATTCCCCATATGGAATCATTACCATTGCGCGTTTATTTGTATTTCCCATAGCGAATAACTACCAGTGCTGTTTCTATTTGTATTCCCCATAGGGAATCACTACCTGTGCTGTTTCTAATTCTGTTCCCAGAGGGAGACACTACTGGTGCTGTCTGATTTTCTATTCCCCACTATGAATTACTACCGGTGCTGTTTCTGTTTTTATTCCCCATAGGGAATCACTACCTGTGCCATTTCTATTTCTATTCTGCATAGGTAATCACTACCAATGCTGTTCTATTTGTATTCCCCACAGGGGAATCCCACCCTGTGCTGTTTGAATTTGTATTCCCCATAGGGGATCACTACCAGTGCTGTTTCTATTTGTATTCCTCACAGGGAATCACTACCTGTGCTGTTTCTATTTGTATTCCCCACAGGGAATCACTACTAGTGCTGTTTCTATTTGTATTCCCCACAGGGACTCACTACCAGTGTTGTTTCTATTTGTATTCCCACAAGGAATCACTACCAGTGCTGTTTCTATTTGTATTCCCCACAGGGATTCACTACCAGTGCTGTTTTATTTGTATTCCCCACAGGTAATCACTACCGCTGGTGTTCCTATTTGTATTCCCCACAGGGAATCCCAACCACTGCTTTTTCAATTAGTATTCCCCATAGCAAATCACTACCGGTGCTGTTTCTATTTCTAATCCCCACAAGAAATCACTACAGGTGCTGTTTCTATTTGTATTCCCCATATGGAATCAGTACCACTGCGGTTCTATTTATTATTTATATTCCCAACAGGGAATCACTAGTAGTACTGTTTCAATATGTATTTTCCATAGTCAATCACTACCGGTTCTGCTTCTATTTGTATTCCTCACAGGGAATCACTACTGGTGCTGTTTCTATTTGTATTCCACACAGGGAATCACTAACAGTTTTGTTTCTATTTGTATTCCGCACAGGGAATAACTACAAGTGCTGCCTCTATTTGTATTTTACACAGGGAATTACTACTGGTGCTGTTTCTATTTGTTTTCCCCATAGGGAATCACAGTGGCGGCTTGTGACTTCAAATCAAAAGGGGGCTGCAGGAGACATCTGAATGGGTGGGGTCAATGGGAAGGGATGTGGTCAACTAGAAAGGGGAGGAGCTAAAACCACAAAAACTAACTTTAATTAAATATGCTGCCCTGGGTGGCAAACCGTCATTATGAGAGTCCAATCAAGACAAAAATAAGTGTAGAAGAATAAAAATATTTCAATACATTGGCTGCATGACAGCTTACTTAATATCTAGATGGAAACAAAAGGTTGTGAGGCATGAAAAAATAAATTACGTTTTAAATACATTACTGGAATGCCGGTCAAAATCAAGTATAAGAAAAACCAGAAGCACTCAACTCAAACCACTTCTCCTTGCACTGCAGTTCTAATTATAATTTATATTCAGCTTTATTAAAGTACCAAGTAACATGCTGAAATTAGAAATCTCTGTGATGCCCCCACTTGTAAAAATGTTTCTTATCCAAAAAAGACCTGCTGCCTGACAACTGTCTACTTGTTTCATGGGGAAAACATGATCAAAGTAAAAAATGAAAAGTAAACAAGAAACAAGCTCAAGATACATTGCTTAAAGGATTACTGTACAGGTTATGGACCACACATGATTGGCATTCTGTTTAGTTTACGGGTAAAGTCTGTAGAGATGACTGGAAGTCTCCAACAAGTTTAATGAGCTTTTTAAAATAATGGAATCCTGTCCTTTAATACCCAAGGCTTATACATTATCTAGTCAAGTATTCTCTGCATGGCAACAACAGAAAGGCTT
This sequence comes from Protopterus annectens, assembly GCF_019279795.1. Taxonomy (NCBI): domain Eukaryota; kingdom Metazoa; phylum Chordata; order Ceratodontiformes; family Protopteridae; genus Protopterus; species Protopterus annectens. Next base: position 726,113,324 of record NC_056746.1, on the reverse strand, counting down.
TCAATGTTGGCAATTCTTTAACAATATGCTTATTAAAGCTTACTTGCATCTTACGATCTCAGACAAGCTTACCTTATGGTCATTAAAGCATTGCTACTTAAACACAGAGCAACAGGCACTTTCTGAGTAATAAGCATAAATCTGAGTAATAAGCATAAATCAACAGTACAAAAATATGACAGAAATCAGACCGTTCTGCAAAATCAAGGACAGATGAAAAGCCACTGTAGTACTTGAGTCTACCTTGGATGGGGGGACACACTGCACATTTACACTGCATAACTACTCCTTGCCTTGCTTGGACACATCTAGAGTCACTACATGGGGGAGTGGGGTGCAACAAGTAAGTCACAATTTGAAATGTCTCTGGCTGACTGTGATGGCCCTGACACATTTGTCATACCTCTCAACCTCAGAGCAAGAAATCTGGACAAAGCCATACACAGAAGTGGGACAAAGGCCCAAAAATAAGGACAATGTTTAAATATTGCTCTAATAAACTTATAAAGATAATAGAATAGGTCTTGCATTAGTATGAATTTTCTGAAGGGTATAAAATCTGAAACGCAAATGTCTGTCATTATTTTCTAACTTCAGTCTTTAGTGATTTGTCACTAATTTGCCAAAAAACACAATTTTATGAAAAATGGACCAAAAATGTGATGCAAAAATATAAATAGCCACACAATACAGCTGGGAACCTGTCAAAGAAGGGACACTTTAATATTAGTACTGTTAACTTGAGCAGCTGACAAAATAAAATAATCTACATGCATTTCAAGTAATCTATAACTTTGATTATTACAGTTATTTCTTAATTGTAAACCCTCCATGTTTTCTTCCAAAATTGCTATTTTGTGGAGGGATTATTAGGGGGAAGAGCAACATTCTGAGCCAAAATCGGGGGCAGTTGAGAGGTTGGCTATGCCTAATTCTATAAAGCAATTTATTTCCCTGTACCTCTCAACCTGTTAATGCAGTAATTCTGAACAAGGCCAAATATATTGGGGGAACATATAAACAGTACTAAAAATTGCTCTTGTATAAATTGAGACAGTTGATAGAATAACAGTTCTTACCTTAGCATGCATTTTTCTCAAGGTTATGAAGTCTGCAACTCAGTGTATCATTATTTAGTGACTTAATTCCTAAATGATTTGCCAGAAAACTACAAATTTTATAAAGAACAAACCAAAAATAAGAAGCAAAAATCTATTCATTCTTTGAAAATCTGGACAGTTGGGAGGTATAGTTCAGCTGGGCCTGTCTGAGTTTGCTGCCCTTCCGCCCTGACAAAATCATGGTTGAATTGAGCCTCTGCAGCCATTCCAATGAACCATTACTTGGCTATTTCACTTCATTTACCATAAACACTAATGTGCATACTGCTTTACTTCTATGATGAGTTGGACTTCATTTGAAAGTTTTATTTTGTATTTTACAGCACAAACACTAAGTCATCTGCTAAACAAAGTAATGCAGTCTCACAATGAAAACTTAGCATTAAAACTTCTCTGCCCTTGAAACTCACATTCTTTGAAACAGCACTGAAACCCGCATTCAAAGAAAATACATTTTGCCAGTGGCAGATAAAGATTAATTTTGGGATGATTTCAAATCATAGGCCCCTTGCATATGAAACATACATGTGCTCTTTGATACACCTTCCTCATTGTACTAAATTATATTCCTTGTACAATACAGTACAGTTGTTAGAGGGTGTTTTAAATTTGTTTTGAACATTTTTCCAGTAAGCAATGAAACAAAACGCATGCACCCATAATGGTAAAACTGCCCAGTTCAGAACATTTATCATAAAAGTCTACTCAGACTTCCACAGTCCACCATTATTAGTAAATATGCACAATTCTACAGTCCACCATTATCAGTAAATATGCACAATTCTACAGTCCGCCATTATCAGTAAATATGCACAATTCTACAGTCCATTATCAGTAAATATGCACAATTCTACAGTCCATTATCAGTAAATATGCACAATCTCTGAAGAAGTAAAAGTCATCTAAATAATTCTACATTAAAGAAATCTGTAACTAATGAAGAGGTTGCTGCTAGCAAACACCTTTATAATTAATGGTTTCATCGAAAAATAAAGTGTCTGTTGCCCCTCAGGAATAAATTGCCTATATTACATTAAAAAAATGATAAGCAAGTAATATTGCAGGAGGAAATGGATGGCAAACTGATAACAGACTCATAGTTAGTATCTCCACCAAGGAGAACATTCTCAGTATGGCAGCATCCACCCCTTCTGGGAGTAGAACCCACAGCCTTCTGCATCAAAAGCAAGTACACAACCTGTTGTGCTATTAATAAGGCAAGCCAACTTCACTTAAGCAACACTAAACTTCTGTTCCCCTGCAGCTCTCAGCTCCTTGTAAAATCTACTCAATACTCAACTGCATCTCAACTTCGCAGCACAAGAAAACTGGAAAAAGCCAAAATGTATTGGGGAGGGTCAAAAGCCCAAAAACCAGGGACACATTAAACATTGCTTGTATACTCTTGGAAAGTTGCTAGAATAAAATGCTGGGTTACCACCATACATTTTACTGCCAAGGTCCCTGTGCAAAACAGTCAGAGCAACATACCACTATGCCAAATCAGCTGCTTTGTGAAAGAGACATGCTGCATTACCACCACACATTTTACTGCCAAGGTTCCTGTGCAAAACAGTCAGAGCAACATACCACTATGACAAATCAGCTGCTTTGTAAAAGAGAGGAAGACTGAAACTTAAATGGCTATCATTTAGTGAATTCTGTTCTCACCATAGCTGTCAACCTCTTAGTACAAAACACCTGGACAAACCCAGTAATGAGGGAATACAACCCTCAAACATATTCAGTGAATTCAGTTCTTGCCATAGCTGTCAACCTTAGCACAAAAAACCTGGACAAACCCAATAATGGGGGAATACAGTCCCAAAAATAGGGACAAATTTCAAATATTCATCTTATAAACTTAGAAAATTGCTAGAATAAAAGGCTGTGTTGTTGTGTTACTATGTATTTTCTGAAGAACATGAAGTCTGAAATTCAAATTCCTGTCAATTTTACTGCTGACAGAACAAAAAACAATTTTCAGCAGAGACCCAGGGAGAAATACTGCAGACATGTCTTTGTAAAATGACAGGGCACCAGAGCAAATCCACACAAACACAGGGAGGAGATGCAGACTCCACACAGAAGGCACCCCAGCCAAGAATCAAACCAGAAAACCTACAGCTGTGAGGCAACAATACTACCACTGAACCATCAAATATGCAAGGAATTAAACATTCAGAAACCTGAAGTCTGAAATTCAAATGCCTGTCAATTTTATTTAACATTTGTTAATCAGGGCAGTCTGACTTGGAACAAAAAAAAAATTTCAGCAGAGGCCCAGGAAGAAATAATGCAGACATGTCTTTGTAACATGGGAGGACACAAAAGCAAACCCACACAAACACAGGGAGAAAATACAGACCCCACAAAGAAAGCACCCCAGCCAAGAATCAAACCTGAGAACCTGAAGCTGTGAAGCAACAATGCCACCACTGCACCATCAAATATCAAGCATTGCAACCTTTAAAAACCACAGATATTATGAGGAACAGATCAGATCAAATATGAGGCAAAAATCTGCAATTTTTTTTTTACAAATGGTGGTGGGTAGGGAATTCAGGTGTTTAACACCTGCATACAAGGTACAGGGTTCAAGCCTGAGGTATTCCCCACCACGCACACACACCTGTAGTAACAAACTACAAAAACTAAATATACTGCCCTGGGTGTCAAACCGTCATTATGAGAGTCCAATCAAGACAAAATGCAGTGTAGAAGAATAAAAATATTTCAATGCATTGGCTGCATGACAGCTTAATATCTAGATGGAAATAAAAAAGGTTGTGAGGCATGAAAAAATAACTTACTTTTTTTTAAATACATTAATGGAATGCCAGTCAAAATCAAGTATAAGAAAAACAAGCAGCACTCAACTCATACCACTTCTTGCACTGCAGTTCTAATTATAATTTATATTCAGCTTTATAAAAGTAACAAGTAACATGCTGAAAGTAGAAATCTCTGATGCCCCCACTTGTAAAAATGTTCCTTATCCAAAAAAAGACCTGCTGCCTGACATCTACTTGTTTCATGGGGAAAACATGATCAAAGTAAAAAAATGAAAAGCAAACAAGAAATAAGCTCAAGATACATTGCTTAAAAGGATTACTGTACAGGTTATGGACCATGCAATTGGCATTCGGTTTATGGGTAAAGCCTGCAGAGATGACTGGAAGTCTTCAAGTGTAATGAGACTCTTAAAATAATGTAATTCTGTCCTTTATTACAAATACTGGCATATGCATTTCAATACCCAAGGCTTATACATTATCTAGTTAAATATTCTCTAAATGGCAACAGAAAGGCTTTCAGTGTTGGCAATTATTTAACAGTATGCTTATTAAAGCTTACTTGCATCTTGCAATCTCAGCCAAGCTTACCTGATGGTCATTAAAGTATTGCTACTTAAACACAGAGCAACAGGCACTTTGAGTAATAAGCATAAATCAACAGTACAAAAAAATGACAGAAACCAGACCATTCTGTAAAAATCAAGGATAGATGAAAAGCCACTATAGTACTTGTGTCTACCTTGGATGGGTGGGATTCTCTGCACATTTACACTGCATAACTACTCCTCGCCTTGCTTTGACACATCCAGAGTCACTACATGGGGGAGTGGGGTGCAACAAGTATGTCACAGTTTGAAATGTCTCTGGCTGACTTGTGATGGCCCTGACACATTTGTCATACCTCTCAAACTCAGAGCAAGAAATCTGGACAAAGCCATACAAAGAAATGGGACAACGGCCCAAAAATAAGGACAATTTTTTAAATATTGCTCTTATAAACTTAGAAAGCTAATAGAGGTCTTGCATTAGTATGGATTTTCTGAATGGTATGAAATCTGAAACTCAAATGTCTGTCATTATTTTCCAACTTCAGTCTTTAATTATTTGTCACTAATTTGCCAAAAAAAACACAATTTTATGGAAAATGGACCAAAAATGTGATGTAAAAATATAAAATAGCAACACAATACAGCTGGAAACCTGTCAAGGAAGGGACAATTTAATATTCATACTGCTAACTTGAGCAGCTGACAAAATAAAATAATCTGCATGCATTTCTGAAATAAAAGTAATCTGATTATTACAGTTATTTCTTAATTATAAACCCTCCATGTTTTCTTCCAAAATTGCTATTTTGCAGAGGGATCGTTAGAGGGAAGAGCAACATTTTGAGCCAAAATCAGGGACAGTTGAGAGGTTTGGCTATGCTTAATTCTATAAAGCAATTTATTTGCATGTACCTCTCAACCTGTTAATGCAATAAATCTGGACAAGGCCAAATATATTGGTGGAACATATAAACAGTACTAAAAATTGCTCTTGCATAAACTGGGACAGTTGATAGAACATGTCTTACTTTAGCATGCATTTTTCTGAAGGTTATGAAGTCTGAAACTAGTGTGTCATTATTTAGTGACTTAATTCCTAAATGATTTGCCAGAAAACCACAAATTTTATGCGGAACAAACCAAAAATAAGAAGCAAAAAATCTATTCATTCTTTGAAAATCTGGACAGTCGGGAGGTATAGTTCAGCTGGGGCTGCCTAAGTTTGCCGCCCTTCCCCCTCACAAAACCATGGTTGAGTGGAGCCTCCCCCTGCAGCCATTCCAATGATCCATTACTTTGCTATTTCACTCCATTTACCATAAACACTAATGTGCATACTGATTTACTTCTATGATGATTTGAACTTCATTTGAAAGTTTTATTTTGCATTTTACAGCACAAACACTAAAACATCTGCTAAACAAACTTGGCATTAAAACTTCTCTGCCCTTGAAACTCACATTCATTGAAACAACATTAAAACCCACATTCAAAGAAAATACATTTTACCCGTGGCAGATAAAAATTAATTCTGGGCTGTTTTCAAATCATAGGCCCCTTGCATATGAAACATACATGTGCTCTTTGATACACCTTCCTATTGCTTTTAACATTTTTCCAGTAAACAATGAAACAAAACTGCCCAATTCAGAACATTTCCATCATAAAAGTCTACTCAAACTTCTACAGTCCACTATTATCAGTAAATATGCACAATTCTACAGTCCACCATTATCAGTAAATATGGACAATCTCTGAAGTAGTATAAAAGTCATCTAAATAATTCCACGTTAAATAAATCTGTAATGAAGAGTTTGCTGCTAGCAATCACCCTTATATTTCATGGTTTCATCGAAAAATAAAGTGTCTGATGCCCCTGAGGAATAAATTGCCTAAATTACATTCAAAATAAGCTAGTAATATTGCAATAGGAAATGGATGGCAAACTGATAACAGGCTCACAGTTAGTATCTTAACTTTCAGTACGGCAGCATTCACCCCTTATGGGAGTAGAACCAACAACCTTCTGCATCAAAAGCAAGTGCACAACCTGTGCTATTAGCAATGTGAGCTGACTTAGCATAATCAGCACTAAACTTCTCTTCCCCTGCAACTCTCAGCTCTTTGTAAAATCTACTCAATACTCAACTGCATCTCAAATTCGCAGCACAAGAAGTCTGGAAAAAGCCAAATTTATTGGGGTGGGTCAAAAGGGCAAAAACAAGGGACACATTAAACATTGCTTGTATAATCTTGGAAAGCTGCTAGAATAAAATGCTGTGTTGCCACCATACATTTTACTGCCAAGGTCCCTGTGCAAAAGAGTCAGAACAACATACCACTATGCCAAATCACCTGCTTTGTGAAAGAAAAATGCTGTGTTACCACCATACATTTTACTGCCAAGGTCCCTGTGCAAAACAGTGAAGAGCAACATATCACTACACCAAATCAGCTGCTTTGTGAAAGAGAGGAAGACTGAAACTTAAATGGCTATCATTTAATGAATTCAGTTCTCACCATAGCTGTCAACCTCTTAGCACAAAACACCTGAACAAACCCAGTAATGAGGAAATACAGCCCTCAAACATATTCAGTGAATTCAGTTCTTGCCATAGCTGTCAACCTTAGCACAAAAAACCTGGACAAAGCCAATAACAGGGTATTACAGCCCCAAAAATAAGGACAAATTTCAAATAATCATCTTATAAACTTAAAAAATTGCTATAATAAAAGGTTGTGTTACTATATATTTATTGCTAGAATAAAACAGTTGTTTTACTATGTATTTTCTGAAGAATATGAAGTCTGAAATTCAAATGCCTGTCAGTTTTACTTCTGATGGAACAAAAACAATTTTCAGCAGAGGCCCAGGGAGAAATACTGTAGACACATGTCTTTGTAAAATGGCAGGACACCAGAGCAAATCCAGACAAACACAGGGATAAGATGCAGACTGCACACAGCAGGCACACCAGCCAAGAATCAAACCAGAAAAACTATAGCTGTAAGACAACAATACTGCCACTGCACCATCAAATATGTAAGAAAGTAAGCATTCAGAAACCTGAAGTCTGAAATTCAAATGCCTGTCAATTTTGTTTAACATTTGTTAATCAGGACAGTCTGACTTGGAACAAAAAAAGCAATTTTCAGCAGAGGCCCAGGAAGAAATAATGCAGACATGTATTTGTAACATGGGAGGACACAAAAGCAAACCCACACGGAGAAGACGCAGACACCCCCCCACAAAAAGGCACCCCAGCCAAGAATCAAACCCAAGAGCCTGCAACTGTAAGGCAACAATGCTACCACTGCACCATCAAATATCAAGCATTGTAATATTTACAAACCACAGATATTATGAGGAATAGATCAGATCAAATATGAGGCAAAAATCTGCAATTTTTTTTTTACAAATGGTAGTGGGTAGGGAATTCCGGTCTTTAACACCTGCATACAAGGTACAGGGTTCAAGCCTGAGGTATTCCCTACCACACCACCATGAGTCTAACCACCAGTATAGTATATTGCACCTGGGGTATTTTTACACACACACACACACCCACACCCTACCTGTAGTCCATAACTCCAAAGTACACCACTGTAAACCTGAAATCCTGTCCATAAACCCAAAGTAAACCACCACTGCACATCTGATCCCTATCCAAAACCTGTGGAAATCTGACCCTGCCTGTTGTGAGTTCTTCCTTTTTTCTATTTATTTCTTTTTTATTTTAAAGTTGAGGGGGCTGCAGTCCAGCAGTCCAATAGCACGGGCCGCCCCAGGGGGAATCACAATAACTGGTGTTTGAGTTTGTATTCCCCATAGGAAATCACTACCAGTGCTGTTTCAAATTGAATTCCCCATATGGAATCACTGCCGGTGCTGTTTCTGTTTGTATTCCTCATGGGGAATCACTACCGGTGCTGCCTGTATTTGTATTTCCCATAGGGAATCACAACCAGTGCTGTTTCTATTTGTATTTACAAAAGGAAATACCAACAGTGCTCTTTCTATTTGATTTCCCCATAAGGAGTCACTGCCAATGTTGTTTCTATTTGTATTTTCAGAAGGAAACACCAGCAGTGCTCTTTTTATTTGTATTCCCCATAGGGAATGACTACTGGTGCTGTTTGTATTCGTTTTCCATTAGGGAATCACTACTGGTGCTGTTTCTATTTGTATTCCCCATAAGGAATAACTACCACTGCTGTATCTATTTGCATTCCCCCTGGGATTCACTACCAGTGCTGTTTGCATTTGTATTCCCCATAAGGAATCACCGTCAGTGCTGTTTCTATTTGTATTTCCACAAGGAAACACCAACAGTGCTCTTTCTATTTGTATTACGCATAGGGAATCACTACCAGTGCTGTTTCTATTTGTATTCCAATAGGGAATCACTAGCAGTGCTATTAGTGTTTGTATTCCCATATGGAATAACTACCAGTGCTGTTTCTATTTGTATTTCCCATATGGAACACTACCGGTGCTGCTTGTGTTTGTATTCCCCATAGGGAATCACAACCAGTGCTGTTTCTACTGATATTCTCCATAGGGAATCACTACCGGTTCTGTTTATATTTGTTTTCCTCATAGAGAGACAATACTGGTGATGTTTCAATTTTTATTACCCATAGGGAATCACTACCAGTGCTGTTTGTATTTGTATTCCCCATGGTGACTCACAACCAGTGCTGTTCTTTTTGTATTTTCCATAGGGAATCACTACCGGTACTGATTCTATTTATATTCCCCACAGGAAATCACTACCAGTGCTGTTTCTATTTGTATTCCCCACAAGGAATAACTCCCGGTGCTGTTTCTATTTGTATTCCCCACAGGGAATCACAACCAGTGCTGTTTGAATTTTTATTCCCCATAGGGAATTACTACTGGTGCTGTTTCTATTTGTATTCCCCACAGGGAATCATTACCAGTGCTGTTTCTATTTGTATTCCCCACAGGGAATCACTACCTGTGCTGTTTCTAATTCTGTTCCCCAGAGAGAGACACTACCAGTACTGTTTCCATTTTATTCCCCATACTGAATCACTACCAGTGCTGTTTCTATTTGTACTCCACACAGGGAATCACTAGCAGTGCTGTTTCTATTTGAATTCCCCATAGGGAATCACTACCAGTGTTTTTTCTATTTGTATTCCCATAGCAAATCAGTACCAGTGCTGTTTCTATTTGTATTCCTTTTAGGGAATCACTATCAGTGCAATTTCTATTTGTATTCCCCATAGCAAATCACTACCGGTGTTGTTTCTATTTGTATTCCCCCTAGGGAAAAACTAACAGTGCTGTTTCTATTTCTATTCCCTATAGCAAATCACTACCAGTGTTGTTTCTATTTGTATTCCCCCTAGGGAAAAACTAACAGGGCTGTTTCTATTTCTATTCCCCATAGCAAATCACTACCAGTTCTCCTTCTATTGATATTCCCTGTAGGCAATCACTTCCTGTGCTGTTTTTATTTATATTCCCTATAGGAAAGTACTACCGGTGCTGTTTCTATTTGTATTCCACGCAGGGAATCACTACCAGTGCTGCTTCTATTTATATTCCCTGTAGACAATCACCTCCTGTGCTGTTTTTATTTATATTCCCTATAGGAAAGTACTACCAGTGCTGCTTCTATTTGTATTCCATGCAGGGAATCACTGACGGTGCTGTTTCTATTTGCATTCTCCACAAGAAATCATTACCAGTGAAGTTTTGATTTGTATTCCCCATAAGGAATCACTACCGATGCTGTTTATATTTATATTCCCCACAAGGAATCACAACCAGTGCTATTACAATTTGTATTCCGCATAGGGAATCACTACCGGTGCTGTTTCTATTTGTATTCCCCACAGGGAATCACTATCAGCATTGTTTTTATTTGTATTTCACACAGGGAATCACTATAAGTGCCGCTTCTTTTTGTATTCCCCACAGGAAATCACTACCAGTGCTGTTTCTATTTGTATTCCCCATAGGGAATCACTACCTGTGCTGTTTCTATTTGTATTTCCCATAGGCAATCACTATCAGTCCTGTTTCTATTCCTATTCCCAAAAGGGAATAACTACCTGGTGCTGTTTCTATTTGTATTTCCCATAGGCAATCATTATCAGTCCTGTTTCTATTTGTATTCCCCATAGGGAATCACTACCTGTGCTGTTTCTATTTGTATTTCCCATAGGCAATCACTATCAGTCCTGTTTCTATTCCTATTCCCAAAAGGGAATAACTACCTGGTGCTGTTTCGATTTGTATTCTGATAGGAATGGCCAAAAATCACACACGTAAGACAAGGTGCACAGGCCAAGCCAAAATTGTCAAGAAAGCAAAAAAGGGGTCCAGCCCCAGAACAGGAGTAAATAGGCTACATTTATTGTATAATTAAAATAAAAAACAACAAATAGGCATACCGGTTTCGACAGAACAAAATGCCTTCCTCAGTGCATTGGAATACATCAGCTCTACACACATTTGTATATTTAATTAATTAGCTTGTTGCATTGCAATTGGTCCATCCCAAATATTCAGTTATGTTCATTTAAACCAGGCTTAAACAAAGCTCCAAGCTTGACAATCCATCCTGATTCCTTCCTGTTTAAAATGGAGTACCAGCCTGCTTTGTTGGCTCTATGTCCCTGGATTTTGTCTATAATTTTAAAATTAAATTTGGCAGTGGAATGGGTTAGTGTATATTTGTATAATGCATTATGAACACGTTTAGTCCTAATATCACTGAGATGTTCACTTACACTGTATTTTTGCAGGTTGTGATGTTTGCCCTAAGTAGAATGCAAAAACAAGTTGCCAGGTAGATAACCCAGTCACTGCCACAATTGGCAAAACATCTAATATCAAAAATCTGTGTGGTGTTGCTGCTTGTGTATTCAGTAGTTTTGTTTATATAAATGCAAAAACTGCAGTGTCCACAGGGATAGCTCCCCACTAAGGTGTCCCCAAACAAGGTAGTCTGTTCATCAGGTATAGGATGTGGATGTTTGTAGTGAGTAAAATATGAATTTATCGTACGTCCTCATCTATAGGAAAAAAGGCATCTTGAGGGTAGTATTACAGCTAAATGTTCATTGGCTAATAGAATGTCTCAATGGTTCTGAATGATGTTCCTGAATTGGGAGGTGTTACTGCCAAATGTAGTAACCATTCAGATATCATGTACATTAGCCATGCCCTTTCCCTTGTCCCTGTGACTATAGGTTAACAGTGTGTTCCTGTCCAGTTCTGTGGCAAAGGAGCTGGCCTTATCAATGTATTGCTGTTGATAACCCCTATTCAAGCATCTATGAGTGAGGTCCTGTTGGCTATTGCTGTGGGCTACTTCTGAAGAACATATACGTTTGGTACACAGAAATTGAGACTTGGGGATGTTCTGGATGATGTGCCGGGGGTGGTGGCTCAAAGCATGTAATAAACTGTTAAATTGGGGGAATTTTCTATACACTTGAGTATGAAGTGTATGATCAGACTGATGGGTAATGAGTACATCCAAAAAAGTGATTTGTTCATAGTCATGGTTGAGTGTAAAATGCATCCCCCATTTGTTATCATTAAGGTATTCAACAAATTCCATCAAATAACTGACATTTCCCTCCAGACCATCCAGTAATAATCCAGATATTGTCTTCAGATGTCCATATTGTCCAGAAATAAATTATGACTGGTGTCATAGATCAAATGTGCCTCAAAGTAACCCATAAAGAGGTCTGCATAAATGGGAGCAAAATATGCTCCCATGGCAGTACCCCTTAGCTGCCAAAAGCAGGTCCCATGAAAATAGAAGACATTTTTCGTGAGGACATGTTCCACTAGACAGACTAGGAAAGTACTGAAGCCCAGTTTATATATTTGTGCTTGATCTAACCAATACTGGATTGCCTCCAGTCCAGCCCAGTGTGGAATATTGGTATAAAGGGCTGTGATATCTAATGTACATAGGATCCAACCCGATTCCAATTGTGTATCTTGGATGATGTTCAAAAACTGTGTTGTATCTTTAATTCTGGATCTGACCAGTGGAAGAAAAGGTCTGAGATATTCTGTGAGAAAAGCAGATAAGGGTTCCGTCAAGGATCCCTGACCCAAAACAATGGGTCTGCCAGGTGGTTTGGTGGTATGTTTATGTATTTTTGAAAGGAGGTATAGATATTGTGACTTCGGCTCCTGCATTGTCAGTTCCTTTTTGTATCTCAAATCAATAATCCCTTCCTCCACCGCCAAGTCCAGAAAAGCATCAATTTCTTTTTTGAACCTGAAAGTAGCGTCCAGAGTCATTATCATATAAAACATCTTGTTAGACAACTGTGTCAAGGCTTCAATTTCATACATTTCCCAGTACATGGTAAAAACTGCACCCCCTTTATCAGCTGGTAATATGACCAGTTCGTGCTTCCTGCTAAGTTTCTGTAGGGCCTCACGTTCTAGTTTGGTTAAATTATGTTTGCTACCAGCATGTAGATTCATGTTGAAATGTGTTTCTTTCAAAATGCATTCTCTGAACACAGAAACATGTCTGTCCATAAGTGGAATAAAAGTGGATTTCTTGAAATGAAAATCAGTGGATCTTTGAGATTAATCCGAGTCTGAAAAAAATATTTTAAGATTAAGATTTCTACAAAATGCATCAATGTCATCCACAAAATTATGTTCAGCAACAGAAAAGGAAGGGACAAAGTTCAGTCCTTTATTTAATCATTTTATTTCTGTGTCAGACAAGGGATATGAGGAAATGTTGTGTACATTGTTGACATCTATTGTGTCAAAATTCTCTTCAGTAAGTGTTGTATGCTTGTTACTTCTGCACTGTTTCCTACTCCCTGATGTTTTTTAGTCCTAAAGGGTCCATACTGGGCCTTCTTTTCTCTACTGGAGACTCCTCCAAGGAGATAGGATCAAAATCTGTTACTGAAGATGAATCCTCACCAGATGTTCCCTCCTGATTAGGTCCTCTGTGTTTAAGTATGGACTTAGGTCTCTTTCTCCTGTTGGTCCCATTATTGGCCATTCCCTGAAATCTTGCACTTTTGTTAAGACCAAATAGTCTGCCTCGGTCATAATCAAATGTATCTCTGTGAAATTTCTGAGTCTTCCTCTTTACCAATTGTCCCTCTAATTGAGAGAGCTCTTTGGCCAAAGCCTGTAGATATCTATAGATATCCCTTGTCTGAGACAGAAATAAAATTATTAAATAAAGGATTGAACTTTGTCCCCTCCTTTTCTGTTGCTGAACATAATTTTGTGGATGACATTGATGCATTTTGTAGAAATCTTAATCTTAAAATATTTTTTCAGACTTGGATCAATCTCACAGATCCACTGAATTTCATTTCAAGAAATCCACTTTTATTCCACCTATGGACAGACATGTTTCTGTGTTCAGAGAATGCATTTTGAAAGAAATACATTTCAACATGAATCCACATGCTAGTATCAAACATAATTTAACCAAACTAGACCATGAGGCCCTATAGAAACTTAGCAGGAAGCATGAACTGGTCATATTACCGGCTGATAAAGGGGGTGTAGTTGTTATCATGGACTGGGAAATGTATGAAACTGAAGCCTTGACACAGTTGTTTAACAACATGTTTCATATGCAAATGCCTCTGGACCCTACATTCAGGTTCAAAAAAGAAATTGATGCTTTTCTGGACTTGGCAGTGGTGGAAGGGATTATTGATTTGAGATATAAAAAGGAACTGACAGTGCAGGAGCCAAAGTCACAATATCTATACCTGCTTCCAAAAATACATAGACATGCCACCAAACCACCTGGCAGACCCTTTGTTTTGGGTCACGGATCCTTGACGGAACCCTTATCTGCTTTTCTCACAGAATATCTCAGACCTCTTCTTCCACTGGAGGCAATACAATATTGGTGAGATCAAGCAAAAATATATAAACCAGACTTCAGTTTTTTCCTAGTCTGTCTAGTGGAACATGTACTCACAAAAAATGTCTTCTATTTTCAAGGGACCTGCTTTTGGCAACTAAAGGGTACTGCCATGGGAGCATCTTTTCCTCCCATTTATGCGGACCTCCTTATGGGCTACTTTGAGGCACATTTGATCTATGATGCCAGTCATAATTTATTTCTGGACAATATGGACATCTGGAGATGATATCTGGATGATTGCTGGATGGTGTGGTGGGGGGATGTCAGTTATTTGATGGAATTTGTTGAATACCTTAATGATAACAAATGGGGGATACATTTTACACTCAACCATGATTATAAGCAAATCACTTTTTTGGATGTACTCATTACCCGTCAGTCTGATCATACACTTCATACTCAAGTATACAGGAAATTCTCCCAATTTAACAGTTTATTACATGAGTCAAGCCACCACCACCCGACACATCATCCAGAACATCCCCAAGTCTCAATTTCTGCGTACCAAACGTATATGTTCTTCAGAGGAAGCCTATAGCAATAGCCAACAGGACCTCACTCATAGATTCTTGAATAGCAGTTATCAACAAGAATATATTGATAAGGCCAGATCCTTTGCCACAGAACAGGACAGGAACACACTGCTTACCTAAAGTCATAAGGACAAGGGAAAGGGCATGACTAATGTACATGATATCCTAATGGTTACTACATTTGGCAGTAACACCTCCCAATTTAGGAACATCATTCAGAACCATCGGGACATTCTATTAGCCAATGAACATTTAGCTGTAATACTACCCTCAAGATGCCTATTTTCCTATAGACGAGGCAGTATGATAAATTCATATTTTACTCACTACAAACATCCGCATCCTGTACCTGCTGAACAGACTACCTTGTTTGGGGACAAGTTAGTGGGGAGCTATCCCTGTGAACACTGCAGTTTTTGTATTTATATAAACAAAACTACTGAATTCAGAAGCAACACCTCACAGATTTTTGATACTAGATGTTTTGCCAATTGTGGCAGTGACTGGGTTATCTACATGGCAACTTGTTTTATCTCTGCGTTCTACGTAGGGCAAACATCACGACCTGTAAAATACAGAATAAGTGAACATCTCAGTGATATTAGGACCAAACGTATTCATAATGCATTATACAAACATACACTAACCCATTCCACTGCCAAATTTAATTTTACAATTATAGACAAAATCCAAGGACATAGAGCCAACAAAGCAGGCTGGCACTGCATTTTAAACAGGAAGGAATCAGGATGGATTGTCAAGCTTGGAGCTTTGTTTAAGCCTGGTTTAAATGAACATAACTGAATCTTTGCGATGGACCAATTGGAATGCAACAATCTAATTAATTAAATATATAAATGTGTGTAGAGATGATGCATTCCAATGCACTGAGGAAGACATGAGGAAGGCATTTTGTTCTGCCGATACCGGTATGCCTATTTGTTGTTTTTTATTTTAATTATACAATAAATGTAGCCTATTTACTCCTATTCTGGTGCTGGTTCCCTTTTTGCTTTCTATTTGTATTCTCCACAAGGAATAACTACCTGTGCTGTTTCTATTTGTATTCCACATAG
Source organism: Protopterus annectens (assembly GCF_019279795.1). NCBI lineage: Eukaryota > Metazoa > Chordata > Ceratodontiformes > Protopteridae > Protopterus > Protopterus annectens. The sequence continues at coordinate 726,097,322 of NC_056746.1, read as the reverse complement.
GGAACCATTACAAGTGCTGTTTCTATTTGTATTCCCCATAGGGTAATCACTACCGGTGTTGTTTCTATTTGAGTTCTCGATAGGGAATCAATACCGGTGCTGTTTCAATTTGTATTACCCATAGGAAATCACTACTGGTGCTATTTCTATTTGTATTCCCCTTAGGAAATCACGGCCAGTGCTGTTCTAGTTGTATTCCCCAATGAGAATCACTACTGCTCCTGTTTCTATTTACATTCCCCACAGGAAATCACAACCAGTGCTGTTTGAATTTTTATTCCCCATAGGGAATCACTACTGATGCTGTTTCTATTTGTATTCCCCACAGGGTATCACTACCAGTGCTGTTTCTATTTGTATTCCCCACAAGGAATAACTACCAGTGCTGTTTCTATTTGTATTCCACATAGGGAACCATTACAAGTGCTGTTTCTATTTGTATTCCCCATAGGGTAATCACTACCGGTGCTGTTTCTATTTGTGTTCCCCGTATGGAATTAATACCGGTGCTGTTTCAATTTGTATTACCCATAGGGTATCACTACTGGTGCTATTTCTATTTGTATTCTCCATAGGAAATCACGACCAGTGCTGTTCTAGTTGTATTCCCCAATGAGAATCACTACTGCTCCTGTTTCTATTTACATTCCCCACAGGAAATCACAACCAGTGCTGTTTGAATTTTTATTCCCCATAGGGAATCACTACTGATGCTGTTTCTATTTGTATTCCCCACAGGGTATCACTACCAGTGCTGTTTCTATTTGTATTCCCCACAAGGAATAACTACGGGTGGTGTTTCAATTTGTATTCCCCGTAGGGAATCACTACCTGGTGGAGTTTTTATTTGTATTCCTCACAGGGAACCACTAGCAGTGCTGTTTGAATTTGTATTCCCAATAGGGAATCACTGCCATTGTTGTTTCTATTTGTATTCCTCAAAGGGAATCACTACCAGTGCTGTTTCTATTTGTATTCCCCATATGGAATCAATACCTCTGCTGCTTCTATTTGTGTTTTCCAGAGCGAATAACTACCAGTGCTGATTCTATTTGTATTCCCCATAGGGATTCACTACCAGTGCTGTCTATATTTCTATTCCCCAGAGGGAGACACTACCAGTGCTGTTTCCATTTTATTCCCCATACAGAATCACTACCGGTGTTGTTTCTATTTTAATTTCCCATAGGGAATCACTACCTGTGCTGTTTCTTTTTCGATTCCCCATAGGGAATCACTACTGGTGCTGCTTTTATTTGTATTCCCAATAGGGAACTACTACCAGTGCTGTTTCTATTTGTATTCCCCACGGGAAATCTCTTCTGGTGCTGTTTCTATTTGTATTCCCAATAAGGAATCACTACCAGTGTTTTTTCTATGTGTATTCTCCCAGGGAATCACTACTAGTGCTGTTTGCATATGTATTCCCCACAGGGAATCACTACCAGTGATCTTTCTATTTGTATTCTTAATAAGGAATCACTACTGGAGCTGTTGACATTTGTATTCCAATAAGGAATCACTACTAGTGTTACTAGTGTTTGTATTCACATATGGAATAACTACTAGTGCTGTTTCTATTTGTATTATCCATAGGGCATCACTACCGATGCAGTTTCTATTTGTATTCTTCATAGGGAACATTCCTGGTGCTATTTCTATTTGTATTCCTCACAGGGACTCACTACCAATGCTGTTTCTATTTGTATTCCCACAAGGAATCACTACCAGTGCTGTTTCTATTTGTAGTCCCACAAGGAATCATTACAGGTGCTGTTTTATTTGTATTCCCCACAGGTAATTACTACTGGTGCTGTTTCTATTTACATTTCCCACAGGAAATCCCAACCACTGCTGTTTCAATTTGTATTCCCCATAGGGAATCACTACCAGTGCTGTTTTTTTTTCTAATCCCAACAGGGAATTATTACAGGTGATGTTTCTATTTGTATTCCCTATAGGGAATCAGTACCACTGCGGTTCTATTTGCTATTTATATTCCCAACAGGGAATAACTAGCAGTGATGTTTTAATTTGTATTCCCCATATTGAATCACTATTGGTGCTATTTCTATTTGTATTCCGTACAGGAAATCACTAATAGTTTTGTTTTTATTTGTATTCCGCACAGGGATGTATTCTGCACAGGGAATAACTACAAGTGCTGCTTCTATTTGTATTCCACACAGAGAATTACTACTGGTGCTGTTTCTATTTGCTTTTCCCACAGGGAGTCATTACCTGGTGTTGTTTCAATTTGTATTTCCCATAGGGAATCAGTACCAGTCCTGTTTCTATTTGTATTCTCCACAGGAAATCACTATCAGTGCTGTTTCTATTTGTATTCCCCATAGGGTATCGCTATCAGTGCTGTTTCTATTTGCATTTCCCCAGGGATTCACTAGCAGTGCTGTTTCTATTTGTATTCCCCATAGGGTATCGCTACCAGTGCTGTTTCTATTTGCATTTCCCCAGAGAATCACTACCAGTGCTCTTTCTGTTTGATTACCCCATAAGGAATCACTGCCAGTGCTGTTCCTATTTGTATTCCTCATGGGGAATCACTACCGGTGCTGCCTGTATTTATATTTCCCATAGGGAATCACAACGAGTGCTGTTTCTACTTGTATTCCCCATAGGGAATCATTACAGGTGCTATTTCTATTTGTGTTCCTAATATGGATTCAATACCGGTGCTGTTTAAATTTGCATTACCCATAAAGAATCACTACCGGTTGTGTTTGTACTGGTACTCCCCATAGGGAATCAAGACCAGTGCTGTTCTATTTGTATCCCTCATAGGGAATCACATTTTGAATTTGTATTCCACATAGGGTATCACTACTGGTGCTGTTTCTATTTGTATTCCCCCAAGGAATAACTACCAATGCTGTTTTTATTTGTATTCCTCAAACAGAATGACAACCAGTGTTATTTCTATTAGTATTCCCCATATGGAATCATTACCAGTGCGCTTCTATTTGTATTCCCCATAGGGAATCACTACCTGTGCTGTTTCTAATTCTGTTGCCCAGAGGGAGACACTACTGGTGCTGTCTGATTTTCTATTCCCCACTATGAATTACTACCGGTGCTGTTTCTGTTTTTATTCCCCATAGGGAATCACTACCTGTGCCGTTTCTATTTCTATTCTGCATAGGTAATCACTACCAATGCTGTTCTATTTGTATTCCCAACAGGGGAATCCCACCCTGTGCTGTTTGAATTTGTATTCCCCATAAGGGATCACTACTAGTGCTGTTTCTATTTGTATTACTCACAGGGAATCACTACCGGTGCTGTTTCTATTTGTATTTTCCTCAGGGAATCACTACCAGTGCTGTTTCTATTTGTAATACCCACAGGGACCCCCTACCAGTGCTGTTTCTATTTGTATTCCTACAAGGAATCACAACCAGCACTGTTTCTGTTTGTATTCTCACAAGGAATCACTACCAGTGCTGTTTCTATTTGTATTCCTCACAGGGATTCACTACCGGTGCTGTTTTATTTGTTTTTCCTACAGGTAATCAATACCGGTGGTGTTTCTATTTGTATTCCCCACAGTGAATCCCAGCCACTGCTTTTTCAATTAGTATTCCCCATAGGGAATCACTACCGGTGTTGTTTCTATTTCTAATCCCCACAAGGAATCACTACAGGTGCTGTTTCTATTTGTATTCCCTTATGGAATCAGTACCACTGTGTTTCTATTTATTATTTATATTCCCAACAGGGAATCACTAGTAGTGCTGTTTCAATTTGTATTTCCCATAGTGAATCACTGCCGGTGGTGTTTCTATTTGTATTCTGCACAGGGAATCACTAACAGTTTTGTTTCTATTTGTATTCCGCACAGGGAATAACTACAAGTCCTGCCTCTGTTTGTATTCCACACAGGGAATTACTACTGTTGCTGTTTCTATTTGTTTTCCCCACAGGGAATCATTACCTGGTGCTGTTTCAATTTCTATTTCCCATAGGGAATCACTACCGTTCCTGCTTCTGTTTGTATTCCCCACAGGGAATTACTACCTGGTGCTGTTTCTATTTGTATTCTCCACAGGAAATCACTATCAGTGCTGTTTCTATTTGTATTCCCCATAGGGTATCACTACCAGTGCTGTTTCTATTTGCATTTCCCCAGGGATTCACTTGCAGTGCTGTTTGCATTTGTATTTCCACATGGAATCATTACCAGTGCTCTTTCTATTTGATTTCCCCATAAGGAATCACTGCCAATGTTGTTTCTATTTGTATTTCCAAAAGGAAACACCAACAGTGCTCTTTCTATTTGTATTCCCCATAGGGAATCACTACCGGTGCTGTTTCTGTTTGTATTCCATTAGGGAATCACTACCAGTGTCGTTAGTGTTTGTATTCCTATATGGAATAATGACTAGTGCTGTTTCTATTTGTATTATCTATAGGGAATCACTACTGGTGCTATTTCTATTTGTATTCCCCTTAGGGAATAACTGCCAGTGCTGTTTCTATTTCTATTTCTCCTAGGGAACACTACCAGTGCTGCTCGTATTTATATTCCCAATAGGGAATCACTACCGGTGCTGTTTCTATTTGTATTCCATTAGGGAATCACTACCAGTGTTGTTAGTGTTTGCATTCCCATATGGAATAATGACTAGTGCTGTTTCTATTTGTATTATCTATAGGGAATAACTACCAGTGCTGTTTCTATTTCTATTCTTCATAGGGAACACTACTGGTGCTGCTTGTATTTGTATTCCCCATAGGGAATAACTACCGGTGCTTTTTCTATTTATATTCCCATAGGGAATAAAGACCGGTGTTGTTTCTATTTGTATTCCCCATAGGGAGTTACTCCCAGTACTGTCTTTATTTGTTTACTCCAGAGGGAATCAATACGAGTGATGTTTCAATTTGTATTACCCATAGGAAATCATTACTGGCGCTGTTTCTATTTCCTTTCCCATAGGGAATCATAATAACTGGTGTTTGAATTTGTATTGCCCATAGGGAATCACTACTGGTGATGTTTCAATTTGTATTCCCCATAGAGAATCACTGCCAGTGCTGTTTCTGTTTGCATTCCTCATGGGGAATCACTACCGGTCCTGTTTCTATTTTTTTTTTCCCCATAGGGAAACACAACCAATGCTGTTTGAATTTGTATTCCCCATAGGGCATTACTACTGGTGCTGTTTTTATTTGTATTCCCCAGAAAGAATCACTACCAGCGTTGTTTCTATTTGCATTCCCCACAGGGAGTCACTACCTGGTTGTGTTTCTATTTGTATTCCCCTCAGGGAATCTGTACCAGTGCTGTTTCAATTTGCATTCCCAATAGGGAATAAATACCAGTGTTGTTTTTATTTGTATTCCTCAAACGGAGTTACTACCAGTGCTGTTTCTATTAGTATTCCCCATAGGAAATCACTACCAGTGCTGTTTCTATTTCAGTTCTCCATAGGGAAAACTACGGGTGCTGCTTGTATTTGTATTCCCTTACGGAATCATAACCAGTGCTGTTTCTACTTATATTCCACATAGGGAATCACTACCGGTTCTGTTTCCGTTTTATTCCCCATATACAATCACTACTGGTGATGTTTCTATTTGTATTCTACATAGGGACTCACTAGTGGTGCTGTCTGAATTTGTATTCCCCACTAGGAATCACTACCAGTGCTGTTTTTATTTGAATTCCGCATAGGGAGTCACTTCCAGTGCTGTCGTAATTTGTATACCCCAAAGGGAATCACTACCAGTGTTCTTTCTATTTGGATTCCCCATACGGAATCAGTACCAGGGCTGTTCTATTTGTATTCCCCATAAGAAATCACTACCAGTGCTGCTTCTATTTATATTCCCCATTGGGAATCACTGCCAGTGCTGTTTCTAATTGTATTCCATGTAGGGAATCACTGCCGGTGCTGTTTCAATTTGCATTCCCCATAAGGTATCACTGTCAGTGCTGTCTCCATTTGTATTTCTACAAGGAAACACCAACAGTGCTCTTTCTATTTGTATTCCCTATAGGAAATAACTACCGGTGCTGTTTCTATTTGTATTCCAATAGGAAATCACTACCAATATTGTTAGTGTCTGTATTCCCATATGGAATAATAACTAGTGCTGTTTCTATTTGTATTACCCATAGGGAATCACCACCGGTGCTGTTACTATTTGTATTCCCCATAGGGAAAACTACTGGTGCTACTTGTATTTGTATTCCCTTAAGGAATCACAACCAGTGCTGTTTCTACTTATATTCCACATAGGGAATCACTACTGGTTCTGTTTCTATTTGTTTTCTCCATAAGGAATCAATACCGGTGATGTTTAAATTTTTATTACCCATAGGGAATCACTACCGGTGATGTCTGTATTTGTATTCCCCATGGTGACTCACAACCAGTGCTGTTCTTTTTGTATTCTCCATAGGGAATCACTACCGGTACTGATTCTATTTATATTCCCCATAGGGAATCACAACCAGTGCTGTTTGAATTTTTGTTCCTTATAGGGAATCACTACCAGTGCTGTTTCTATTTGTATTCCCCACAACTAATAACTACCAGTGCTGTTTCTATCTGTATTCCCCACAGCAAATCACTACCTGGTGGTGTTTCTATGTGTATTCCTCACAGGGAATCACTACCAGTGCTGTTTCTAATTGTATTCCCAATAAGGAATAACTACCATTGTTGTTTCTATTTGTATTCCTCAAAGGGAATCACTACCAATGCTGTTTCTATTTGTATTCCCCATAGGGAATCACTACCAGTGCTGTTTCTATTTATTTTCTGCAGAGGGAGACACTACCAGTACTGTTTCCATTTTATTCCCCATACTAAATCACTACCAGTGCTGTTTCTATTTGTACTCCACTTAGGGAATCCCTAGCAGTGCTGTTTCTATTTGAATTCCCCATAGGGAATCACTACCGGTGCTCTTCTATTTGTATTCCCCACAGGGAATCACTTCCAGTGCTGTCTCAATTTGAATATTCCATAGGGAATCACAACCAGTGCTGTTTCTATTGTTATTCCCCATATTTAATAACTATGGGTGCTGTTTCTATTTCTATTCCTCATGGGGAATAACTGTCTGTGGTTTTCTATTTCTATTCTTCGTAGGGAATCACTACCGGTGCTGTTTCTATTTGTATTCCCCATAGGGAATCACTACCGCTGCTGTTTCAATTTGTATTCTGCATAGGGAATCACTACCGGTGCTGTTTCTATTTGTATTCCCCATAGGGAATCACTGCTGGTGCTGTTTCTATTTGTATTCCTCATGGGGATTCACTACTGGTAGTGTTCTATTTGTATTACCCAAAGGGAATCATTACTGCTGATGTTTCAGTTTGTATTCTGCCTAGGAAATCACTACTGTTGGTGTTGTTTCTGTTTCTATTCCTCACAGGGAATAACTACCACTTCTGTTTCTATTTGATTTCCTCACAGAAAATCATCACCGGTGCTACTTCTATTTGTATTCCTCATAGGGAATTACTTCTGGTGCTGTTCTGTTTGTATTCCCGATAGGGAATCACTGCCGGTGTTGTTTCTATTTATATTCCCCATAGGGAACCATTACCACTGCTGTTTCTATTTGCATTCCCAACAGGGAATCACTACCGGTGCTGTTTCTATCTGTATTCACCAGAGGGAATCCCTATCACTGCTGTTTCTATTTGTATTCCCCACAGGGAATAACTACCGGTGCTGTTTCTATTTGTATTCCCCACAGGTAATCACTACCAGTGCTGTTTCTATTTGTATTCCCCACAGGGAATCACTACTGGTGCAGTTTCTAGTTGTATTCCCCACAGGGAATCACTACCAGTCCTCTTTGTATATGTATTGTATATGTATTCCCCATTGGGAATCACTACCAGTGCTGTTTGTATATGTATTCCCCATAGGGAATCACTACCAGTGCTGTTTCTGTTTGTATTCATACAGGGAATCACAATCAGTACTGTTCTATTTGTATCAATCATAGGGAATCAGTACCAGTGCTATTCTATTTGTATTCCCTATAAGCAATCACTGCCAGTGTTGCTACTATTTTTATTCCCATAGGGAATCACTACTGGTGCTTTTTGCATTTGTATTCCGTATATGGAATCAATACCCATTCTGCTTCTGTTTGCTTGCCCCATAGAGAATCACTACCAGTGCTTCTTCTATTTGTATTCCTCATAGGGAATCACTACCGGTGCTTCTTCTATTTGTATTCCTCATAGGGAATCACTACCGGTGCTTCTTCTATTTGTATTCCTCATAGGGAATCACTACCGGTGCTTCTTCTATTTGTATTCCTCATAGGGAATCTCTACCGGTGCTGTTCTGTTTGTATTCCCCATAGAGAATCACTACCGTTGCTGTTTCAATTTATATTCCACAGAGGGAATCACTACTGGTGCTGTTTTTATTTGTATTCCCCAAAGCAAATCAGTACCGGTGCTGTTTTTATTTGTATTCCCCACTGGGAATCACAACCGGTGCTATTTTTATTTGTATTCCCAACAGGGAATCGATACTTGTGATGTGTCTATTTGTATTCCCCATAGGGAATCACTACTGTTGTTGTTTCAATTTGTGTTCCCCATAGAGAATCATTACATTGCTGCTTCTATTTGTTTCCCCATAGGGAGTCACGGCCAGTGCTGTTTCTATTTGTATTCTCCACAGCAAATCAGTTCTGGTGCTGTTTCTATTTGTATTTCCCTTTGGGAATCACAACCAGTGCTATTTCTATTTGTATTCCCACAGGGAATCTCTACTGGTGATGTCTTTCTTTGTATTCCCCACAGGGGATCAGTCCCGGTGCTGTTTGTATTTTTATTTCCCATAGGGAATGACTACCAGTGCTGTTTCTATTTGTATTCCCATAGGGAATCACTACCAGTATTGCTAGTACTTGTATTCCCATATGGAATAACTACCAGTGCTGTTTCTATTTGTATTACCCTCAGGGAATCACTATTGGTGCTGTCTCTATTTGTATTTCCCATAAGAAATCACTACCAGTCCTGCTTCTGTTTATATTCCCCATAAGGAATCACTACCGGTGCTGTTTCTCTTTCTATTCCCCATAGGGAATCACTACCAGTGCTGTTTCTCTTTCTATTCCCCATAGGAATCACTACCGGTGCTGTTGCTATTTGTATTCTTATACAGAATCACTATTGGTGGTGTTTGTATTTGTATTCCCCATATAGAATAACTATGGGTGCCGTTTCTATTTCTATTCCTCATAGGGAATCACGACCTCTGCTGTTTCAATTTGTATTCCACATAGGGAATCACTACCGCTGTTGTTTCAATTTGTATTCCTTATAAGGAATCAATACCGGTGCTGTTTCTATTTGTATTCCCAATAGGAAATCACTACTGCTGCTGTTTCAATTTGTATTCCCCGTAGGGTATCACAACTGGTGTTGTTTCTATTTGTATTCCCCGTAGGGTATCACAACTGGTGTTGTTTCTATTTGTATTCCTTTTGGGGAATCACTACCAGTGCTGTCTCTATTTGTATTCCCCATAGGAAATCGCCACCAGTGCTGTTTCTATTTGTATTCCCCATTGCAAATCAATACTGATGCTGCTTCTATTTGTATTTGCTGTAGGGAATCACTTCCAGTGCTGTTTTTATTTGTATTCCCTACAGGGAATCACTACCGGTGCTGTTTCTATTTGTATTCCCTACAGGGAATCACTACCAGTGCTGTTTCTATTTGTATTCCCCATAGGAAATCATTACCAGAGCTGTTTCTATTTGTATTCGCCATAGGGAATTACTACCGGTGCTGTTTCTATTTGTATTCCACACAGGGAATCACTACCAGTGACGTTTCTATTTTTATTCCACACAGAGAATCACTACCAGTGCTGTTTCTATTTGTATTCCACACAGGGAATCATTAACAGTGCTGTTCTATTTGTATTCTCCACAGGGAATCAATACCGGTGCTGTTCTGTTTGTATTCTCCATAGGGAATCACTACAAGTACTGTTTCTGTTTGTATTCCTCATAGGAAATCACTACCGCTGCTGTTTCAATTTGTATTCCCCATACGGAATCACTACCACTGCTGTTTCTAGTTGTATTCCCCATACAGTATCTCTACCAGTGCTGTTTAATTTTGTATTCTCCATAGAGAATCACTACCAGTGTTGTTTCTATTTGTATTCCAAATAGGGAATCACTACCAGTGCTGTTTCTATTTGTATTCCAGGTAGGGAATCACTACCATGCTGTTTCTGTTTGTACACCCAACAGGGAATCACTACCAGTGCTGTTTCTTTTTGTATAACAACAATGATTCACCCCGGGATTCATGAAGCTCGGCGCAAGGTCGGTGTAAGGCTTGCGCCGGCAGTGCAGTGTATAATCGGCGTAGCAGCGCCATATGCATAGTAATGAGTGCGCGCCGCAACCACAGACACGTGCAGAGGGCACGTGAGCGAGCCTAAGTAGGATGCGGCCGTAGGCGTGGCCAAGCCGGCAGGCGATGAGCAACCTAAAGTGCTGACTTCCACAGGCCGCCTGCAATAGTAACCGCACCAGCCAGGGTCCGTGGATAATGAAACATATGCAGAGTATGCAACATAGTACCCATCCACACAAAATGGAGAACCAAACATTAACCCACGAAGTCCAAATTGTACCCATCCAAGGAACAAAGGATACGCGTAATACCGTGTCCGTCACGCAATGCACTGTCAGTGGGCATACCCAGTGAAGGTGTACCGCAGCATGTCAGCGCGCCGCACCTACACAGAACTAGCCACATGGGCATGGTCACCAGCAGTAGTGAGAGTACACAGCCGGGTAGCCGTGTCGATATAACAACAAGAAGGAAACCAGATACCCTAAACACAGACAAACATGTGCATAGCAACATGTACTACACCCAGCAACGTGCCCGTCGCATACACATAGGACGGCGTATGCCTAAGCGTAATATCCAGAAGCAGAACCCATGCATGCAAATGTAATACACAACAGCCCCATCATAGCATGTAACCCGCACCCATGTATGACCGTGCACCCAACCCAGCCAGCAGTCTTGCACAGCTGCACACCTACACACAACAGGTATACTTGAAATGTAGTAAGAAGTATTGTCCTAGGCAGTGCCACGCGGGCAAATATGTACCCCACATGTTAACATCCCACCTCAGGTACAGATATCCAAATGGCTGCATGTGAATGTGTCGGCAGAATGTGTACATCCCGCATGTGGTATGGACCTGTCGAAACCCCATAGGCGTGCACATGCCACGGTGCCCATAACTGTACACATCTGGACAAGGCAGTATGTTCAGCCACCGTACTGATGATTAGCTATGCAGACATGTCAAACACAACACATATGGCGGAACATCTGCCCACCAAGCAGGACGCCCCAACAGGGTGCCACATGCACAGAAGGTGAAGGTGGGACATCACACGTTGAGAATAGCGTTGCCGGATGGCCAAACACCCACGGCCAACGCAAAGGATGAAATAACATGTATATGCCTGGATGAATGGGTATGTCATAGCATGGGAATAGGCCAAGCTATCCAACATAATAGCCATGCGTACCAGATACAAACTGCCAGTAACACGCAGTAGTAATGCAGGAAGGCATACACGATTGTGGGAATAGCACAGGACATATGGCATGTGCCAAGTGTTGACGCATGACACAAATGTCCAGGATGGGGCTCCCCGCAAAGAGGAACATGTGCCAACCCCACCCCCCACAGATGTACCGGCAGTGGAAACACATCCCAAACACACACCAACACTAACGTCCATCCCACGACAGCAACGGAGGCAGGTCAAAGACCACCATGACGCGTGCACAAACAGAGACACGTGTAACCGTTGCCCTAACAACCCCCCACAGGCCAACGAATAATAGTATGGACATATGCATGTAATGCTGCGAAGGATGTGTGGTAGTCCTCAGTATCACAGAGGTAGGTACACAGATACACTGTAATCAACCGTGACGTATGTGCACTGTACACAGCATACCTGCATGTAATACATAGTTCAATCATGTGCCACAGAAATATACACATACGAATGAGGATAGGGGATAGACAAGTGTGAATGGGACAAACTATGAACATAGGTTCATAGGTCCATAGGTACATAGTAGGCTATCTGCCCAAGGGCAGCTATAACCCTAGCCCATAGTTATGTTGCCTTTGCCAACCCTCCAGTCCAAAGATAACAATGCCTATTATACTGCTGTACCTCTGTCAAGCAGTGACAATGAAGTAATCCCTGGGGTATATCTGCAATCCGCCATCCATTGGTCAAGATCCCCCTCGAACAAGGCCAGCGAGGCTCTGCCTCACATGTACTGGGATGTTGTTCCACAGCATAGTGAGTGTCTGGGTGATGAATCTGTCCCTCCAACACATTCCATTAATGACCGTGTCAAGGTTCACGTCACCTGCCCCTGTGGTTCTGAGGGATGTAGATCCATTAGGTGAAGCATAGTCATCAAATATGGGTCGACATGGCCTTGTATGTCAGGCACAGGTCACCACTGAGCAAGTGGTATGTGACTGAATGGAGCAGGAGTCCTGTCAGTCGGGCAGCATAACACAAATTCCTGACACCCTGCATCCGTTTGACGATGAACCTATGGGGCCTTCCCAGCTGCTGCAGGTGTCGGGTCAGATATCCTCCGAACGGGGCAATGTACTCAATCATAGGTCTAATGAGTGATGAGTACAAGGAGACGATGACCTCCCCTGATCTAGATGTGAATCCCTGCACCATCAGGTGTGCAATGTAGAAGGTCTACCTAACTACGTTAGCAACGTGTGTGTCGAACGAATGGTGACTGACAACCTGGGTCCCCAGATCCCTGGTAACTCCCTCTGTGCTCAGTGGATTGCCACCTATATGGCAGCAAGGGGTAACCATGTTCTTCCCGAAGGGTATGACTATGCATTCCCAGCATTTAGCTGTAGGCCATGTCCCTGGCACCAGATATCCATATCTGTGAGGCCCTTCTGAAGGATATCTGTGTCAGATGTCCGTCCCACTATGGCACCCAGTTCGCAGTCATCTGCAAACATTGTCAGCCATAACCCCCCTGTGATTGCTTGTACTTTGGAAATGTAGATGCAGAAAAAGAGTGGACCCAGGACTGAGCCCCGTGGGACACCGCCTGTGACCGGCTGTGAGTCTGACATGGTGCCAGCAACTATGACCATGTGGGTTGTGTCACCTAGCCAGTTTGCAACCCATCCTGCGATGTACGGGTTCACATCCAAGCCGATGGGTTTATCAATGATACCTGAGGGGGGTATTGTGTTGAAGGCCTTTGCCAGGTCGAGGTAGGCTGTATGGACTGCCGAACCTCATCAATGGCCTCGTGACTGTTCCTAAAACGTCAACCAAGTTTTAAACGCATGATCTGCCTTTGACCAAGCCAAACTGGGTTGGATGCAAAGTATGCAAGTCCCCTATGTCGTCATCTATGAGTTCCATTATGATCCTTCCCCATGGCTTTGCAGATAAGGCTTGTCAAGCTAATGGGATGGTAATTACCAGGGTCAGTGGAGGCACCGCCCCTGTGAAGTGGGACTACAGTCGCCGCGCCACAACTTGGGTACGTTACCTGAGGTGAGGCTAAGATGAAACAGCCGTCCTAACTGTGGGTCTAATCCCTCAATGAGTTCATGGAGTACACAGCCGGGACACCATCTGGTCCCATGGATGCTGTGTTCACTGCCTTGGGGAGAGCATGTCCCACCTGTGCGTTACAGAAGTTTCGGGGGCCACAATCCTCTGGTACAGACATCTCTCCATGGGGGGATGGGGGGAGATGTTTGCACCGAACCTGTCAGCCAGTATGTTGGCAATGTGTGTATGTTCAGTAAACGTCACATCATCCTGAACCCAGTCCGAGCATATCTGGGAGTGTCCTCCCAGGTGTCCAACATAGCTAAAGAAGGCCGTATGATTGTCCGTCGAGTCCTTGGTGATATATCTGTCGGATTTGCCCTGGATGATGTCATGAGAGCTTGTAGTTCTTCACATATAATGAGCAAGGGTGTCATACCTTACAAGGATTCTGCTCTGTTTTGTAGTAGCTACCTCCTTTCATTGTAGAGCTTGTGTATGGCTGGGGTACACCAGACTGGATGCTTGGCATTGGTACAAAGACTCACAGTTGTGTAAGGGATTGCCTGATCCATGCAGTCCTGTAGGTGCTGGTAGAAGGCATATGTAAGTGATTCAGTGGCTTGAGTAATGTTTACCACTGGCTCAGGGGCCTTAAAGGAGACCACACTAGTGTTTAGAAGTGTGAAGTCGGCTTTTGAGAAAGCCATATGTATGGTAACCGCACCACCCACAGCATTGTATGCCAATAGCAGAAGCTATTGTCCAAATAACATATTATCAGTTTGATTATTAAATTATTCATTATTATTTATTCAGTTATTTGTTTTAGCTACTTACACTTGAAAATGCCGGGTAAGACCGGGCGAAAGTGCTCGTGATCTACTTGTTTTGGTGGTGTTATTTTGACAATAAAGTGGCGATTCTTTCCTATTGGGATTTCTGAGGATGATTTAAAGCAGTTGCTAACCTGCATCTTTGGATGTACACCATTTGGTTTCAGTTCTGAAAAACCTGGTTTTCGTAGCACTACATAATATGGGTAGTCAAACAGACATCCGCGACTGGGGAACATACAGCAGCAGTCAAACCCACTGGCCAGATGGACACAGTCCAACAAGTTCTACACTTTACATATGCACATTGGTGTCCATTGTAGGACCCCAAAAATTGATCCGTACGCTATATCATCCAGCTGCTACCGTTCCACCCAGAAGAAGCGACAGCCGTGACTACGGCACAGCTAGACATATGCATCACCAGCATGTTTAAGGTTGATGACAAGTGTCCATGAAATGCAGGACATATGAACAGAAATCCCCAGATTGTCGAGTCCATAGAAGTGCCCACATCCCAGTCCCGCACACATGAAGGATCTGTAATGGGTACCGTCGAGGGTTGCAGCCATGGGATCCTGGGTATGCAGAAATGGGGCTCTGTGTTGTTTGGCAGATAATCCGTTGTCCCGCCCCGTGGGAGGGATGTGGGTATAGCACATGCCTTACTCCCCACTAATAATGCAAAGCATCCACCGGATAATGCTAAATGCAGGTGTGAAATGTGTACAGCCCTATACCAGTGTCCAGTAGGCAATTCCCATGGATGGACAAGCGTGCGACCAAGATGGCACCCATAACTGCAAACCTGGTGGAATTACACAGCTGCAGTAAGGCATAACACAGGAAATACAGATAGGGACTACAGTAGACACTCCCCATACAAGGTTAGACCGCCGTGCGAATACCGCGCACACAGCACTCAATCTGCCAGCACCAAAATGGGGATCACTCTGCCATACTGCGGAACAAATGGGCGACCTGTGGAACACATACTAATGGCACACCAACAACGCCAACTAGGAAGGTCAGTCAAAACCACCGCCAGATGGACACAGTCCAACAAGTTCTACACTTTACACATGCACATTGGTGTCCATTGTAGGACCCAAAAATTGATACTTATGGAATATCATACAGCTGTTATCGTTCTACCAGAAGAAGCGACAGCCGTGACTACGGCACAGCTAGACATATGCACCACCAGCGTGTTTAAGGTTGATGACAAGTGTCCATGAAATGCAGGACATATGGACAGAAATCCCCAGAGTCCCGAGTCCATAGAAGTGCGTCCACATCCCAGTCCCGCACACATGAAGGATGTGTAATGGGTACCGTCGAGTGTTGCAGCCATGGGATCCTGGGTATGCAGAAATGGGGCTCGGTGTTGTTTGGCAGATAATCCGTTGTCCCGCCCCGTGGGAGGGATGTGGGTGTAGCACATGCCTTACTCCCCACTAATAATGCAAAGCATCCACCGGATAATGCTAAATGCAGGTGTGGAATGTGTATACAGATAGGGACTACAGTAGACACACCCCATACAAAGTCAGACCGCCGTGCGAATACCGGCGTACACAGCACCCAATCTGCCAGCAAGAAAATGGGGATCACACGCTTCCATACTGCGGAACAAATGGGCGACCTGTGGAACACATATTAATGGCACACCAACAACGTCAACTAGGAAGGTCATAGGATGGTTAAACTATGGCGTTCCCACTTATAAAGAACATCCTTCAATGAATTAGTAGGATCTACATGTTTTGGTGGTGTTAGTTTTGACAATACAGTGGCGGATATTTCCCATTGGGACCTCTGAGGTTTATTTAAACCAGTTGCTAACCTGCATCATCGGATTTACACCATTTGGGTTCATTTCAGGAAAACTGGTTTTCGTAGCACTACATAATATGTGTAGTCAAACAGTCATCCGCGATTGGGGAACATACAGCAGCAGTCAAACCCACTGGCCAGATGGACACAGTCCAACAAGTTCTACACTTTACATATGCACATCGGTGTCCATTGTAGGACCCCAAAAATTGATCCGTACGCCACATCTACCAGCTGCGATCGAGCGACCTAGAAGGAGTGAACAGCCGTGACTACGGCACAGCTAGACATATGCACCACCAGCGTGTTTAAGGTTGATGACAAGTGTCCATGAAATGCAGGACATATGAACAGAAATCCCCAGATTGTCGAGTCCATAGAAGTGCGCCCACATCCCAGTCCCGCACACATGAAGGATGTGTAATGGGTACCGTCGAGGGTTGCAGCCATGGGATCCTGGGTATGCAGAAATGGGGCTCGGTGTTGTTTGGCAGATAATCCATTGTCCCGCCCCGTGGGAGGGATGTGGGTATAGCACATGCCTTACTCCCCACTAATAATGCAAATCATCCACCGGAGAATGCTAAATGCAGCTGTGAAATGTGTACAGCCCTATACCAGTGTCCAGTAGGCAATTCCCATGGATGGACAAACGTACGACCAAGATGGCACCCATAACTGCAAACCTGGTGGAATTACACAGCTGCAGTAAGGCATAACACAGGAAATACAGATAGGGACTACAGTAGACACTCCCCATACAAAGTCAGACCGCCTGCGAATACCGCGCATACAGCACTCAATCTGCCAGCAAGAAAATGGGGATCACTCGCCCATACTGCGGAACAAATGGGCGACCTGTGGAACACATACTAATGGCACACCAACAACGCCAACTAGGAAGGTCATAGGATGGTTAAACTATGGCGTTCCCACTTATAAAGAACATCCTTCAATGAATTAATAGGATCTACATGTTTTGGTGGTGTTAATTTGACAATACAGTGGCGGATATTTCCTATTGAGACTTCTGAGGATTAGTTAAAGCAGTTGCTAACCTGCATCATTAGATTAACACCATTTGGGTTCATTTTAGAAAAACCTGGTTTTCGTAGCACTACATAATATGGGTAGTCAAACAGACATCCGCGATTGGGGAACATACAGCAGCAGTCAAAACCACTGGCCAGATGGACACAGTCCAACAAGTTCTACACTTTACATATGCACATTGGTGTCCATTGTAGGACCCAAAATTGATCCGTACGGAATACCATCCAGCTGTTATCGAGACCAGAAGAAGTGAACAGCCGTGACTACGCACAGCTAGACATATGCACCACCAGCGTGTTTAAGGTTGATGACAAGTGTCCATGAAATGCAGGACATATGAACAGAAATCCCCAGATTGTCGAGTCCATAGAAGTGCGTCCACATCCCAGTCCCGCACACCTGAAGGATGTGTAATGGGTACCGTCAAGGGTTGCAGCCATGGGATCCTGGGTATGCAGAAATGGGGCTCGGTGTTGTTTGGCAGATAATCCGTTGTCCCGGCCCGTGGGAGGGATGTGGGTATAGCACATGCCTTACTCCCCACTAATAATGCAAATCATCCACCGGAGAATGCTAAATGCAGCTGTGAAATGTGTACAGCCCTATACCAGTGTCCAGTAGGCAATTCCCATGGATGGACAAACGTACGACCAAGATGGCACCCATAACTGCAAACCTGGTGGAATTACACAGCTGCAGTAAGGCATAACACAGGAAATACAGATAGGGACTACAGTAGACACTCCCCATACAAAGTCAGACCGCCGTGCAATACCGCGCATACACAGCACTCAATCTGCCAGCAAGAAAATGGGGATCACTCGCCCATACTGCGGAACAAATGGGCGACCTGCGGAACACATACTAATGGCACACCAACAACGCCAACTAGGAAGGTCATAGGATGGTTAAACTATGGCGTTCCCACTTATAAAGAACATCCTTCAATGAATTAATAGGATCTACATGTTTTGGTTGTGTTATTTTGACAATACAGTGGCGGATATTTCCTATTGGGACTTCTGAGGATTAGTTAAAGCAGTTGCTAACCTGCATCATTGGATTTACACCATTTGGGTTCAGTTTAGACCTGGTTTTCGTAGCACTACATAATATGGGTAGTCAAACAGACATCCGCGATTGGGGAACATACAGCAGCAGTCAAAACCACTGGCCAGATGGACACAGTCCAACAAGTTCTACACTTTACATATGCACATTGGTGTCCATTGTAGGACCCCAAAAATTGATCCGTATGCAATATCAACCAGCTGCGATCGATAGACCCAGAAGAACTGACAGCCGTGACTATGGCACAGCTAGACATATGCACCACCAGCGTGTTCAAGGTTGATGACAAGTGTCCATGAAATGCAGGACATATGAACAGAAATCCCCAGATTGTCGAGTCCATAGAAGTGCCCACATCCCAGTCCCGCACACATGAAGGATGTGTAATGGGTACCATCGAGGGTTGCAGCCATGGGATCCTGGGTATGCAGAAATGGGGCTCGGTGTTGTTTGGCAGATAATCCATTGTCCCGCCCTGTGGGAGGGATGTGGGTATAGCACATGCCTTACTCCCCACTAATAATGCAAAGCATCCACCGGATAATGCTAAATGCAGGTGTGAAATGTGTACAGCCCTATACCAGTGTCCAGTAGGCAATTCCCATGGATGGACAAGCGTACATGACCAAGATGGCACCCATAACTGCAAACCTGGTGGAATTACACAGCTGCAGTAAGGCATAACACAGGAAATACAGATAGGGACTACAGTAGACACTCCCCATACAAAGTCAGACCGCCGTAATACCGCGCACACAGCACTCTATCTGCCAGCACCAAAATGGGGATCACTCGCTGCCATACTGCGGAACAAATGGGCGACCTGTGGAACACATACTAATGGCACACCAACAACGCCAACTAGGAAGGTCATAGGATGGTTAAACTATGGCGTTCCCACTTATAAAGAACATCCTTCAATGAATTAATAGGATCTACATGTTATGGTGGTGTTATTTTGACAATACAGTGGCGGATATTTCCTATTGTGACTTCTGAGGATTATTTAAAGCAGTTGCTAACCTGCATCTTTGGATGTACACCATTTGGTTTCAGGTTTGAAAAACCTGGATGTCGTAGCACTACATAATATGGGTAGTCAAACAGACATCCGCGATTGGGGAACATACAGCAGCAGTCAAAACCACTGGCCAGATGGACACAGTCCAACAAGTTCTACACTTTACATATGCACATTGGTGTCCATTGTAGGACCCCAAAAATTTAACCCTATGCAATATCTACCAGATGCGAGCGACCCTGAAGGAGTAACAGCCGTGACTACGGCACAGCTAGACATATGCACCACCAGCGTGTTTAAGGTTGATGACAAGTGTCCATGAAATGCAGGACATATGAGCAGAAATCCCCAGATGGTCGAGTCCATAGAAGTGCGTCCACATCCCAGTCCCGCACACATGAAGGATGTGTAATGGGTATCGTCGAGGGTTGCAGCCATGGGATCGTGGGTATGCAGAAATGGGGCTCGGTGTTGTTTGGCAGATAATCCGTTGTCCGCCCGTGGGAGGGATGTGGGTATAGCACATGCCTTACTCCCCACTAATAATGCAAAGCATCCACCGGATAATGCTAAATGCAGGTGTGAAATGTGTACTGCCCTATACCAGTGTCCAGTAGGCAATTCCCATGGATGGACAAGCGTACGACCAAGATGGCACCCATAACTGCAAACCTGGTGGAATTACACAGCTGCAGTAAGGCATAACACAGGAAATACAGATAGGGACTACAGTAGACACTCCCCATACAAAGTCAGACCGCGCGTAATACCGCGCATACAGCACTCAATCTGCCAGCACCAAAATGGGGATCACTCGCTTCCATACCGCGGAACAAATGGGCGACCTGTGGAACACATACCAATGGCACAATAACAACTTCAGCTAGGAAGGTCATAGGATGGTTAAACTATGGCGTTCCCACTTATAAAGAACATCCTTCAGTGAATTAATAGGATTAATGTCAATTGACCATGGAATACACCTAATCAACATCAAAGAACCGCTGGCACCTTATGGCACACAATCCAAAACACACATAGGTAGATGAAACAGTCAACGCAGACATTGTCCAGGACAGGTCACAAATGGTATACAAAGGTTCCTTCATAGACATGTAAGCACTTTCACCCGTAGGCTCCGCCAGACTTACACATAACATAAAAGCATCCAGGCTTTAAATATCCCCCTTACACTTTCATTGGTCAATTTCTCAGCAAACAATGAACATTTAACCACAGCATATAAAGCACAGACGCAATGTTAACTACACACACATATATTAACATCTCCAAAACATCCTATTAACACATGTATTATATGATATTGTACTATGCCTAATACTCATCAATCAAAGATCTAACAATATATATAGAAGATATGTATATCATATCAATGTAATACAGTGGTAAACAACTGAAAGAGTGGACTAATGTGTGTTAACTGTATATCTGTACCTAAACTACATTCCTGTTACGGGGTTTAAGCCACCTGCTTCTCAAAAGAGGCTTCATCAGTGTTTCATCAGTCAGCCCTGGTGTGTGGTCAACCCTCCACCTAATAATCCATCTAAATCCGCATTCTAAAGCATAGTTGATGAGGTCCCCCCTCTGGTATTATAACCTAGCCTTCGTAAAACACTGAATGTAAACGTATGCCTTGTGATGTGCTCATAGTCGCCGTAGGCAAACACCAAGCCCGCGGCAGCCTAGGGCGCCGCACTAGTGGGGCCACCTGTCTAGTAGGTATATCATGCAGGTACACCAGGATGGGACACCATGTGTTGTGGTGGTGGGCGCCATGGAGCCCTATAGCCTAGGGCAGCGGTCGATCTAAGGCCGCTGCCGTAGGAGGGGTAGTACGGTCTGCAGGTATGTGCAGAAGTGCACATGAAACAGCGGTCCACAAGGATTACCCATAGTGGCGACACCTGCACAGATGGCTATAGCGGACACACACACGACCATGCATACAGCACAGTTAGACATACACACACCATAAATAGGCAATTATACACAAGGTTTATGGCGTGTACGGGTACAGTGTCAGTACAGCAAGGATAGCTGTCTGCCACGATATCCAGCAGATGTCTCTAGGGTGTTCTGGAATACGGACGCTGCATGGACAATGAGTGGATATGCATCGTACCACAGTTCTATGTGTCAGCCGTGCAAATATGCGATACATGGGACAGACAGCTGTCCATGCAAGAGCAGCGCTATGGGCACAACATAGGTATGTAGATATACAACGACAGAGATACAGACGGACACATGTGGCAAGGCCGTGAGTGTAACGTACACAGCACCACCCCACCACACCATAGCAGGGTGCACGTGGAGAACACGCTACGGAGGTCGCCAACCACAGCAGGCACACAGGCAGTCCACAAACACAGGGATGGCGGCAGGATATGAGTGTTCTGCGGAAACTCTAAAGCCATACCCTATGAACCCATGCGGCTGGGAGCATAGACACACACACACATCTGGCAGGCATGGTGATTGACCACACCCCACATACCCAACCACACAACAGTATGACACAGGTATGGAACGCGCTACGTGGACCACCGAACACAGCACCGCCAGAGGCACATGTCCAGGTGGGTGACAACATCCGTAAAGGAATAGCCGCCGATAGCCAAGGTATGTGTTGCCAAGCGTCTAAAATAACTACACTCTACTAGGGAAGCTGTGAACACACACACCACACACACAGGGAAGGGTCATGAGTCGAACCTATGCCTACCTACATGTACTCACTACAGCATGATGCATTTACAGAATGCGCTACCGAGATTACTGAGCACAGTGCTGTCAGAGGCATACTTCTAGGCGGGTGACATCATCCGTAAGGGAATAGCTGACAATAGCCAAGGTATGTGTTGCGAAGCATCTAAAAGCATGTTCATCTGCAGAGGCAGCTGGAAACACACACACACACACACACACAGGGGAGGGCCGGGAGTCGAACCTACGCCTACCTACATGAACTCACTATAGCGTGATGCATTTACAGAACGCTACCGAGATTACTGAGCACAGTGCTGTCAGAGGCATACTTCTAGGCGGGTGACATCATCCGTAAGGGAATAGCTGACAATAGCCAAGGTATGTGTTGCGAAGCATCTAAAAGCATGTTCATCTGCAGAGGCAGCTGGAAACACACACACACACACACACACACACACAGGAAGGGCCGGGAGTCGAACCTACGCCTACCTACATGAACTCACTACAGCATGATGCATTTACAGAACGCGCTACCGAGATTACTGAGCACAGCGCTGTCAGAGGCATACTTCTAGGCGGGTGACATCATCCGTAAGGGAATAGCTGACAATAGCCAAGGTATGTGTTGCGAGCCTAAAAGCATGTTCATCTGCAGAGGCAGCTGGAAACACACACACACACACACACACACACACAGGGAAGGGCCGGGAGTCGAACCTACGCCTACCTACATGAACTCACTACAGCATGATGCATTTACAGAACGCTACCGAGATTACTGAGCACAGCGCTGTCAGAGGCATACTTCTAGGCGGGTGACATCATCCGTAAGGGAATAGCTGACAATAGCCAAGGTATGTGTTGAAGCGCCTAAAAGCATGTTCATCTGCAGAGGCAGCTGGAAACACACACACACACACACACACACACACAGGGAAGGGCCAGGAGTCGAACCTACGCCTACCTACATGAACTCACTACAGCATGATGCATTTACAGAACGCTACCGAGATTACTGAGCACAGCGCTGTCAGAGGCATACTTCTAGGCGGGTGACATCATCCGTAAGGGAATAGCTGACAATAGCCAAGGTATGTGTTGCGGCGCCTAAAGCATGTTCATCTGCAGAGGCAGCTGGAAACACACACACACACACACACACACAGGAAGGGCCGGAGTCGAACCTACGCCTACCTACATGAACTCACTACAGCATGATGCATTTACAGAACGCACTACCGAGATTACTGAGCACAGCGCTGTCAGAGGCATACTTCTAGGCGGGTGACATCATCCGTAAGGGAATAGCTGACAATAGCCAAGGTATGTGTTGCGAAGCATCTAAAAGCATGTTCATCTGCAGAGGCAGCTGGAAACACACACACACACACACACACACACACACAGGGAAGGGCCGGGAGTCGAACCTACGCCTACCTACATGAACACACTACAGCATGATGCATTTACAGAACGCGCTACCGAGATTACTGAGCACAGCACTGTCAGGAGGCATACCCCTAGGTGGGTGGTATCATCTGCAGAGGCAAGGCAGCCGATAGGGAATGAAGACAGAGTGCGAGTCACACAGCATGTTACCATCCCAAGGTGGCCGTGACAGTAACACGGTAGTGCTGCAGTCGGAATACCAACTAACTACGGAGCAGTACATCACGACATGAATACGGATGCACCACATACAGTATACCCTATGAGAGGGCATCCGCGTGCAGGATGTAGGCAGCCATTGTGGCATAACAACCACATATGAGTCACCTGGATGGTCACCATGGCTATGCAGGATGTCATTGGCCATGGCTACACGCCTAGTAGCAGACATCGGTGCCGACTGTAGTGTGTACCCGAATGGTGTACTGGCCATGCCTCTCACACCTAGCGGTTGCGCGGGGAGACAGACATGCTCACGGGTATCAACGCAGACGGGCGGTGTGCACTGTACTGTGTGTCCATCTACACAGCTGCTTACTGGGCATGCTCAGACACTTAGAATCTGCACAGTGCAGACATGCATACACATGGGGCGACGGCATGGGAGGCAGAATGTGGACCGTCGTGTGTGTCCACCCACACAACAGCAACTCGGCCATGCCACAGACGTGGCAGTTGCGAAGGGGAAACAGGCATGCACACGGGGTATCAATGCAGACGGGCGCGGTGTGCACTGTACTGTGTGTCCATCTACACAGCTGCTTACTGGGCATGCTCAGACACTTAGAATCTGCACAGTGCAGACATGCATACACATGGGGCGGAATCATGGGAGGCAGAATGTGGACCGTCGTGTGTGTCCACCCACACAACAGCAACCCAGCCATGCCACAGACGTGGCAGTTGCGAAGGGGAAACAGGCATGCACACGGGGTATCAATGCAGACGGGCGGTGTGCACTGTACTGTGTGTCCATCTACACAGCTGCTTACTGGGCATGCTCAGACACTTAGAATCTGCACAGTGCAGACATGCATACACATGGGGCGACGGCATGGGAGGCAGAATGTGGACCGTCGTGTGTCCACCCACACAACAGCAACCCGCCATGCCACAGACGTGGCAGTTGCGAAGGGGAAACAGGCATGCACACGGGTATCAATGCAGACGGGCGCGGTGTGCACTGTACTGTGTGTCCATCTACACAGCTGCTTACTGGGCATGCTCAGACACTTAGAATCTGCACAGTGCAGACATGCATACACATGGGGCGACGGCATGGGAGGCAGAATGTGGACCGTCGTGTGTCCACCCACACAACAGCAACCCGCCATGCTCACACACGTAGTATGTGCTACGCCATCCGCATGCAGACAGAGTGCACACACCGCAAGTCACGGCCAGGTAAACCCGTACACACGCACAGGGTGGACACACATGCAGTCACACGTACACACACAGATGACAGCACAGTGCAGGCTGAACATGTACACACCGCAGTGAACACTGTAGCTGCTATGCCAGCACCATGTCATCGGTGCAGCAGTATGCCTCACGTTCCAGCAACTGCATGTGACATATGTCCAGAAGACTATGTGGCGTGTACGTCCGTCGTGCAGAGTACACATGTACTATCAATGATCCCACAGGTGTGATGTAGTCCACCTGTACCGGTATACACGGACAGGCGTGCTCCACACATACCACGGGCCTGACACAGATATGACACATGACTGCAGCTGTACCACAGTGAAACAATGTCCGGATATGTCACATATGTGATTTCCTGGCTGTGTGCATGGACTGCACGCAGGACACATACGAAGCCTGTGATGTACCACATGCATAACACAGGCGTACGCTAATACACACACGAAGGGAAGGCGGACACATGTCTGTGGTATGCACCCCCTACAGGGTGTAGCGGTGTTCACTGGGACACATACCCTTGTACAGTTTGCCTGTGACAGCTGTGATACCATACCACAGTCCATGTTCCATGTATGTTGACACACATGTCACAACGTAGCAATGCATACACACATGGCAACAGGGGATACATGTGACACGTGTACTGTGCACGGTGCAGCCGTGCATGAGCGGTGTCCGTGTCCGTAACACAGTTGCAACCCCTACCACATGCATACCCATCATGGGGCCATCATATGGTGGCATAGTAACAGCACGCATGGCAGTCTGTGTGTACACCATGTGTTTAAACACCTGTCCACATGCATGTGTGCAGGTGCTGGTCACAGGTGTGTCACACACCATCCTACCCTGCCATGTGCATACAGTCTGCTATGTCGCCTTTACATGACAGCGCTGCCATGATGCATACCCATCGGCCATGCGTGATCGACCATATGTCACATTGCCACTGTAACCCCTACCACCTCCCAAGTGCAGATATTGGCACAGCTGCCAGATACAGTGGTAGTACGCAGGATGCACCACATACCGCTGCACGCCTGCACAAATCCCATGTAGCGGGTGTGGCATTCCTAGCACCAACATGTGTGCAGGAATGTGTGCCCATGTATGCCACAGATCGAGGAGACTATGTGCCACGTGCCACACATCACTGTACACCATGGTAGAGATCTGTACCTACCTCAGTGTGGGGTGCATCGATGTGGATGGTGCAGTACATGCAACACGCCATCCCTCCGTAGACATGTGTGGCCACCACCATGTCAGTGTGTCAACATGTGTGTATGTCTGCTGCCTGTTGAGAGGGTGTATGCAGATATAGTGTTGTGACTGGACACTGACCACACAGGGTGACCATCCCGTACTGGTGCTGCATTGTACAGCCCTGTCAATGCCATACCTGTGAGCCTTACTGGCCACCTGTGCAAGACCACCCCTGTGACATGGCGTGGGTGCATTGTCTTGTGAGGGTGCTGACCACACAGACAGGTGTCCCCATCTGCACACAATGGTGTGTGTGCCATAGAGGTGTACGCACCGCGAATGCAGGCATATTCCTGTACCGGTACAGCATCCGACTGCTGCACACCGTGCACCACAGCTGACAGGTGACACCTGCGGTCAGTAGCCAGCACACTGCGTACGACACCTGCAGAATGTCACCATACCTGTACTGTGTCATGCCATGTATGTGATGTCTCTGTCCACCGTAGCCTGTGGCACCGACCACAGGCGTCAGGTGCAGTATATGTGTGGACATGTGCGGCATGTACCGTGTAAGCAACGTTACACTGTATCCGCCCGTGCTCCGCAGGTTTATGTGTATGACCTCTCTTCTTGCAATCCCGACTGTCTGTTCTCTATATCACAAAAGCTCTGCACCTGCTCCCATAGTATTCCTACATAGGTAAAGTACATGTATACTAAATGGAGTACTACACTGGCCTAGAATCCCCTTGTGTACCCACTTCCCTATAGGTGCCTTCTGACCCGGTTACACAGCAAATGCATTCACGCTCTCTGGCATGTCAAGGGTCAATTGCTAGCGACCTCTCCTGTTCAGATGGTGAATCTGGGCATCCTGGGCACTGTTACAGGTGCCTCATGGACACGGACAAGCCGCACCTCCCTCAGTGAACTTAAAACATTTGACACATGGAACTATATAGCCAGACAGGGGCTGTGCTCTCTCAAACCATGACCGCAAGACCAAGCGGGAGGGAAGGACACCATGCACACCACAAACCCAGTGTCACATGTGACTATCGCAAATGCTAATCAAACACATGAACACACTAAGACATACCTGGAGGCACTGTTAAAACATGTCACGAACCTAACGAGCCCTCTGAAGCAGACACACAAGCAACTGCCTCCACAAGACATAGGACATGCAACACATAGTTCTCAACGACAGTGTGCTAAACTGTCAGAGCCCCAAAGGCAACACACACACTGCCAGACACACTTGTAATGGGTGACGCCACTGTCAGACACACCGACGCCCCACCCACCAGACTGAACAAGGGAATGATCACAGTAGGCTGCCTGCCGGGCGCTGGAATACGCCACATAACACACGCACTCAGGTCACTCCGCAGCATGTACAGGTATGACGCGGTCATTGCCCATGCTGGTGTCAACGACTGGAGACATACCACCCTGGGATACATTAAAGGAGACATAGAGGGCCACTCAGATTGTGTAGCCCAGGCCGGCATGTCCCTGACCCTGGGCAGTATCCCACCCTCATCAAGTATGATGCCACTATACTGGCTCCAAGTGGTCACCCTTGATAATGTGCCTGGTTACCTGGTCAGTCTGAGGGGATCCAGATTCCTCATACCTGGGATGACATGCTTGGCACGCCACGCCCTTCGCAAGGTATGGCTCGCACCTGTCGCCCCTGGTCTTCAAGGGTTTGGCTAAGGCACCTGCCACCCCCACAGTGCCCACTGCAGGCAAGGCTGGAATGATAAACCTACCACCCTACACTACAAACCTGGAGAACAGACAGGGTAATACTGCTCAGTGCCAGTGGTCTACGCCAAGCTGCACACCCTCAAATGCCCTCCTCAGTATGGAGGACATCGATGTCAGTGCTGTGACTGAAACATTGATCAGGGCTGCTGAGAGCACCCCAGCACTATCGGGTCATACCCCATATCACGCTGCTCAGGACCATAACCCGGACCTAACACAGAAGGAGGGGAGTCTCCATTTCCATGAAGGATACACACACCTCCAGGTTGGCAGAAATGCACGTAGCAGCGGGAATATCCAGGTGCAATTAACCATGGGTAGGACTGCCCTACAGTTTGTTGCATGCTACAGACCACCCTCCCAAACCCAGGATACCTGCACAGCCTTCCTGAAGACACTGGTGAGTGTGAATGCTCTCACAACACCGTCATATTGGGTGACATCAACCACCCATACATAGACCGGGAACATTACCCAGGACACAACACCCTACACCAAAGGTCCCAGGTGTTCATACACCTGAATGCTGTGGAACAACCATGCACCATACCCACAAGGGGGGGAAGTATACTAGTTCTGATCATCACACATGGGGACGATATGCTCCACACAGGATGTACATCCCTCAATGGTGATGTCAGACCATATAGTGAACTCACTGGAGATCCGCATCCTGCACCCAACACCCGGCATGAGAGACCACAGTGACGACCTCTCCACAGCGAACCACACACGTCATACGACCGGTGTGGTACCCTACAAGGCCTCCATGCCAGTGGTAAACACAGGCCACACTGCTGAAACCCTTACAAATGCCTTCTATGAGCACCCCCAGGAATGTCTGCACCAAGCGATCCTGATAACATCAGGACCTTGTCCACCGAAGGCAGGCACATGGTCTGGTGGACCCCAGCCATTGACAAACCGTACAACAAGAGTTGAGAGCTAATACATGACAGAGCAATATCAGTACCAGGGAAGGCATCACTGATTAATACCGGCTAACATACGATCACTCATACAATCATCCAAGGCCGCCTGTGGGAGTGGTACTGCAAAGGACACATAAGACAACCATAGGGCCTTCCTTAGCTATGGTAGGAACATGGGTGGAAGCACACAGTTATGCCCGGAATTACTCCAGAATGGTACAATGATCACTGAACCCACAGACATTGTCAACAAACCAGCGGACATGTTCCATGCATACATCTACCCTCCCCCAAGAGGGGACGATCCATCCCACCAGAGTCTAGCCTCCCAAACATCCCGTATGCCCAGGAGAGAGCTGATATCTGTTAAGCAGTGAACACAGCATCAATGGGACCAGATGGTGTCCCCGGCTGTGTGCTACACAACCTCATTGAGGCCCTCACCCCGCACATAAGGCTGCTGTTTCATCTTAGCCTTACTACTGGCTACGCCCCGATGGATGGCATACGGCAACTGTGGTCCCACTACACCAGGGTAGTGCTCTTATGGACTCTAGACATCCCTGCCCTATCAGCTTGACAAGCCTTGTCTGCAAAGCTGTGGGAGGTCCATACTGGAGCCCATAAATAAAGACATTGGTGTACAGCCAATACCGAACATACCCACATCGGCTTAGTCAAGGGCAGATCCTGCCTCCCAAACCTGGTCGACCTGTTTGGAGGAGTCACTAAGGCCATTGATGGGGTACGCCGGTTTGCACAGACTACCATGACCTGGCGGGAGCTGCTCAAACCACACTCCACGTGGGCATCATAGAAAGGCTCACCAGCGTAGATGTGGAGACATATGTCACACGATGGTTTGCCAACTGGATGGAGGTCAAACCACACAGGGTTTGTGTTCCTGGTGCCATGTCAGACTCCAAGCTGGTCCCGAGTGGTGGCCCACAGAGCTCAGTCCTGGGCCCTTTCTGTTCGGCATTCAATTTTCCAATGTGCATGCAAACATAGGGGGAGTGTGGCAGACAAGGTATGCAGATGACTGCACACGGCCACCATACTCAACACCCCATCAGACACGGACATCCACCTGGGGTCTCATAGAAATGGATAACTGGTGCCAGAGCCATGGCCTGATGCTACATGCCAGGGAAGGTGTAGACCTACCCTTTGGGAAAGACATGTTCACCCCGACTTACCATATAGGTGGTAATCCATTAAACATGGTGGACGTGATCATGGACATGGGTACCAAACCTGTCGGTAACCTCTGTCGACACTCACATTGCCAATGTGGTTGGGAAGACATTCCACTGTGCCCACCTGGTCATGAAGGGATTCACATCCACATCAGGGGAGGTCATTGTACCCCTGTACTCTTCACACATCAGACCAATGATTGCGTATGATGCCACATTGGGAATGTACCAAACCTGACACCTGCAGCACTCGGACGGACCTCAAACGTTCCACAACACAGGGATAAAGGTGCTGAGACATATGTCACACGCTGCCCGACCGAGGGGACTCCGGCTGTATACCTTCTCAGCCCTTCTGCTCTGTGGTGATCTGTGCCTGACATACATGGCCATGTCCGACCTGGGTGACATGGACATGTTCCACCTCCTAGGCTCCAAACAAACACGGGCACAGAAGCAACTGACAGAAACCTCAACACGGACATAAATAGGACGTGCTGGGGGACAGGGTCATCGCCCAGAGACCCCCTACAACATGGAAAAGATTCCCAGCCCATGTGAAGCAAAGCCCCTGACTGACTTTGTCCAAGAGTAATCCTGATGTGTGATCGTAGGTATGCGCCAGGCATCATCTCTGTGTCACTGCTGGACAGAGGGACAGCGGACCGATGGATGTAGTATCCTCATCCTAAGGGGTGGTGAAAGCCACACACACTCTGGCTAGGCTTACACATGCCGTAGGGCACATAGCCTGGTATGTACCTATGCGCCTATGTACCTATGTAGGGGTCCATGCAGGTTGCGGGTACCTGTGGTATGCTGATATTGCCAGATGTGCCTGTGGGTAACCCACAGCTACACGTGGGGGACTGATAACAGTGCTCCCAGTAGGCACATGCAAGTACACCATATTTGGCATACAGGTTAACAGAACCAACATGGTGCTACACATGTAACCGCCACGCATACCGTGTACACAGATCAATGTATGCTGCACCTGCACTACATGGTATGTCTGCTGCATGATGTCAGTACACAACCCACGCCACATACGCACCTGTCACCTGTCATACACAACCACTGCAACATACACATCACGCACTATGCGGACACAGGTATCACATACACCTCTCACTATCTTGTCCACCCTGTGCATCAGAATATGTTTGCATAACCGTGCACCGATGGTGTGGATGACAGTGCTGCGGCAGAGGCTTCATCATATGCACAGGGTGATATGTGTGCCAGGGGCATAGGCTGTACCAATGGATGACATCATGTGTGTGTGTAAGGGCCGGTGCATTTACTGGGCATGACTGTGCAGAATGCATGTGGATGTGGTGGAGCCCTACAGTTGTGTCTGCTGTGTGTGGGTATGTGTGTACACAGTTCAGCCATCTGTGATGCCTACATGGGTATACTTGGCAGCCCCAGACTGTACAGTGCAGGTTGTATGGCTCACTGTGTCCGCCTGCGCCACGTGACCCGTGCCTGCCTGGGGTCGCACGGGCACTACCGGGTGGAGGTATGGAGTGGCCACTCTCCGATGACACATGTCCGCTGGAACCGTGTCCACGCTGGGACCGCCAGGGCCACGCCCACGTGGCCTGCTGTGTCCTGGTGTGGTTGGTGTAGCACCAGCTGCACTGCTGCTGCTACCAGCACTGTGTGAGTGGGCATGAGAGGTGGCACGCACACGCCGACCTGCACTAGGTGGTGTTGCTGGCCCACGGCCACGTGTCCTACGCCTCACCCCTACCAGGTGTTCCAGCACAGACAGCTCACGCCAAGGATTGACATGCCTCGGTCGAGGATTCCAACCATCTCACCTAATCGCTTATCCAGAACATCGGCAAGCTGCTGTTGAGCATTCGCCAATGACTGGATGTTCTCATTTAGGAACGGATTGCGCCCTCTGCAGCCTCTGCCCTTCTTGGTTCTGCCATTCAGCACGTGCCTGTGCCGCCATTACAGTCTGGAACATGCGCCTGGTGATACCAGCTGCTGCACCCTGTACGGCAGGTGCATGTCTACCAGAGCTCCTCCCACGAGCAGCACCAGCCACATGCCTGTGTGGCACATCACCAGTCATTACACTGGCAACATGGTGTGTACCCGCACCTTCTGTAGCCACCACACATTCCTGCTCAATGCCAACAGACGCTGACTGTCCTTCCTCTATGGGCAACGGTGATGTGGTATGTGTCGGCATCTGAACCGTGCGGAGATGAAGGGGACATAGGTGGGATGTTAATCAATGGCACAGCTTCTGCCCGTGATGACCCTGCCTGTGCCTCATGCATATGGTCATCACCGCTAGTATCTGTGGGGACACTAGCATCAGATGGACCGCAGGAGGGGAACGCACCTACAGCACCTGTGAATACAAAGACATACTGTAAGATACATTACACACACGCAGACACACACGCAGACACACACACACACACACACACACACACACACACACACACACACACACACACACACACATGCGGAGACACACACACGCTGACACACACACGCAGACACACACACATGCAGACACATCATGCATGTGATATTGCAGATGGCATGCAGCATTCCCACACCACAGCTCAGTGAATGCAGGCCAGACATTAATAGTGGTAGTATGCATACTGCCCTGGGGTGCACACTACATCAAGCAGGTGTCATTTCAGTAGGCATGCAGTACACACATTCATGGTAGTTTGCATGCATCACCGTGATACACCGTGTGGCCACAGGCGGTTAACAGTACACATGGCTGGCGCCACTTTGTCATGTACTCCGCCAACATGTGCGATAACATGTGGACATGTGACAATGGTGTCCCACCACATGCACCACATCAAACTGGACGTCACAGTGCAGTGTTATGTGTACAGGCTACAGATAGAATGCATGTGTAACAAGGATGTCTGTGCAGGTGTGGTTGGTGTGAGCTGTGTACATAGCTGTACAGTGGGGAGTACGGGCACTGTGCCACTGCATGGCAGCAAGACACAGGTATGTTTCTGTGCGATGCGTAACATGGACGCATTGCATTGCCATGTCTGCAACACAGTCATGCTGTTCCACAGCACGTATATGGTAGACATTGGTGGCACCTCCAGTGGCTGCAGACAGGCATTTCGCTTGTCTGGTGTACCACATCAGATGTACAGGGGGTCCACTACAGCTATGATCGCACTATGTGTGGACAGGGTGCAACGGTGACTACCCACTGCAGATGTACTGTGTGGCAACATGCCTGTGGGTATCACCCATGGCCATGTTTGACTGGGTCATGGACAATTGTGTGTGATGGGCATCGTGTACACATCCCTGTGGTGGCCCATGTGACATACACCCATACTAGTCTGAGGTGTCACAATCCCGAAGGCTATGCAGACATTGTGGATGTCTGCTATGTCATGCAATGGTCATGTCATGGTGTGACAATGTTGCAGACAGAACACCACGTGCATGGGACATGTCATGTGCCATGTCACAACGTGTGCACACAATGCAGGGGCATAGGTCACATTGGTAACACCTGTGTGCTGGCCAGATCACAGCTCACTATGTGGTACTGTGTGCATACCGCAAATGGCATTCCGATGCATACTACACATGCAGCCATTGTAGAACACCTCCACCATTGTATGCATAGCTGACTGCACATATCACACCGATGGGTTATGTGGTGTCATGCCGGTGTATACTAACGGTTGTATCTACTGTACATGGGTGGCGGTGTGTCGGTGGTGCAACCTGTATACCGTGACTGGAGCAGACCCAGGTGTGCATGTCATACCTGGACACATGGGGAATATCTATACACTGTAACATGCCTATTACTAGCAACAGTCTCACCTGCGACGGACCCATGGCTGTGCGACACGCCAGAGGTACCTGTATAGGGGCGACACAACAGTATACACATTATCCATTACTGTAGCCACAGTAAGCACTGTGCATGTCACATCATGTACCTGTGTGGTAGCATGTGTTATGCACATGTCTGCAACACAACGTAGCATACTGTAGTATGCAGCTTGTGTGGCCATATACCTGGCATGTGTTGGTACATTATGTGGTGTACTATGACACCCACACCTACGCCAGTTATCATACACACATGCAAGACTGACTTACCAGGCAGCTCCAGGCTCGTTGGTTGGGAGACACCCACCTCCACGATGGCAGCAAGTGTTTCTGCATGTTGTTCCTGGGTGTCCCCAGACTGGCCAGGAGCTCCTCCGTGTGTGAGTGGGTGCTGGGTTGGTGGCCCACCACCTGTCCCACCTTGTTGTCTGGCGATTGCGCGGCACGCTGTTTCGCCTGCCGTATTAGGTCTGTGCAGTGTCGATGGATCTGGTGGTAGGTGCGGTTGTTGCCACCCACGCAGGTCACCCTCCCGCGCATATCCTGCCACACGCCGTCCCGCTGCTGTGCTTGTTGTGGCACATGGCTGAATAGTAGCTCGTAGTTGTCGTGGAGCAACGGTATAATCACGCCATCCTCCTGGCGGCTGAAGGCTGGCAGCCGGAACGTGGCATTATCTGTAAGACATAATGATGGTGACAGGTCACATTTACACTGATGTACTGGCATACTGCTGGACATACATTGCTATGACATGTACAACATCTGCACAGTAATCTCTGCGATGCATCATGGCAGTGACACAGCTGACGTGTTGCCGCCACACCATTAAGCAGTGGGTTTCATATCATATCTGTGTGTCAACTCATCACACTGTACACACACCATGTTGATGGTAGCCTGCTGTGGACATGTGTACCTGCCTGCACCTGTGTTCATACCAGTTGGCACGTGTCCCAATGTGACAACAGTTCTACTGTTCACCTGGATGCTGTGTATATGTCACTAGGCATCACGCACACGGCCATTATGAACGTCAGCAGTGGCACTGCACACATACACATGGACACCTGTACATGCATGTGTTGTGCCATGTACATCTACACAGCACTGTACGGGTGTTGGCCAACCTGCCACGGCTCACCTGTATTGCACATGTGATACACATGGGACATTGTGTAACCATGTGACATTAGCAGGAAAGGTCATGCATAGCATGTGCGCACGCACGCTGTTCACACCAACACACAGCACCTGTGACACCACAGGGTGCATCAGTGCCACATTACTGCTGTGGACGGTTGATAGTGCAAGTGCCATTTGTCCATCGCACCATGTAGGACTGTGATAGCACGTGCAGCCTTGCTGGGCAGGGCTGCATGGTATGGCAGGGTATGTCACATACATGGCACTGGGATGTGTCCCACCTGGGGGGTACTGATATTGGCAGGGTGGCTGTCCATTCCATATGTCATTGCTATGTGTATATGGACATTACACATGTCTATCATCATGGTGTGGACAATGGCCTTC
This sequence comes from Protopterus annectens, assembly GCF_019279795.1. Classification (NCBI taxonomy): domain Eukaryota; kingdom Metazoa; phylum Chordata; order Ceratodontiformes; family Protopteridae; genus Protopterus; species Protopterus annectens. Next base: position 726,061,738 of record NC_056746.1, on the reverse strand, counting down.
TGCAAGGTAGGCTGCACGCTGCTTGGTGGGGGTGTGTATGGTGCATGCAGGTATCGCACATCCATGCATACACATTACCCCTGACAGGTGCTATGTGCTGCGATATTGTTCAACACAGTGCTGTATGTGCCCACACACTGCTATCCCGCACATGGATGGTTGCCTGGCCTGACATGGGTACCACATATGTCTACATCCAGTGCCTGCTGCCACCCCCATGTCAGCTGGTGCACCACACAGCGCCATCCCTCCCACAGGGAGCGTGGTGTTGGGCACAGCATAGGTATCCATGTATGGGGACAGGGATGTTCACATAGCAGGGGCACTGATGGTATCATCCATCGGACCATACACGCATGACGCACACCTCACACACACAGCCCATTCAGTATGTTGTTCGCAACACTGACACAGCTATACTGCTAGGCCAGGGACATTCCCAGACGTACATACACAGATGCGTGAACATCTGTCTGTGGCATGGGCTACAATAATGGTGGGGTTCGACACATAACGTGTTTGAGTGTGGCTGGCGAGACCTTCTGTGCACATGTCTACACAGTAAGCCTGTTCTACAGTAGCCAGCGGTGATGTGCTGTGCACATGTCAATTCTGCACATTGTGTTGGTGTCTGTCTGTCCACGGGCCAGTGGTGGGACACACAGGGTATTAGTGAACATATATGCATGCCACCCTGTACTGCTGTACTGCTAGCTTCTCGGTGCTAATGTGTCATGGAAATGCACACCTTACCCGAACAGGTGGTAGTGGGTTGCCACCCGCACCCATCTCCTCTTGTGGGTTGCTATGATCCAACACCCTCTTTGTATTGTATGTTCAGGCTATGCACCTGTGTGGGGCATGTGGGCATGCAATGCACTACCGCGCACCTTTGCACCCATTGCAGAACATGTCACACAGGTACACTGGCAGCCATACACTTCACAGCTTGATGACGGTACAACACGTGTTGTACACACGTAACACATATCCTGTGGGACATGGTCATATGTACAGGCATGTCCAACAGTCACGTACCACTGCTACCCCTACATGACGGATATGCAGTACATGTGGCGGTACAGCAACTGTCACATGTAGTCGCAATGCCCCGCTACCTACATGGCGTGGTACTGCCTGTGGGGGATATGCGCCTGCATCCATGCTATGGCCATAGCTGACAGTTGTACATCGATATGTGCAACATACCTCATTTGGTGTTCTCATGGGTGCATGTTCAACATGGCTCCGCATTGTTTGTGTCTGTCACACAGTCATTGTTGTACATGGTTTACATGCCAGCCATGGCGCACTGTGTGTGATTCCATGTACTTCATTGGGATACCAGCATTATACATTATAACGGCGTATTCCAGCCATCACATAGCCTTCCTAGATGACACTGTTAGCCAGCCAGTAGGAGGTGTTCCGCCATCTGCACATAGGTCACACAGTACGAGGGCGGCTGACACCCATTCTGGGGACAGGGTTCTGACAGCTGTGGATGGGTGTGATGCTGTCGACAACCATGACTGCGCCTGATGGTCACATCTGGATGGGTAACATTCACAACACACACCTACCTTCACGTAGCAACACATCATCCACAACAATGGACATTCCTGCCAGAACAATGTGTGCAGTATGTCTGTATGACCACTGCAGGCACCACTGGTGGCCCCCAGCATGGCAGCCAACAGCACCAGTGTATATCCCGTGGAACCATGGGTTACACCATTCACAACACACCTGTCTCAGATGACCCTGTTGTGGATCACAGTGCAGTTCCACACATCATGTTACACTAGGCATCATGCACTGATATGTTGCGGACGTGTGAACGGCTGTGCAACTCAACATATGCACACATGACACATCACCTGGTACAACATGTCTGTCATACCACATGTTATTGTGACCACCCTGTGATGGCATTATACAGGCTACGGTACTGGGACATGTGATGGCTCACCTGTATATTCACCCTCTGGGTGTGTGTCTAGCCAAGTGTACAGTAGGCAGTGGTCTGAACACAGGGACACTGTACATTGACCTACTCTGTCACTGCAACTGTTGACTATGCTCATACTGTACTTATACAGGCATGTGGTATCTGACCACTATGACAGTCCTGGTCGACCACACTGCTGTGGCACACATGACCTGCGGACATCTGCCTGGGGTGTGGAGCACACATGTACATCTTCACATGCTATACTGCCTCTGTGGCGGTGTCACATGACTGTCTCCAGCAGGGCTGTAACAGGCAGGCACGGCATGGGGTCATGTGGGACAATGCTTGCACCTTCCACTGTGCTGCACACAAGCAAGGCACACACACTAGTGCACGACTCACATTTATCTGCAGTGCCTGGGACCTGCCTCCATGCTCTGCACAGCACACCTGCAAGTACAGATTGTACACGGATCATACCTCCCAGGCACATACCTGGACTGCAACACACACAGGTGAGGGGATCCCACATCACACAATGTTTTGCACACATACTGGATATTTGCCAACACAATGCATCGTAGGTGCTCCATGTTCAGATACCCATGTTTGTGACCGCTAGACACATTGTAACACGCAACAGAGCTTACACTGTACACCACAGGTTACATGCTGTCTGTGTTGTCATACTGTACATTGGGCCTCGGACAGCTGCTACTGCCATGTGCTGACAGCAACCCACACTTCCCTAGAATGGACACCCATGTACCCACACATGCTTGGGCATGCACTCCACCTAGCTGGGTGACACATTACACAACACATACCATACCTACACTACCCTCAGCATGCACGATACCTCCATGTGTCTGGTGTGTTAAACCTGGGGTTATCCCTTTGGTAGATGAACATATATGCTTCACGGCCCTGCTAGCCACACCCTGGACACACACCCATCGCAGCATACATGGTACATGTGTTCTACAGCCAGTACTACTGACGCCTGCTGACAGGAGTTGTTAATGGCATGGCACCCGGCAGATGGACAGTGTACATAACTATGCTGACACATATCACAGTGCACTTCCGTAGCATGTACGCAATGGTAGGGACCATGCTATTCCACACAGAGACATGGCGGTACTGGCCTTTTCACAGACGCCACGGTGGTGGTCATGTTCCATGCACATCTGCTGTATGGGCACATGTGCAGGCTGTTGCACGGTGGGTATATTCACATGTGTGGCGTGCATCAGTTGACAGCCATGGTGGGTCCTCGTGGTCCATCACATGCTCCAAGGCTAGCTACCTACACATGACTGCCGCACATTGCAGTGTGGGTCCTCAGGCAGTGTGGTGGTATGTCTGTGTTGTTTGGCTACATCCACATTCGATGTCGCATAACAGTCACCCAGGCATTGCTGACTGAGATAATGTTGGCAACATGCCAGGCAATGGTGTACCTACCAACAATACACACTCTCACTCACTACAGGGTTGCAATCCATACATGGACATCGTAGTGTCCCTGTGGACACATACATGGTACTGCCATGCACACGTTATGTCCTAAGACACTGTCCCAATGTCACCTTCCGATCTCCCTAGCTGTTATGTCCCGCCAACCTGTTTGGTATGTGTCTCCACACCAGCCCACTGAATTCACTGCTAGCCTGTTGTCGGACATTGTGTACCTTGACCGCCACACTGCCGCATCTATCGCACTACACATGGGTGGCACTGCATTGCACGTGTGGGACTGCATTCAGACACCCATGACTGGACCATTCTGTATGGCACTGGGGCACATCCTCACAAACGTGCTTCACGCACTCATTGATGACCTCCATGCCTTTACTGGCACCCTTGTTGGGCTTCTGTGTGCCACAGCACGCCACATACACATGCTGGCCACCTGTCATACCATTGCATGGGTGGTTGGTGTGGTACAGAGGGCAACAGATCAGACATTGTCCTCACATTGCCCTTCAGCACCATTCCACGCTCTGGTATTGGCAATGTACACATCCACCGCCACATCATACCCTGTGTCTCAGGATGTTAGGCTATATGACTCCTGGACAGGACACACAGTGGTGCAAGCATATCATGCTACCTACTACATGTCAGGTACATGTGGCATTACACAGTCCTCAGTCATGGGGCCCCTCATGTTCACTATTTGCTTACATACACAACATGCTGTCACAGAGTACTGTCCATGCCTAGATATCCCACATCTACATACCTGGCACCATTATAGCTCCACCAGCTCATACTGATAACAACCGTATGGGTGTCGGTGTGGCAGATACATCATGTGGGTGTCATGGCATCAGGATGCATGACACATGGTGCATGCACATCACCTTTGCATAGCAACATTCATCCACTGAGTATCACATGGATACTGTCCCCATACATGCATATCAAATTGTACATGGTTGCTGTACACACACATGCCCCACATGGTGCTGTGGTTGCCGTATTCCACTGTGGCATGGGTACACATCTGCAGGGCCACACCTATCTGTACTGTGTGTGATGCTGGTACATAGGTAGCCATTGTACCTGTGGCATACACACATCTACACACGGGCAGGGTTACAATACCACATTCGTGGTGTACCTTCCACAATGGCTACGACTTTACATGGCACAGCATTATCATGCCATGATGTGTACCAGGCTCAGACAGTTTACATATGCGGCTGACAGACGGGAAACACATCTGTACACATCTGCATACCACATACACAGGGGTGTCTTCTGCTCTGACATGGACCATGTCCTCCGCATTACTGATGCATGTAGTACTCATACATGGCAATTGCAGTGGGCAGTGTGAACGGACCACTCATGGATATGTGCACACATGCCACATTGCATGGGCTGGGCTTCTGTGTTACTTCCGCAGACACAACACACACCATGCTGTGGAACATAGGTCCTGTGCACATCCCACAGGGACACACAGTGGCACTGTTCATGTGATAGCTCCCTTGCTGTTTGAGTGACACGTAGTCATGGTACCACCACAGCAGCAGTACTGTGTAGACATGCAGTTGACACCCACCTCTGCTGTTCACTGGACACTACCATGGGGAGGTGACACTACTGTGTACACTGCACATGTGTTTACACATGGACCTGCCGGACTTCATTGTTGCCCACATTGCACCTGCTACAGATCGCTTGGCCATGGTTACTTGGTGTTCCTTCCATTTCGGATGGCTATTATGCTACTACTCTGTCCCATATGTACAGGCCATATGTATCCTGTTATTGTACATACCAATAGGCCATAACTCCATTATGCATGATATGCCTGTGATACTGTGTATGATGTCTGTCATATCCACCATGACAGCTTTACATTACACATAGTTGACATAGTATCCCCTACTGCGAGACATACGTGCACGTCGTATGCACATTACGTATGACATCGACGGTATATGCCCATACACATGTGTGCTGTGACAGTATACATACATGTCCTATCCCCTGCTATGGCACTTCCTTGTTGGACATCCACTGCCAGCATCGGCGCAGTGGTGTGGCATTGTTCTGTGTTATGCCCCTGTGGCAGCCCTTGTGTTATCCCGCTGTGTACATGATGTCCCACTGCTGTGCACACGGTGACCACAGTCGCTGGAATGCTCAGCAGGATAGCACTACATAACCACCTTTCACCACTCTCTGCATTATGGACAAGTATCCTTACTTACAAACACCATTCACATACAGTACAGCTTCATCATACACATCATGCTACACACCCGCATATATCGTGGGTTCTACATACCTTGTCTGTGTTTCCTTCCGCTTTCGCTATGTATCGCTATTCCGCTTTCTCACTCTATCCGCTTTTGAGTAGTAGTTCGGTATGAGCATACGGTTTGAATATCCTGGGAGTCATCCTTATATCCGCCGTTACCTGCAACATGTGGGTTCATCACACCAATAGCTGTTCCTCAGTGTGTACTTGTGCGCATATCACCTGTGCATCTACTCCATTCGTACATTACGCCGTAACTAGGGCATGGTTGCATTCCTCACCTGGGCGCTGGCTATTTGCCCTACCTTCGTGGAGATGGTCTGTATTGTGTTATGTTATGTGTAACTGCAGCCGCTATGTGTGGCGCCAGGTACATTTCGCAGTGGTGTTAGCCGTGGATTGTGTGTGTTGGGTATGGTATTATGTTCGACATGTGCGTGTCCCTGTCCTGACGGCGTGTCGTGCTGCCGCTTTGCATTCCGATGTGTAACATAGCTGTTGTATTCCTTTAAACAACGGATGCAAGTATGCATCCGCTGTTGATAGTGTTTCCCACGCGAGATGTTGCGGTTATGCAGCTGTCATTGACTGCCTGTATGTTTGTGCTGCTATTACGGCTTGTATCCCTTTGATATGTGCGATGGGGAATATCGGAGGTTGTAGGTGACGGATACGGGTTGTGGGCCTTGCATCTCTACATACACGGTATGCTTGTCTGTGTGCTCCATCCCTGCCTGGGGAGTTGGCAGTTACTTGTCTGTTGTTCTGGGAGTGTAGGTTGTGTTGTTGTCATGTGGTGTTGGTATCGCCTGCGGGTGTGCTGCCTGCATGTATTCCTGCGCCACATCGGTGGTATATCTGCGGTTGTTTGTACGTGACGACTATCCCTTGTCATTCTGTCCCGGATATTTACAGTCATTGTGGTCCTGTACTTGGGATGGCCTGTTTGTTAGTGGTTGCCACCTATTCAGGTGGCGATTGCTTGTTTGACACTTGTAGAACACACAGCGGTGTTTACAGGCCGATACGCGGCCACGATCAGTAGCGGGGTAGCACATGCGTATTTCCGCGGTACATACCTATTGCTGTGTAACTTTGCCGACGATCGCTTTGCAATTAGCATATCGGTGTCATACATACGGTCATGATTTGTACATACGCCCTTTCCATTTCATGTGGGGTATATTCCTGTGGTACATTCTGGGACATTTTCACTTTGCATCGCTATACGCCGCCACACGCCTAGCCAGGAGGGGCTCTCAGTACTACTTTGGGAGTACTGGTGTACATACGCCTGAGGTTACTATACTGTATGCCTACACATGTTGTTCCACTCCGCCTGTCACATGGCACCAACATACACATTTTACAGTGGCACACACATTACACTCGCACAGCGAAACACACGGCACCCTCACCGCACACATACACATACTGCGGCAGTCACAGGGACGGTTGCACACAGTACCTGCGTGGCCCGCATCACCGCGGCAGTGCCTACCTTCACCCTCATACCATCATAGTATTACCCGCACATGTACTGTTACTGTACTGTGGCCTGGCGATCATCCCGACTCGCGGTTATGCATTTCTGTATGTTGACCTTTCCATGGGTGGCGGTTTCCTGTTCTGTTAAACCTCCCGGATGCTCAGGTTGTCGCTCACTATGTTTACTATGTACAGATATCGCGTGTTACTTCTCTGTCACCTTACATCCCTCTGATTCCCTGTCTTACCTGTTGTACTTATATGTATATGTGTACATATATTTCTATGTGTGTAATTATATCTATCTCCATATCTGTATATGCACATATCTACATGTCTATATGTATACACCTTGCGGCGAACGTGGCAGCATACAGCAACGCCGTCTGCTGTAGGACCCACGTACGGTTCAGGTGTTGGCGCCCATGCTCCGCTGGCTGTTGGGTGTGCAGTGTTTGGGTGCTGCCTATGTTGGAGTCACACATGGGGCCACCCATACGGTACACTTTACGGGTGGCCATGTTTGTGTGCCGCCCATTTCACTGTGTGTGCAGGTAGGGAGGTGTCAGTCCATGGGGCCTACGCTGTCAGAGTATGTGCTATACGCTCCCTCTTTGCCAGGGCATAGGCATATTGGGTACGCCTCCGTCTGCCTACTGGGGCTGGCACAGTGTGTTCATGGTCCTGAACCCTCTGTGCCTGTACTGGCCTTGGCAGTTGTGGTGGGCTTTGTGGCCCTTCACCATTATGTCCCTGCAGCAGCTGCTTCCGCAGGATCATATTATGTAGCATGGCACATACTATGAATATGTGGGCACATGTGCCTGGAGAGTACTGCAGGGCTCCACCGGATGTATCCAAGCACCGGAACCGTGATTTCAGCATCCCAAACACACGCCTATGATTATTCTGGTTTGTGCGTGTGCCTCATTATGGCGTTCTTGCATGTGTGTGTGTGCATTTCTGATGGGAGTCATCATCCACGGCTCCAGTGCATAGCCAGCATCCCCCACAAGGTGGCCTTGTGGGATGTCCCCTGGCGAATACCTGGTACAGCTGTGAGGCATGCCAGATATGGGAGTCGTGGTAGCTTCCAGGGCTGCCAGCACACACATCCATGATAATGCCCCGCGCATTGCACACGACCTGGCAATTGATGGAGGGGAATCCCTTGCGGTTTATGTAGCGTCTACCCTGCTCCCCAGGTGGTGACTTGATTTGTATGTGCGCATAGTCTATCGCACCCAGTACCTCCGGTATTGTGCCACACGGTGGAAGTGGCGATATTGCTAGCCAACTCCTCCTGAGATCTGGGGAAGTATATATGCTCATTGGCATGTGGTAACATGGCATCCAGAAACTGGTGTAGTACCCTGGATGCTGATGCCTGTGAGATGCCCATTATATCCCCAGTTGGCCTTTGAAAGGTACCTGTGGCCAGTATTCGCAAGCTTACACATACCTTTGTGTCCACTGGGATGGTCATCCCTCTGTTGTTTCTTGTTCTCAGGCGTGGCCGGCACAGCTCCGCTATTTGCTGTAAAGTGTCCCTATCCACCCTGTAACGCTCTACTATCTCCAGGTCTTGTAGCCCCTGGTAGGTTACCCTTGGTCTGAACACTCTCCTTCTCCTCTGAGGCCTACGGTAGTTGTCGGCACCCTCCTCCACAACTCCGTCTGTCTCTAACACATGCTGATGGATCACGCCACGGCGGCACCCAACATGTACATTTTAAAAGTTCCCCGTGTGTTTACACCTAGAGTGCGGCGCTTGGGAATACACGGCTGTGTGTTGTGTGCATTCACACTTTATACTGTTGTGCTGTACACCCGGTGATGTCATAGGGTGTGTCTGTGCGGCCGTATCTGTGGATTATCTTCCGTGTTTTACCATTGGCACTGCAACGCTGTTGCCTTTGGTGTTGCATTACTCTTGCCTGCATTGGATTAGATTTCGACCTTACCTTACTGTTTCTGCACGTTGCACCTACTATTTCCTGGCATGCATCCTGCAGAGCCCTGTCATGTGTAGTTTCTGGGACATGGCATATCGTGCGTTTTGTGTGCCGCCACCGTTATGCTGCCTGTCTACTTGGCTCTGCTGTGTCAGGTCTTCACTCTTTGTAATCTGATACCTCCCCTACTTTCTTTGCATTCATATGCCTCCCCTATCCCGTTTTGCAGGTTTCTGCATACAGAGTTGTCAGCTGCCGCCAATTGGCCTTCGTGGGTTGATTACTGTTGATTGCTCATTACTACTCCGATTACACTGCTTCCGCATTTCCTCATATTCTCAACATCACCTTCCTGTATCCGATGTTGTTTGCGGGCGAAGCCACATGACTGGGTTAAGGGAACGTAGTCATCCTCGTGCACATGCACCTCTGCGCGCATTGTGTGCTCTCAGCTCAACTATTTCCACACACGCCGTCCTGCAGCTGTGTTGTGCAATGTACAGCCCAGGTTTGCTGGGCTCCAATGTGCTTCCTCCTACAGTGGCACACCCCTCTGCAGGTGACATGTATTCCCTCTGAGCCACTCCTCGGTGTATTACCGCTGCGCCGCTTGGTACAGCCTTTGCGATTCAGTATTATCTGCCTCATTTGCATGGCATTGACTACTAATTCATAGTTACCGCCGAACACTGCCGACTCCTTGGCAACCCTTGCACCGTGGATGTGGCTTTCCTTGCATACCATGGTGTATTGTGGCTGTGAAGCTGATGTGTATTACACTGCTGTTTTATGACATTGTCATATTATTTCATTGTTTAGCACCTTCCGCTGACATGTCCTGGGGTTCTGCTGTGAGTTTCTGTGGACATACCATTTATGTTATTATTTACATGTTGTGCATGTTTTCTTTTGACATTCTCTGTGTCTTTCGCCATTGGCATATGGCAACAGTGTGATACCTGACGCTGACAGCCTTCCGCTACTCCTATGTTATGTTTGGGTAAATGTAAACCGCTTTTTTGGTTTACATTGCCGCGTCTTTATGTTACGCCTGCGCCACTTCGGGGTTTGCTATATGCCTCCATTTCCATCGTGCAACACTCCACATGTGGTGTTTAGCATACCTACGCCGGGGGTGGCGCAGATCCGGCGCATGCCGGTAGTGCACGTGGGATTGGATCGTACCTGAATCGCTCGCCGGCCATATTTGTCGTTGTAACGCCTACGCTATGCGTCCGCCTGGCGCAACATTCATGAATCCCGGGGTCAGTCTAGTTGTGCTTTTCTTTCTTTACTGCAGCAATAGGACTATGGAGTTAGTGGGATACAGGGGACCTTGCCTTTCTGTAAAAAAAAAAAAAAAAAAAAAAAAGTTCTGTAGGCTCTATAAGGGAATTGCAATGCTATTTACTTTGTTTATTCTATACTACTAATTGCCATAGTGAATAATGCATCAGCCCATGTGTTATATACATCTAATTTGATTACTATCTATTATATTGTATATTTATCTTTGTCCTAGCAAATTGCACCCTCTGTATTGTGTCTTACCCTATGTACCCTATGTATTGTGCCTACATAAATACTGAAAACTGTATACTGTCTACATAAAAACTAAAATCTGTATACTGTCCTTTCACCCAGCCGGACATTCCCAGTAAAGAAATTTAAAATAAAATAAATAAATGAAATAAATTTAGTGTCCTGTTGAACCTTCACCTAGTTTGTTTCACACATTTGAAGCTTTGCCTAAATTAACCTTGATGAACCTTAGGGAAACAATCAAAATCTGGACAGTGCAAGGCAATTCTAATGGCTTAGAAGAAAGTGTGTTTTGAATGTGTAAAAAGGCATAGACTATTCAGAGAGAAATCATAAGCAGAACTGAGTCTCTATAGTGGTTGCTGTACACACACAGGCCAGAGGTTCTAAGAATTATGAATTCAAGCTATAGACACAAATTAAACACTTTATTTGAAATTTAAATATGCATGAGAGAGAGAAATTCTCAGTACAGGAAGTAAAATCATACTTTTATACATTTAGCTTTGCAGAATGGTTTCATTAAAAAGTATTGCTTTCCATCAGTTTGTTTTCTTTTTCTGTTTAGTCACTTCTGTTCCTCTGTTGTGTAACTTGGTTCCATATTGCAGCAAGGAAAACAAATCACACTTTTGCAGACTAGTTTCACATATCCACAGTGCAATGTAAAAAAGGAAGAAAAACTGTAAAAATGTAAATTAGTCAAATGCAGGACTAAGTTCAGTAAAACAGCAAAAATCTTCCACGTTTTAAGAGAAAAACAGATATACTGACCCTTACCCTTCTCAACATGGAGACATCTACAAGTGGAGGAGACTGGAATTAATTCATGCATTGTCTCTCAGCAAAGATACATTTTTTTATTTGTCACCAAAGTGTATGTGAAAATGCATGCCCTGGAAACAAATTCTCAGCAAAATCTGTAAGAAAGTTGAAATAGCAATTCACTTTATAACATTATGACATAATGATGTAACCACTGTTAATGATACACAGTCTTAGCAGATTGATTAATTTCCTGCATTTTTTTTCTATGTAAATCTATGACTGAACAGGAACTTCAGATGCTTTTCAACTTATTTTCTTAAGAAATATGTCCACTACCTGCAGAGGTTTTGAATGCTGAGGATACTGTCTATTTCCCATTAGAGCATATTTAAGTGTTATTTCTTAGCTTCCTGATATAGCTGAAGAAGGATTTATGGTAACTTAGAGTGGAAGTTGCTACTCTGAGTTCACGTTTCTCCATTATACTTTCTAATGGCACATTTAAGATTTTTGATAGCCTGTTTCAGAGCTATCTTTAATTGAGGAGATTGCAATCTATAATATGAACTGATTATTTTTTTTCATATTTTTATCTACATAAATATTTTACCATAATGGTTTATTCCAAAATTTTCCACTGTATTTGGAGTAGATGGGGACAGACTTCTCAATGAAATATTTAGGTGCAAGTAGAATTTTGGCAATGCTGACAGCACTTTTGGTGAAGGTATCAATGTGTCTGGAGGTTCACTTAAGAACTGTATTCATTTATCTGTTTATTTATTGACATTTGTTTACTAGGAAAGTTACTGGGCATGTATGCACTTTTTTAGTGGAGATCCAAGGAGAAAAGCTCCAAGGTATCATATTTAATGTAATCAATATTTACAATAACAACATTTTATAATGCAGTTTCACTGAATACATAGCTTAACAGTATAATAAATCTTACACTGATATTCACATACATTAAATTTACAAGCCTTGCACTGTGATTTTAAAGACAGAAGAGTGGCATTTAGGATACGTAGGATTATTTCTTACAAGAGAGTAAGGTATTAGAGGAAATATGCAAATTTGAATATTAATAGAGAAGTAGTGATGGAGAAGAAATTTGGTTGTGCTAATTAGAAGTAGGTATAGTAGTTTAAGAAGTACAATAAAGTGAGGTATTAGAAGGGATAAGTAAGTTAAGTGATTTAGTGCTTTAACAGGAGGTATAAGAAAGGTGATGAAGGGTGTTAGACAGCTATGTCCTAGATTAGGAGCAGGGACAAAGCCAGAAGACAGAGAGGAAGCCCATTAGCAATGGTTTGAAAAGATGAAGGTGTATGATAGACCTAACTGTAGGAATATTATATCTAGTTCTAACTAAACTATTGGAATAGAGAATGACCTCAGCAGCCCTTAGTGGTTTGTAGATAGTAAGCAGTTGTTTATTATTTGACTGAAGTGGATGTTTTGGAGGAGGGGTCTAATTGCTGGGAAGATGGCTGGGGTTTGGATGAGTATACAGCTTATGGTGAGCTGATTATAAGACAGGTAATGAGGAAGCTGGAGTCATTTAAGTGTTCTTAGTTCTAAACAGTGGTGGGCCCAATAAGGTTTATTGCAAGAGAATCTGGTGACTTTGTTATAGCACTGTTCAAATTTAGAACTAAGTGAAGCCTGTAGGTCGGTCATGATAGGGGCTTCATACAGAAGAGAGGATAGGAGGTAAGTGGCAGCTAGAGTTACTTTGGCACAGTCTATCAGTGATTTCTTTGCTCAATGGAGGGTGCCTAATTGTTGATGAGTCTTCTTGATGCTGTTATCGATATGCAAATCGAATTTGAGATTACGGTCAATTGTCATGCCAAGTAGTTTCATATGTGGAGTAACTTCAATCATGGTATTATTTATGGAAGAAAATTTGAATGTTTTTCATGGAAACTGAATTCTGGAAAAAAGATAATATCCCATAGCTAACATTTGACAAAGTTAAAGGATTCTTGAGTAATTCTGTGAAGATCAAAAATGTACATTAGAGTAGAATCATCAGCATACTGTATGAGGAAGGCTTGCTGAGAGGCTTTATGTAAACTGTTGGTGAATTCATTAAAGAGAAGAGGGCTAAGAATGGATTCCTGTGGCACACCAGTACTGAGAGGATGGAAGGAATGGAGAAGAAGTGGAAAGCCATTTAACAGACTGGTGTCTGTTGGTAAAGTACTTATTAAACCATAGTAGTAGTGTGGGCTGTGATAGTCCAATGGAAGGCAGTTGTGAGTTAAAGTACGTTTGCCTTACATAAATTCTTAAAGGCAGTAATATTTGCAGAGGGCAGTACCTATCACCTCCAATGCTGACGTCTGCTGGATCTCCCTATAACGACAACAGCTGTTCGGCAAATTGTTAGGGCTAGCTATTTTGTCTTTGGATCATGGTATCATTCTAAGTGATGGCAGGATTCTTCCTAAGACAAGTACCTTCTCAACTTTGGATGCATGTATGACAAGTTACATCATGTCTCTTTCTATGTACTTCATAAAAGAATGTTTAGGACCATTTACCCTGTACATGAGCTAATACTAGACCATACTCATTTTTACTGGACTAAAGGAACCTAAAGACCATTGCAACATCACAGATCCTGTAGTTGGAAAAATAGCATGCTGTCACTTTATTATTGTCCAACATGATAAGAGTGGAGTCTGTGCATCTAACTATGGGCCACCTTTGTCAAAAGCACTGCCATTGGTGGGTGCTTACTCTGTGAATCCTAAATGCTTACATTTACAACCTGGGTGACACCTGTAGGTTTCAAGGACAATGTGGTATTGGTATATGTGCTGCATGTGGAATTTTTTTTAGTGTGCTGCCTAGGGCAATTGAGAAGAGATTTCTTAACCATCTCAACATAAATTAAAGGGTGGTGGTGTGCTGTGCAGTGCAGTGCAGTGCAGTGTGTGTGTGTGTGTGTGTGTGTGTGTGTGTGTGTGTGTGTGTGTGTGTGTGTGTGTGTGTGTGTGTGTGTGTGTGTGTGTCTTACTTACTTAGTGAGGACACTGTGAGAGATCTGGCACCCCATGTTGAATAACTGCTTGCATCTCTCATAGGCTGTATGATTGATACATAGCAGTAGTGGGTTATCAGTAGGCATAAGGCGGTTGTTACATTACCTTTCATTCAATGTTCTGTAGCAGAATTGAGGTAGAGCAATTGCTGACATTACAGTGCACTCCTAAGTGGGTTATCCTCTCTGATAAGACATAAAACTGGTTCCTATCTGCTTGAGTTCATGGCAGCTTGGTGGATGTAACAGATCCCACTACATGTATTGCAAAGCACACAAGAAGTTCTGTGTTACCCTTGACAAATTTCCCTTAGTGCTATAAACACCACCTTGGGTGTCCTCAGAAAATAGAGCACTATCCTAGTGGGACTAACCCAGTTAGCAAAAAGATAAAAAAAATGTTAGGGTGAGAGATAGGATTTGGCACAGAATGGGAGTCTGGCACTTGTATTTAGTTAGTTTGGTGCATAGTGTACTCTTTAACATTGACAGGATGAGCAAGACAGAGAAAGAGAGAATCGTCCCATAGATCCTGTTCCTTAGACCAGTGGATGAAGTCTATCCAGAATGGCAGCTTATACAGGAGCAGCTACACACCAGTTGCTAGCATATATGTTCACTGGAAATGGGATGGGAGAGTTGTGGAGCTGAGTCTGTATGTCTGTTTTTGTTATTTTTCCAATTCTTGTTCATATGTGCTTAATAATGGATCTTCAAAAGCAGTGTGACTGTTCTGAAGCAAGAAGCAAAGAATGGGAAGAGGTGGAAAGGGGGATAAAATGACCTTATATGGAGACAATGGATGTATAATACGAATGACAAAAAAAGGGCCATGGTTGGAGTACCAATGTATAGAATACAGTTTGGTCTGTCAAATGTATGGGTTTAATGTGGGGCTGTGCAAAAGAAAAGTTGGGAACATGATGTGCTTGCAACTTATTTGTGCAAAAAGGCAAAGAGAAACTAATGAGTGGAAAAAAATGAGTGAAGAGGTTATGATATAATACTTTGAGAACATTCAATATTTAAGGAGTCATAGCCAATAAAGGGGAAGAAGGACATTTTCTGAATTAATGTTAAATATCTAGTGAAACATTTTTGTAGTTAGATTATAATGAGGTAAAAATGTAATCTTATTTTATTTCTTTTTTCCCTCTCTTTCTCATGAATTTTTTAGATAAATACGGGTAGATAATTGCTTGTGGTTATGTTTTATTTAAGTGTGGTAGGATAAAATGTGAGCTGTGGCAAAATGAAAACTGTTTATATTTTTCTGGGTGAGATTTTCAATGGGACTGAAGTATGTATGCATGTAGGTATGTAGGATGTATGTACATATTTATGCACACGTGAATGTATGAATGCATTTTTTTACGTATGTATGTATGTGCATATGTATGTATGTATGCAAATGTACATATGTATGTGTATATTATATGTATGCATATATATGTATTTACATATGTATCTTTTATGTTTGTATGTATGCAAGTATACTTAAACTTACATTATTCTATGTTAATATGGGACATGGTGTAAGATAACACAAGCTGTTGTATGAACAATACTGAACATAATGAAAAGGGAGAGAGTATTATTAATTTTGCTTTTTTCATGATTCTGCCAGTAAAACAGAAATAAATGCTGTTTACACTGCTGTCATGCAATAAGAAATATAGTAGAATGTGAGTGGTTGTGTAAGACACTATAAAGAAGTCTAACTGAAGAAATAAAGATCAGAGTGCTCTGATGCTCTGATATAGAAGTTCAGGTATTAGGGCAAGTAAACCTCTGTGGTGATATGGCAGTGGGGAGGTGGTAGGCAAGGCCGAGTCTTTTGCAGAGATGACAAACAGCAGCTGGCATTATTATCTGCTAGGGTAAAGAATTTAGGTGGAGGTTTGCCTTCCTGTAAAAGTCCTTTTGCATGCAGGTCTGATAGAGGAGTAAAAAGGTGCTGAATGGGGAAGGTAGGATGATTAAGATTCCCTCCAGGAATGTGGGAGGGATAGATAATCCAATAAGGAGTTAAAAGATATTGAGTAGATAAGTTGAAAATGAAACACGTAGAAATAGGTAAGATGAAAAAGAGGTTTTTGTGGTTTGGGGGAGTGTACATGAGTTGGAAAAGTGGAGTATGGATTTGGGTGAAAGGACAATGTAAATGGAAGAAGAAAAAGCTGAGGAAAGATGCCGATGTCAGGTAGATAATAAGCAGGTGGGAGAATGAAGGCCAAGGTATAATAGTAGCAGTACTCTAAAGATCTAATTAGAGCAGACAAGAGATAACCGAGGAACGGGTTCATAGGTTCATAGTTTCATAGGTTGGTACTAGGCTATCTGCCCAAAGGCATTTATAAGCCTAGCCAGAATGTGTTGGCTTTCCCCACTCCCTTAGATTAGTTCCCTGTGCCTCTGTCCAGCAGAGGCACTGAAGTGATCTCCGAGGTAAACTTTCTGTTTCCCATCCACTCGTCAAGGTTTCTTTTGAAGAGTGTTAGTGAGGAGCTCTGCCTAATGTAGATTGGGATCTTGTTCCAAAGCATGGGAAGTCTCTGGGACAGGAATCTATCCTTCCAGCCCATACTATTTATTGTTGCGTGACTTGTATGGAAGCTTTTAGTGTGGAAGGGAAAGCCTGAGATTAGCAGGGGCTTTCAGTGTGCTTTTAGACTCAGATAAGAGTACATTGTTTTGTAAGCAAGAATTTCATACACCATGTCAGGAGAGCATTTGGAGGGAACAAAGATGTTAGGATTAGAAAATGTTTGGAGAGCATTAGGTAAGAAAGGAGGCTTTACTTACTCAAGGGATGAACAGAGGCTGGCTAGGAGGTCAGGCAGGACCATACGGGATAGGGTAATTGCAGTGAAGACAGTGGATATTAAGATAACAGAGAAGATGTTATCCATTCATAGCTGTTAATAGCTGACTGGACTACAAAGTCAGAAGGAGAAACCAAATAGAAGTGGAAGCCAAGAAACTGAAGGAATCTTAGGTGGCAGCAGGGAAACTTAGGGGAAGGGGCTTGCAGTCTGCAACAGTTACTACAGAAGATAGTCAAATAATCAACAATGTACACAATATATCTTCCTTTGAATTATCCTCTGATCACAATAAAGTTCTTAACAAGGGTTTGAATTTTGTGCCTTCCTCCATTGTTTCTGAGCAGACATTTGTAAATGAATTAAATGAATTTTGCCGATTGATTAACCTCAAAATATTTTTTGCAGACTCTGACCTCTCTCAAAGATCTTCTGGTTTTTATTTTGGGAGGTCGACATTTCAACCACCCATGGTTAAACATGTGGCCATATTCAGGGAATGTGTAATCAAAGATCTACATTTCTCCCCTGGATATCACCCTATTAAACATAAGTTGACTTCTTCGGAGCGAAAAGGGTTACAGGAACTAAGTTCCAACCACGATATTGTCATTTTGCCAGCTGACAAAGGGGGAGGTATTGTTGTTATGGATCGGGTCATGTATATTGCCGAAGCCAACAAACAGTTATCTGATGCTAGGTTTTATATGCATATGGTAACTGACCCGACGCCGAATTTCAAATCATTTATTGATTCTTTCCTGGATATGACCACAGAAGAAGGGATTATAGACCTACATATTTGTAAACAACTAAAGGTCACCAATCCTATTCCACAATATTTGTATTTTGTTGCCAAAAATACATAAACATCCTACATGTCCTCCGGGCCGACCTATTGTTTCAGGCACAGGCTCTCTCACGGAGCCTCTGTCTGCATTTCTTACTTATTATCTTATGGAATGTGAACAGGATCTTTGTGATAGATTTATTCAGAGGGGTTATAATAGATCTCGTCTTCAACAAACCATTCATGAGGTCAGACATATGCCACGTTTCCAATTATTAGCATGCAAACATGAACAGGAGGCTTCCATCAGTTCTCAAGCACAACCCATTAGATTTACAGTAACCTATAGAAATAATACCCCTTTATTTAGAAATATAGTTAGTCATCATTGAGGTATTTTGAAAGCACATGAGTTCTTATCTGATATACTACCTGATACATGTGCTTTTTCGTACCGCAGAGGTAGGAAGATGAATTCACATTTTACATATTATAAGAAATTCCATCCAACTACATCCATACAAACCACTTTATTTGGGGATCCACTGATTGGTTCATTCCCCTGTGGTCACTGTAGCGCATTTAAGTATATGGCCAAAATGAAAGAATTTTCCAGCACTAACACCTCAAGGGTCTTTGACTTTAGGATTTTTGGTAACTGCAGCTCAGACTGGGTGGTATATTTGGCCACCTGCAAATGCACTTCATTCTATGTAGGTCAAACTTCCAGACCACTGAGATTTCACATTAGTGAGCATCTTAGTGCGATTCGAACTAGAAAGCTAACTAATGCTTTATATAAGCATACTCTGACTCACCAAACTGCTCAATTTCAATTTATAATTATAGATAAGATTCAGCTGCCGAGGATGATGAAGGCAGGCTGGCATGATAAGCTCAATAAAATGGAAGCATTATGGATTACCAGATTGGGTGCTTTGTTCAAACCTGGGCTGAATGAATATGGATAAAGCATTTTGCTGATTATGTATTTATACATGGATTTAAATTGGTGGCTTTCATGGTTTGAACTAGCTTTTTTTTCCCAATCTACTGGTTATTCACCATTACATTATTATTTTTTATTTGTTTTATTTTCATTATTTTTTTCTATGATTTATTTTCATAGGATTTTATATGTGTATATATCTCTAAATTTTCCAGTATATATGGAACACCAGGATGCACTATTCTAACTTTTTTTTTCTTGCACTGAAGAAGGCCATTGTGTTGGCCGAAACCAGTTTGCAGTTATTTGGTTAAATATGCCACAATAAAATAAGTTTTCTGCTTGCCCTAACCTCTATGCTGGCCTGTTGTGGTTTCTGAAGCAGGGAATGGCAGGACATATTACAGCATAAATCAGATAAGCAGATGAAGGTATTAAGAAACTGGACATTATACATGCAGCATGGAAAGAAATGATAACGGCTCAAAAAGGGAGAGTGAAAAGTGAAGAAGAAAGGGTGTCACATGAGTTGGAAGACCAAAAAATGTATTTTATTTATTTTTATTTTTTTTTATTTTACATTTGTTGACCGGGCTAGTCTAACTGGAAACATGTCCATTTTCAGTAGAGGCCCGGGGAGAAAAGCTCCAAGAATCATACAGAAGTTTTTACAAAGTTAAAAACAGGAGTTATACAGATAATAGAGATAGCAATATTACAAAAAAATGTTTTTTTTTTTTTTTTTTTTTTTGTCTTCTTGTTTTCTTTTTGTCTGGCAAAAAAGCTTCTGGAAAGGGTAAAAGAAATGTAGGACATAATGGAATCGAATTTAAAATTCTTAGACTATATGTACGGGAAATAGAAAAAAAATCACATATAAAAATGGAACTAGGTAGGAGACAGACAAAGTGGTGCAGAAGGGAGGAAGTGGATATTAAGATGTTCTATTCAGATTTGATTTGTTATGTTGGAAGTTAAAAGATTAATAGAAGCAGGTGTGAGTGAAGGAGATAAAGTTAAATAATGAGCAAGTAGTATATAGGATGAGATAGAGAAATGAAGAACTTGAGATTTATAAGAGGCTATATTCACTAAAAGAAGAAGTAAGATCATGTTTTGGGAAATGGAATGGGAAGACTTTACAGCAAAACTAGTTGAATATATTGGCTTGTGATATATCAATGAGAGAAATTGTGGAGATAATAGGATACCTGAAGGGTAGTAAGGCAAAGTGTCCTGAGAAGCACTCCATAGATTTTTATAAGCAAGTGGTACTTCGAGTAGAGGAGCAAATGACAAGACTTTTTAATCAGACTTTGAATAGGGTGGGATAATGTCAGCTTCTATAGATAAAGCAATACTTCTTGTGCAAGGAAAAGAAGAATAAACAAATCTGGTAATTCAAGACCAGTTTCTTTGTGTAAAGCAGATGCTAAAATATTTGCAATAATATTTGCAAAACACTTAGAACAGTTTATTTTGCTAGACACAATATAGGACTAATAGGTAGGCTTTTTTCAGGGTGGGTCCTCATCTGACATTTAACTTTGATGCATTTTGTTAGCTTGGGTTAACTTCAGGGGGAGTATGGTGCTGGGGTAGTGTTAATTTGTATACATTGTAGTATTATAAACTAGGAGTTCTTGTTTCAGTTATTGAGCCAGGTAGTTGGGAATGGAAAGTGTTAGAATGGGGTGTGTGTGCCATGCAAAATACTATGTCTAAGGATATTCTTAACTGAGAAATAGTCTGAGAATAACCCTACTAAGAAGAACTAGGCAGGGAATCCATAATACCTGAGTTTGTTTCTCACAGGAGTAGAGGACCAGGTACAAAGAATAAGGATGTGGATGAAGGAATGAAGATTTTGAAGGAAAATGCAGTAGATATTTTCCTTTATCTTTGCATATTTCTGTTACAGAATGGAGAAAGAGACCAAGAGAGAGAGAGAGTTACCTAAGATTTGATATGTTTAGCAAATTTGGATGTGAATCAGGGCTAAAATTTAATCGCAGAAAATCACTTATAATTAAAGTAGGGAGAGGCAAGAGAGAAATTAGAGATGACTTGATCAGAAGATTGGAAAATACATTGATATGAATGCAAGTGGAGAAAATAATATCAGGTAGAACTTTATTTAATGCGTACTCCTATTAGAAATCCCTGGTGCATCAACTCATCAGCCCTTTGGGTCTATGTTTAATGATCAAAAGTTCAAGTTAGCGAACATCCGATCATCAAACACAACCCAATGAATGTTCACTTCATCAAACATTCAGTGCAGTGAATTTGTTACACAGGGAAAACTAACTAGTTGGCCAACATTTCCTCGTAATACACACCAGACTATTTCAAACCTACCAGGTGGGTTCTGTGCTCACCACACCCCCTAACTATATATAGCAACCTTGAGATTGCACTACAGTAGGTAAAAGGGAAAATTTCCCAATGCTGGCCAACTACTTGCTGTTTTCCCACTGTAGTGTGATCTTGGAGTTGGTATATATAGCTAGGAGGGCAGAGGGTGCAGCTCCCTACATTGGGGGTTCTGGGAGTGTGGGGGCTACAGCCCCCCACCTGGATGGGTTTCAAATATTCCAGTGTGTATTACAGGAAAATGTTGGCCAACTAACTACTTTCCCTGTGTAACACATTCGATGACGTGAATGTTCCCTGAAGGGAACATTCAATGGGTTGTGTTCGATGATTGGATGTTTGCTGAATTGAACATTCGATCATTAACCATAGACCCTCTGCCCTCTGTGGTGGACACACAGAACTTCTAAAGGCATCATTATTTAAATATCATTCATCTGTTGTTAATTATTCTTTTTTCTTTTCTAAAAAGCACAACAGATCTTTAAAATGCATCAGTCATTGTCACTCTAAAACTTGTGCATATTAATTTCTGTATTTAGCCCTAATGACTGAAAGGTTTAATATATTTTATTGCATAATAACTATTCAAAATAAGGAAGGTACAAGTTCATGACACTGGCATATAAGATGAATGGCTAATGTAGGAGAAGGAAACCTACTGCTCTACTTGGTAAATAAACATTATTTATTTCCATTTGTTTACCTGGAGAGTCCGACTGGGTCTTTAAAGGCCCTTTTTCAGAGGAGGCCTGGGGAGAAAAGCTCCACTAAGTACAGGAATAAACAAATCAAAACCAGTCTTTACATGGAGACAGTGTATGCCAAATAAAATATACATGAGGAAGAAAAATTAATCTGATATTAGGAATGGTGAAATTGTAAACCAGTGACAGACGTTAGTACAATGAGAGAAATCTTTACACTTTTTGAGCTACACACAAACATATGCTGATCAATTATTGCATAAAATATATACAAGTATACTCATTTAGGTTGAGAAACAATGCAGTCAGCTGGGAGGTAAAGAAAAGACACTAGGCAACAGAGGGATAGACGAAGAAGTTTAAGGGATGAAGAAAGATTAGAACAGAGATCCAAGAAGAGGGTATTTTGAGTAGGGGGAAGAACAAGGTACTGGATATGTTTAGGTGTTGCTAATCTTGTTTAGTGCAGGAGCAAAGCCAGTTGCTGTTAAGGTGCTCTCTAAGTAGTTGTGAGTATTATTTGTGCTAAGTATATTTTGAGGTATATTGTTCCAAGTTTTGACTAGCTTCTATGAATAAAGCCAGTCACTGTGACTATTATAGTAAGGCTGTACTAGATTCCTTAGAGATGGGTAGTTGTCAGGGTTGTAAATGGTAGAATGAGTTAGTACTAGTTGGATGAAGATTAGAAGGTTTGGGAGTTCTAACCAGATGAGTTGGTGAAGTACCTTACAGTGATGGGTTCTTAAAGTTTGATTAGAAGCAAATCTGGCCATTTTGTAGTAGCAGGATTCTAGTTTGTGTAAGTCACATTTTCTTAAGTTTGTGAAAATTGGTGAGGCATATAAGTGGGTGGATGGAAGATGAGTTTTGCAGATGGCCTGCCTGGTGGGGTCAGCTAGGAAGGGCTTTATTCTGTACAGGGAGCCTAATTTAAAGTGCACTTTCTTGATAGTTAAAGATAGGTGTTTATCAAATTTGAGGTCTTTGTCAGTGGTGACTCCTAATAGCTTTGTATGTTCAACAAATTCCATAAGAGCATTGTTAGATGAGTGAATGGTGAAGGTTGCGGTCTCAGTGAGTTTTTTGCTACTGGAAAAAAAACATAAGTTTTGTTTTTGAAGCATTAATGATTAGCTGTGAGTTATTAAGGTATTTTTTCCATGTCCAGAAAAGATTGTTGAGCTTTGTTGAGTAGAGCTAATAGAGACGGAGCAGTGCATATGAGGGAAGAGTCATCTGCATATTGAACCAAAGTAGCATGTTGGGTAGCTGTGCTTAGTCTATTTGTAAATATGGTGAAAAGGAGGGGACCAAGAATGGAACCTTAGGTTACACCAACTGAGATGGAAAGAGGAGATGATAATTGTTTTTTGCCATTTGACTGCTTGTTGACAGTTAGATAAGTATCTAATAAACCAAATAAGGGTAGAATGAGAGAGGTTGAGGGAGGCTAGCTTGAGGATAAGTTTTTTGTGGGAGACTGTATCGAAGGCCTTTAATAGATTGAGAAATATAGAGGAGATAAGCAATCCATTGTTCCTATGTTGGTTTACTGCATTTATTAAGCCAATTAGGGCAGTCATTGTACTATGTTTAGGACAAGACCAGTGTTGTGTGGGAGATAAGAGGTACTTTTTCAGGAGGTAATTGAGAAGTTGTGAGTGGATGCATTTTTCCAAGATTTTTGCTATTGGGGAGAGGATGGCTATGGGCCTATAGTAAGAAATCGGTGGAAGTACCACCTTTGTGAAGAGGGATCACATGAGATACTTTCCATAGTAACAGTACATATTGCTCAGTAATAAATGGATTTATAAGGATGGATATGAGGTATACAATAGCACTTGCAGCTAATTTAAGGTATTCATTGGGAAGTTGGTCTGCACCAGTGGAAGAGCATTTGAGTTTAGGTAGAAGTTTTATTTATGTAGTGAGTTTGTATAGGCTGGAAAGTGTAGGAATCAGCATTTGTATCAAGATTTATGGGTATAGATAACTGGGAATTGTTTTGCATTTAACTAGAGACAGTATAGAGTTTATAAAGTGATTGTTAAATTGTGTGGCAATGTTATCATGGAAGTTTGTAGCATTTGTGCTAGGGGTAGGACCAGGTTTTAGAAGTTGGTTAATGGCATCCCAGAATTTCCTTGGGTTATTTTGGTACCTACTTTGAATTGTTGTATAGTGTTGTTTTTGTCCAGCTTGATTTGTTATTTTGCTAGATTATGAAATTTGTGGTAGTTTTGTAGAGTGGTTGAGTTTTTCAAGAGTTGGTGATTTTGCCATGCTTTGTCTCTTTGTCTGAGGAGAATTTTTGTGTTAGTAGAAAGCCAGGGAATGTGTTTGGCTTTAACACATATTCTTCTAAGGGGAGCAAGCCTATTTAAGATAGTGAGAAATGTTTCATTAAAGTATTGAACTGCTTTGTCAAGGTGGAGATATTTAAGGGGGGACCAGGTGACTTGTTGGAGAACTGAGGTAAATGTTTCTGGAGTAAAGTTAGTTTTGTTGCAGATATATTTGTTGGTTGTTTCTCTAGGGGTATGGGTGGGTTTTTTATTAGGTAGGTAGGAAGGTAAATGATAACTCAGGCTGTCAGGAAGGCATCCAGACAGAAAAGAGTTTGGATTTGAATTAGTAAGGGTCCAGTCCAGGATGGAAAGTTTATTGGTATGTTTGTCAATCTTAGTTGGATTGAGAATTAATTGGTTAAAGCCATAGAGATGTATATGGTTAGTGGGGTTATTAGAGCTGATAGTATCCCAGTCAAGGTTAGAGTCCCCCATTATAATGGTTTCCTGACTTAGTGTTGAGAAGCATCAGCTTAGTAGATCTTCAGTAGCAAAAATTGATAAAGAATGTTCATATTAGGAAAAGGGAAATAGATGTAGACAATAGGCTAAATTGTTAAGGGGCAGCTGAAGTTGGAATGCTTCTGATAGAACACTAATGTTCTTCAATGGGTTTAATAGGTGATATCAAGCACAGAGTGGACACGGGAATGGAATGTGTTTACAGAGTGGACATAGGAGCATGGGATGTGTTCACAGAGTGGGACTTGCTCACAGAGTGGATATGAAAAATGCCACTCTCATATATTATACCTGTGTGCTGAGAGCCAAACAAGTATGAAAAAGCTACATTTTTTTCCTAGTTAATTGCCCCGTCAGCTTCAGAAGAATGCCTTCATGCAGGGAAATTCCTGTATTCATTATCTGAAAGGTAGCTCTGGAGCTTTATAATAAATAACACATTTAAGCCACAACTAATTTACAAAAAATGGACAGTACAAAAT
This sequence comes from Protopterus annectens, assembly GCF_019279795.1. Classification (NCBI taxonomy): domain Eukaryota; kingdom Metazoa; phylum Chordata; order Ceratodontiformes; family Protopteridae; genus Protopterus; species Protopterus annectens. The sequence goes on along the minus strand of NC_056746.1, from coordinate 726,036,250 downwards.
ATTTGAGAATGTGTAAAATTCCTGTATAGGAAATGCTGAAACTTTGTGGAGATCGAAGTAAATTTAGGAATATGGGAATTGTGATAGCCAGTGAGTGCTAGTATTAAACCAAGTAGAACTATAGTGCATGGGTGATGTAAAAGCAAAGTGGACAAGAGTACTACTATAAAGTCCCAAATGTAAAAGCTATGTATTGTGAAGAACTTTGTCAGAATGATGTAATATGACTTATATAAGGATATGTTACTTCACATAACACTCCACACCCATTACGTATCAATAAGAAAAAGGTAACTGTCTACATTACAGAGTTTCTCACTAGCATGAGTGTCAGAATCCTGATACTCCAACTACATGTCAGAGATAGGAAGTATGTCTTGACCATAGACAATATGCCATGGCACCTAATGCTGATGAAGATGCCAAGGGACATTTCCACAGCAAGAATCATAACTGGCACACAAATGCAGACGACATGAATTATCTTCAATGCTGGAGAAAATGTGAGCCAGCATTGAATGGCAACAAGGAGGACTAGAACAAACAGCTTAAGCTGCATATAATTATTGATCAGATATAAAGAGCATATTTTGTTCACTGTGAACAATTTGTGAAACAAGCAGTAAGCTAGTTGGAGGCACACTGTTCTAAAGTCAGCTGTGACCATGTTTTTGTTAGAGATTGTAATACAAAAGATGTTATCATTATAATTAACAATGCAAGAAACTGATGTCTGCTGGACAAATTACTGTGATAGTCCTGGGGGTGGGTGGTGCAGAACAAAAGAGCAGTGTCTTACTACTCTGATACAATCATATCATTCTGATCTGCAGGCAAGAGCTGATCAAAAAACACCAGACAAGTTCTAAGAAGAGTTTTTTTTTTGTTTGTTTGTTTTTTTTTACTGTGCAACATAGAATATCATGCTCAGGCCACTTATCATAATCATAATGGGTCTCTGATCATGCTCAAGTTATGTCTTCATGAAATGGATGTCAGGACATTCATCTCAAGAGAGAAAATCAAGAAATGACCTTCTTGTGCTTCATTCTGAAAACATGTAACAAGCATTAATTATGGCTGAAGACCCACTCACAGTGTCTTCTGATGTTTTGTAATACATGAAGAGTTTGAGCTGTCACTATGTGGAACTTTTTTTTTTTTTTAAGAGAGAGGTTGTGTGACAATGCAATGTGGGTGACTGCTTTTTAAAGCTGTAAGTTGGTTAGAGGTGCACTTCTATTCTGAGCACCATTTGTTTGGCAGCAGATTTTAAAGGGACATTATAGCAATAACCCACGGCTGTGTGTGGGTAATGCTGGATTTACCCACGGTTGGTGTGGTTTGGTCATGAGAGCAAAGCCCGAGTGATCAAACAAAGCCAACTCTGGGTAAATCCAGCATTACCCACACCCAGCTGTGGGTTATTGCTATTATACAATGGTGTTAGTTTTGTGTTATATGTGCGTGTTATTGTTATTTAGGTTTTTGTTTGCTTTACTTTGTATTCTTGCACTTTCTGTGAGATAAAATAGTCCACACTTTTAATTAGTAACTTACTTTTGCATAGTAACATAGGTGAGGAAGTTGGATATTTAATGTGTGATTATTGTTTGTGTGTAAGGTCTTTTTTACAGTTTTTTTTTTTTGTTTTTTTTACAATGTTACTGCACAGCTGTCATAGCAGTCCTATAGAGATGTAGATAGCTCTTGAAATGTTAGAGACATACCTGATTATGTACATTTAAAAGTCTGTCACCCTGCCGTGTTTTCACAAACCATACTTTTCATCACTGTGTCTATGGAATTAAAAGAATATGTTCTTCTATCCATCATAAAAATGCTACATATTGTACTATAGGGATTACAATAAAATAACATCAAATACTGAAACTATATTATGAGCTGTAGATCTACACCAATACAGTATAATGTCAACCTACCAGTGAAACATACTAGTAGTGCGTTTACTGGCACTTTGCCTTATTACTGTAATTCTCTTAATTCCATAGACACAGCAGGGGGACAGACTTTTAAATGTAAACAGTCAGGCCCATCTCTAACATTTCAAGAGCTATCTACATCTCTATAGGACCTCTATGACAACTGTGAAGTCACAAGGGTAAGTGGTACACTGGCAACAACATTATTCTATTCTATAAATAGCAAGCCATTTTAATAGAGTTGGGCAACCAGTTCACTAAATGTGTGGGTCATTTTTGACTCTTACTACATCCATGCTGCCGTCAGAGTTTATCATTAAAAAAAATAATAACCTCCATTTTTACAGTACAGTTTTTTAGGATCCTTGAAGTTTCCAGAAGGGAAGGGGTTACTCCCATCTTCAGAAACAGGGGGTAATGTCGTAATGCTACCCGTAGCCATTTTATTTACTTTACTGGTCAACACATCAGTTGATGAGTTCTATCTCCTAGTTTTATTTGTATGTGTTGATTGCCACTAATATTTCTTGTGTACTGTTTACTTCATTTGCAGTCACGGCTGCATGATACCTTAGCAGTCGGACTTCTTAGTTAGGTTAGTTTGGATTTACAATGTGCTCGCTGCTTGGATTGGCCAATCAGCGTGCACGTTTCTCGTCTTTGCCAAGATGGCATTGTATAATATGAAAGTTCCCATGGTTCTAAGATGCACAGAGATACTTGTTTAGAAGCAGTCCAGTTTTACCACAGAATCATTCTGCACACCTACTTTTCATGATTAAATTTGCCTGAATGCTGGTGTCCCACTCAGAAAATGTATAATGGTGCTAATTTTCAGTTATTCCTGTTAACTTTTGACCTTGCATGTTTTATTCAGACTGTTTTTGATCCCAGTTCAGTACTTAGTTCCATTTGTTTCTTATTATCGTTCTCGTAGATAAGCTAATAGCTATTTTATTTTTCACCTTCTGTGTGAATGTGTGTATGCATGCACGTGTGTGTGTGTGTGTGTGTGTGTGTGTGTGTGTGTGAATTTGCATATCCTGCTATACTGTAGTGATTAATGCATACCATTGCACAGCTGTACAGATAAATACATACATACATAACATACATACATACACAGATGGATGAAGAATAAATGTGTTTTATGGAAAGATAGAAGATAGTTTATTTTGGCTGCTAAATTTAACAGTGTTCCTGGAAAGAAAGTAGCAAATTTTAGATTATTTTCTTAAAATGATGAGCCATTTCTTTTACATGTTTCCCGTGTGATTGCTAAGCTTTCATTTAACTTTGTAATTACAAGGCTATTTGAACCTTCCTATAACAATGCTTTTTTTTCACTGTTTTGAAATATAATTAGGGCCTTCCATGTAATACAAGCAGGTTATATTCCCTGGAAGTAAACTGTCTGAAAAGGAAAAGAAATTGAGCTGCAGTGTCAAAGGAAAGTGAGTTTTGCCCAGAGGCATTCTTCCATTAATAAATCTATAGAAGCAGATGAAAAAGTCTAAAAGGTCATTGTGAAACTTTTCTCCATCTTTTCTTTTCCCATCTCCAGAATGTTTCTTAGCTTCAGAATGTTTTTTACCCCGGCTTAAACTTTTTTTTCTTTTAGAAAATATTGAAACTAATGCAGTGTCAAACAATGTTAAAATATGTAATCCTGGGAGTTTCCTTATAAACGTTTCTGTGTGAATTTCTTTCTGTTTATCCTTTATTTAAAATGCACTACATGTCTGTGCTGAAGTTTTAATCATGAAAATATATATTATGACAGCAATCAAAATGAACATTTTAACAGTATTTATCCTGTAGCACTTGTAACTATATTTAATGGTAAGTTAAAATAATAGTATCAAACACTGTAATCAGAAAATGAGAAACACACTTAAAAGTGAAACACTAAGTTGTCAGCAATTGCCTTGTATCTTTTTTCTTAGGCTGTCTGCTAGTGGGTGTGAGAGAGAGAGAGAGAGAGTCTGGAAGCTGAAAGAGAATGCAGGATGGTAGAAACTAGACAGTTCTTTGACAATTAGCTGTGGGAATCAGTATTATTGGCCATTTTGTCATGCTGATTCTACAATATGGGCTCTTGCAAGAGGGATTTCTCCTTCACTCATTTGCATAACCAGCTCTCAGTTAATGATGTATCAAATACCCGCCTGCTGGCAGAATGGACAGCAGCTGCCTGGAGCTTGCAGTTGTGGTTACATTTAAATGTAAGAATGATATTTCAAATGAGTGAAGTAAAACAGTGTTTTGCCTTACTTGTTTAATTTAATTATCTCACATTTAGGCTGCTTGGTCATGGCATTGAATATCACAATTCTGATATAATTAAACTACATTATAACAATAGTAAAATAAAAGCTGAGTGCTAACATTTCTAACAGTATATTTATGGTCTACCATTCATTGGCTGTTTGCTTGAATACAGGTAGCCCATATAAATAGAACTTCAAGAAGCAGAACAGAGCATGGTCAGTGCTCTAGATGTGATTGAATTGATCCCTCTGAATGGTTTTCTGCAATAGGGATTTCTGCTTACTCCTCATTGATATGGAATCAATTCTGTAATAGCAAGAGTCTAAGGAGTGCAGTTTCTGCATATGAGGTGTGTCAGGCTTACTTTTCCACTCTAAGCACATTTTTAAATGTTACTTCAACGGTGGATTTGTTCAAAATGGCATTTGAAAAGATTATTCTTTCTGAATTATTTTATTTTTATTTTGTTTACTGAGGTAGAGACCAGTCATTAAAAATGGCCTATTGCAGGCTCAGCTCAGATTGTAAGTAATACGTTATCAAAACATATGGAGAACACCCAATGGTAAAATGATATAAAGAAAAACTTACAAGAAAAATATATGTAGTGTTCAAGCTATGGAAAAGATGTTAACATATACATATTTGTATGGGAGTTAACTGTTACTACATGCATATTTGCAATGTAAACAGTTGCTAGTATGTGAATACAGATGTTGATAACAGGAAGGATTCAAAGTAGTACTGTGTTAGAGATCCAGATGTGTTATAGGAAATGAATACCAACTTTATGTTTTATGTCCATTTTTCTGGCATTTGCATTTATGTTGCCCAAGAGGGAAGCTGAGGTCAGAGATGTACAGCTTGGTTGACAGGTTCAGGGTATAGAGCCTGATCTGGATTTTCTCCTAAGCTTATAAGTTGTGTGTGAACAAAGTAAAGCTATGCCATCATGGTGGAGGGTAAAGGCTAGTTTAATAGACTCAAACAGTAAAATCTATAACTAAAATCTATAAAAACTGTGAAACTCAGAGTAAAATTAAAAATAAATACAAGTGGATGCGTGCTTTCAGCAGTTGCCTTCTTCAGATCCTGTTTTGTTAGCAGAACTTCCTGGTTTTAAAACATAGTGATCTGTCGATCTCACAGTCATCTCAGAAGTCTCCATCCCTTGAACAAAGACTTTAAAGGGACCATCTCATTCAAGCCAGGCAAACTGGCTGTCTGTAAGTCAGCAATCCATCCAGTCTCAGTAGTTTCTGCTCTGTTGAGTAGATCTCCTCCTCTCAAACTTTCTTCAATAACTTCCAAGGCCATGAAAGAAAACTTGCAATCAGAGTGTTTGACAATATGTTGAGACAGAGCACAAGTTTTGTTGTGTAATCTGATGTCATTCAAGTGACACAGAATTCATTCCTTAAAGGGTCTGTTGGTCTTGCCAACATAAAATCTATTACACAGATAGCAGGTGGCAACATGTATAACATTTTTAGTGTTACAATCCACATACATTCTGAGCCTGTATGTTTTCAAGGTAATGAGATGCTTGAATAAATTGTTGGAATTTATGGAGCCGCAAGCTCTGCATTTTCTACAGGGAAATGTACCACATCTCAAAGTAACGGGTCTAACTCCAGATTTGTGTTTATCCTGGCACAATAACTTCTTTAAGTTCTTCTTATTCTTGAAGCAGAATCTAGGCTTCTCAACAACTATACGTCCAATGTTATCATCAGCTATCAGTATCTTCCAGTTTCTCCTGATAACCTCACATACCTGTTGAACATCATTACTGAATGTAACCAAGCACATCAGCCCCAGGTTTCATGTTTTTTCTCTGGAATTCTGTTCATCTTCTTTATGTGTCTCTCCATCCAAGAAATACGCCTGAACCGTTGTGTTTCTTAGACACCTGTTATCCAGGACTCCTTTCTGGATTTCCCTTTTTTATATCCACATTTGTGGAAATATTATATCAAGTCATCTGTCTTTTCATTGTGTGTGTCCTCATTGGTACAAATTCTGGATGTTCTAAGAAGCTGACCTTTAATGACATGTGGATAAACATGTCTAGCGTGCGTGCTAATCCTATGTAATAAATGATTTTCCCAGCAATCTTTCCTATGTATTTGAGTATTGAGATTGCCATCCATTCCATACTGTAGTGTAACATCTAGAAAATGTATATTTTCTCTAGAGCTATGAACGTCAAATTCAAGGAAGGAAGTAGTATTGTCAAGGTATTCAATAAAATCACAGAGTTGACGATCATTCCCTCTCCACAGAAGGAATATCTCATCCACAAATCTCCTGTTGTAGGTATATATGTCTTCCATGTATTTAGATTATTAAGGACATGACCAGTCTCCCATTGGGCCATAACAATTTTGGAGTAACTGCTAGCACATGAAGTGCTTATCACTACCCCCATTTCTGCCAATAGCGTTCACTCCCATAGATGAAAATGTTGGTTTCTAGAGCAATAACCTGTAGCCTACAAATCTGTGAATTGGTAGTAATATCAAAGATGTTCCCTTGTTTTATAAACTGCCGTATGACCTCGATAACAAAGTAATTTGGAATGCCTGTGAAAAGGCTTTTGATGCCTATTGTTACCATCATCAAATTGGTTTTGTCATTCAAGGACTGAAAAGAGTAAAATCACTTCTGTATAAATTGGGGGGTGTCCTTCAGTACAGTTGTGGCTCTAGGGAATGCTGATTTTAACTTTTGTTCTACAAAAATAAATGCTGGCTCTGTTATCCAACCTCTTCCAGAAACTATAAGATGCATTGGTGGGTTACGTCTGTCCTTATGGATTTTCGGCAGGCCATTAATAATTGAAGTCAGTGGATGTGTTACCATCGAACAATCATATAAATCCTGCATTATTACTCTGGTCATTAGCAAATCATAGAAGGTATCATTCATTGTATTGATCAGCTTGTTCACCTCCCATTTAGAAATTTTCATATGTGTCTTCTTATCACGCAGCATATCCAACATTCTTTTGTTGTTATCAGTCCTGTCATGAATACTAGTAGCTCCCCCTTTATTGGCTGTTTATTTATTTTTATTAATTTATTTTGTTGACCGGGATAATCCGACTGGATACATATCCATTTTCAGTGGAGGCTCAGGGAGAAAAGCTCCAAAGGTAGTTACAAAAGCAAACATATAACATAATACAAATTAAGCACAGTTTACAGACTCTGTTGAGACATAAAAGTTATACAATTTCACAAACTTATGATGTAGTTGAACAGATACAACACACATAAATTACAGGTGAAATAGAATTGGTACACAAATATTGCTAAAGATTTAGTTAGGCTTTGAGCAACAACATAACCAGTGAGAATTGAAATACTGATTGAGACTTTTCTTGAATTAAGTTAGGGTAGTCTCTAGAGTAATGTCAGCAGGCAGTGAGTTCCAAGTTTTGCCAACCGAGTTGGCAAAAAGAGAGTCACTGGCTGAATGTTTGGATTTGACAGTTTGAACCAACAGTCTATTAGATGAGCGAAGTGGTCTGAGGTTGCAATGGGGGTAGATAATGTTTTTACATAAAGGTGTATTTTCAGGTTGGTTAAGTACTTTATGAGCCACTATAAGTTGGCTGTACTGAATTAGGCTGGGCAGTTCTAGCCAACCAAGATAAAATTTAGGTTTTTACAGTGATGTGTTCTGTAGGGCATGCCAGTGGCAAATCTAGCTATGTGATTATAGCAGCTAGAGAGTTTATTAAGATCAGTTTTTTTTTTAAGTTGGTAAGTAAAGGGGAGGCATAGAAAAGGGTAGACAGTAAATGAGTGTGGGCAATGGCAGTTCTAGCAGGTGGGGTTAGAAATGGTTTAATCATATATAGTGAGCCAAGTTTTTTATTGATGGTTTTGATAGTTTTATTGACATGCATATCAGTTTTAAGAGTGTTATCTATAACACCTAGGAGTTTCATGTAGTCATCTGGGGAGATTATGGTGCCATTATTAGACTTAATGGAGAAGGATAATACTGAGGACTTTTGAGTGGGGGAGAAAAGTAGTAGCTTAGTTTTGCTGGGGTTTAAAATCAGATGATGATCAGAAAGTCAATTTTCAACTCTGTTAAATGTATTCTGGGTTAATGTCTGCAATACTGGCTGGGAGGTGGCAGAGCAAGTGGAGTCATCTGCTTATTGAATGCAGTTTGCTTTTGGGATAACAGTATGGAGGTCATTAATGAAAATAGAAAACAAAAGAGGTCCCAGAATAACCCCCTGGGGGACTCCTGGGATGTTGGATAGGAGGTTGGATAGCTTATTTTGCCATTTTTGTCTGTCACACAGATAAGATTGGAACCACTGGAGAGAATGATTGTCTAAAGAGATTGTTTTCAGGGTGTGGATGAGTAGTTGGTGGTTCACCATATCAAAAGCCTTTGAGAGATCCAAAAAAAGGGCTAAGGATAATTTGTTATTGTTTCTGAAATAGTTTATAATGTTGGAGAAGGCAAGGAGGGCTGAGGTGGTACTATGATGTGGCCTGAAGCCATGCTGAGAGTTAGCCAGTAGGTTGTTCTGGATTAGATAGTGCAGAAGCTGTTTATGGATGCACTTTTTCATAATTTTACCAGTGGTGATAAGATAGCTATGGGTCTAAAATTAGATAGTTCGGTAGAGCTACCACCTTTATGAAGTAGTATGACATGAGATATTTTCCAGATAGCGGGGACTGTAGCTTCTGATATGGTACGATTGATTAGAATGGAGATGGGGCGTGCTATGGTATCTGCAGATTTTTGCAGATTCTCAGCAGGGAGAAGATCAGCAGATAGGGTAGTAGGTTTTAATTTTTTGATTAGGGTACAAATAAAAGATGCAAAGACTGGTTGGAAGCTAAAGAAGTGCTGGGTACTGGGAATGGCAACCTGTAAGTTAGACGAACTCAGAGGTAGCTGGCTGGCTAGGGCCAAGATAGTCTCAGTGAAGAACCTATTGAAGGTGTTAGTGACATCCTCTGGTAGTTTATCTGTAGAGGCTGAGGGAGTTGGTGTGGTGGTTTGTCCTGGGTGCAGTAGTTTATTTATACCTGCCAAAACCTTTTGAGGGTTGTTTTTATTACTCTGCTGGAGATGGAAGTAAAAGTTTTTTTATCTAATAAAATGGATCTTTTTGTCTCATTCCTTAATTGCCAATATTTAATTTGATCTAGTGGGGTTTAGTGGTACAGCGCCACATGGCCCATGCCTTGTTTCTGAGAATGATTTTTGATTTGGTGTCTTTAGAGAGCCAGGGTGCAGTTAATGGAGCGAGCAGGAGCATGAGAATCAAGGATGGCAAGGAATTTATTGTTAAAGTAACAACAGCTTCATCCAGGGGCAGGGATTTCAGGGCAGACCAATTGCATGATTTGAGTTTGTCTTGTAACTTGGTAGGGCTAAAGCTCTTTTTATTTCTCACTGTTCTGTAGGTGGGCTGGTGGGGGTTATTGGTTTTGTGTTTAAATATAAAGGTAAGAAAGTGATCACTGAGGTCATCAGGGAGGGTCCCTGATGGATACATTTGGGGGTGACTATTGATTAGTATCCAGTCTAGTATACTTTCTTTGTGATTAGATTTGCCTATCCTGGCGGGGGTAGATATGATCTGTGTAAACCCATATAGATTTACATGGGTAGAAAGGAGATTCCGTGGAACAGGTGTTCCAGTCTATGTTAAAATCACCAAGTACTATGATTTCTTGGGGATAGGTACTAGCTAACCAGTGGACGCTATCTTCTAGGGTATTGGCATTATTCCCTGGGGGAATGTACATGCAGATAATATTTATGCATTTGTTATTATTAATCTGAAATTTGGTAGAAAGGATTTCTGCATTATTGACCTGGGGTGGTTGTATAACAATATTCAAAATGAAACGCTGTACAACAATGGCCCATGAAGTAAAGTTCTCTTGGAGAATAGGTAGTGTAGTTAAATGATATAAAACTTTTAAAGGTGCAACATATATAGCACAAATTTCCAGTACTTCAGTTAAATTCACTTACAAGATATTCACGCTGTGAATGCAGTTATACTATAGCGAAATGATGGCTCTCAAGTATCCAGTCTTATGATGGCTCCAAAGTATCCAGTCTTTTTAGTCTGCTATACAAAGTATCCACTCTGAAGATGTAGTAGCTGCTGTGTGACTGTGATGAACTGTGATAACAGTTTAACCAGTCTAACACATCAAATAAGAGCTTCTAGCTTTAATGGCAGTTAAAATCCTTTTATTGTAGAAAAAGTTAAAATCTTCATGTCAAGTTAAAATATTGATGTAGAATAAAACAGTCCCTCTGTATTCCAAACAATAAGCACTTTCTGTCTCTTCTTCAGATCACAGAGATTGGGACTAGAAGTTCCTTTTTATAGTGCTTACTCCCTTTACTGTTGGGACAATCATTCAATCATCACACTGTCAATCAGCTGTTTAAATGCACCAATCCTCTTTCCTCTCAGCTGGGGGTGTTCCATTTCCTATACTTTTTGCTTTTGAGGGATGTGACCAATCATGAATTATTAAGCCAGACACACCTCCATGTTAGCTAATAGTTGATCTTCTAGCTTTTAGTATAGGTTTCAGTAGAATGATGTTATTCAAGCCTGGCTCAATATCAGCACCACAGATTCACAATCCACTTACTCTCCCTTCATTCAGTAATGTTTTCAGTGTCACCTTTCCTTATTCCACTATATGCATTCTCTATCATCTTATAAGTGAAAGAATGACCAACATTTCTTTCAGCATGCGTTGCTAAAGCATTATGTGGATCTTTATTTGTAATGTCTCTTTGATGTCTCAAAATGCGATTTTTTAAACATCTAATTAGTTTTTCCTACATAGAATGCAGGGCATAGTTTACAGGTAGCCATGTACACCACATTGGGGGTTACACAAGTGGCTTTGACATTAAAGGTGCATTTCTTTTTTGTCCTTGGATGTCAAATTCATTACTACAGTCAATCAGTGGGCATGCTGTGCAGTGACCACACTTGAACGTGCCTTTATGTCCAATAATTTTATGTTTGCTAAACCCATCCTTTGTGCAAAGTAACCTCTTCAAAATGTTCTTATTCTTGTAGCCAAAATATGGTGTTTCACCTACAATGTCCTTTAGCTTGGCATCCTAGGTGAGGACTGGCCAAAACTACCTTATTATAGATTTAACTTGTGTGTTGTCTGTGCTGTAGGTTAACATCACTCTGGTTGTTCTGTTTTCTGTCTTGTTTTTCTTTGAGATAACCTCTTGAACATTCACATCTTTTTCATTATAGCCTCTATTTCTTATGTTTTGCTGTAGAAACAAAATGTCCTTTTCTCTTGTCTCAGATTTTCTACATCTTTTATGTATTCTTTGTCTTTCATTTTGCATAATATTTTTAGTGACATGTTTAGGATGCATGCTGCTTTTCAACAAATAATGATTTCTCCATGTATTTCTTCGATGTAATTTGATTTCCAACATGTTTTTATTAAGAATAACATTTACATCCAAAAATGCAACTTGATTTTGAGAGTGTTCTGCTGTAAAGCTTAAAAAGAGGTAGTCCTATTTAGATAATGATGAAATGATTTGAATTGCAGTATGGTTCCTTCCCATAAAATAAAAAGATCATCCACAAATCGACCATAAAATTTGATGCATTCATACCATGGATTATTTGAATTCAATACATCCTCCAGCTCCCAGTCTACAAGCACAAGATTTGAGTAGCTGTTCGCACAGGGGGTGCCCATGGCTACCCCACATTTTTGCCAATAGATTGATGTACCATACACAAAATAATTATTTTCCAGTATTAAATCTAATAATGTACAAATCTTACTGGTTTTATTAACAGTTTTTTTGTGGCTTAAGATCTTTCTTACAGCTTCTACACCTGCTTCGTTGGGAATGGAAGTGAATAAACTATTCACATCCAGGATAGTCACAAGTAGGTGGTCATAATCCATGATGTTATTCATGGTTTGATTTGTCTTTCTTAAGAAGTCATCAGTATACTTCAGAACTGTATCAAAAAGATTTTAAAATAGTTCTAAATTCTTTCTCCACAAATAGTGACATTGTTTCTGTCACCCACCCCTGTCCTGCTACTATAGGCCATAGTGGAGGGTTATGAAGGTCCTTATGAATCTTAGAAAGTCCATTTATATTCAGAACAGTGGGTTTTGTGATATTCAAAAGATTGTAAAGGTCCAGATCTACTTGGCCTTCAGTCAACATATCCTAAAGTAAGGAAGATACTTTTTGTAAAGTTCGATTCAACTAGATTGGTGTAACTCAATAATATGTCTTCTCATCTTGTGGTCATTTTCTTCTTATACCAATTGGTATCCATAACCACTATAGTGCCTCCTTTGTCTGCTGGTTTGATTACGACATTCTCATTTTGTTGTAAGTTGCATAAGGCTTGACTTTCTTCATATGTAATGTTTCTATAATGTTTAGTATGCATGTCCATTCTTAATTTCTCCACTGCATTATTACACAGCCGCATGAACAGTTCCACAGCAGGATGGGCTACAGGTACAAATGTACTTGGTTTCCTTAAGGATGGTTGTATGGTGTCTATAGTAACATTTAGTGTAGATTTGAAGAGTACAGCTACTCCCTCCCTAGTAGCACAGTCCAATCTAAGTATGTTATACCCAGGTGGCAAAACTTCATTATCTAAAGTTGATGGCTTTAACCAGGTTTCAGTTAGACACAGTATATCAGGGGAGTGGACTGCTAAGAGGGTATGCAGGTTATGTACCTTATTTTTTATGCTTCTACTATTTAGATGGCAGGCCAGGAGGGTGTTGGGGGCCCTATTTATTGATAGTGTTTTGGTAGGGTTATTAGCATAAGCAGTAGAGGTATCAAGAGTGGATGGGCCAGGGTTTGGGTGAATGTCTCCATCCATTGTGAGGTTATAGTGTAAGTTTACAATAAGCTTCAATAATTTATTTATTAGTTTTTGCTAGTGTTTGGAGTTTGAGCTAATGTATCTAGAGTTAATAGGCTGATAGTTTATTGTGGTTATGGAGTTGGATATAGGACTAATTACTGGATGACTTACATTATTTGATGTAACTGGGGTGGTGGTTTGACATTTTGAGTAATGAAATCCTAGGTGATACTGATTTTCATAAGTGGAGAGGGGATATGGAATTAACATAAGGGATAGCAGAGAGAGTAGTGACATTGTATTGGATGGTGACGTAGTGAGAGGCAGAGTCAATATCTTTATTATATTGTCACCAGGATATAATGGATGGATAGAAATGGAGGAGGGAGGTGAGGAGTGGAGTCTAAAATGAGGAGTACAGAACTTATTGGGTCTGATAGGAGGGATGTGTTTTTTGGCTATAAATTTAGCAATACTGGGGGTGGTTGGGAATTGGGGGTAGGGAGAGGTGCGGAGTGAGCCTGAGCAGAGCAAGGGTGAGTGGAGTAGGGATTAACCAGATACAAGGATCTTAGAGCCTGCGAATATAAGGTAAGTACACTAGGGATTTATAGTAAGGCTTTTTTTTGTTTTTCTTCTTAAAGTGTTCCATTATCAATTTAAGGGGTTGGTAACACTTTTTCTTTTTATGCTTACAGTTTTTACTTATAGCATAATACCACTAATTTTTATTAATAAAACTCGAAATACTTGTTCATATCTATCATATATACTGGGAATTTGCCAATGTATTAGAGCTTTAAGGAGTAGGGTTCAGTATTTATGGCTACCTAATAGCTCTGTAGACCCAGGTCAGCATAAAAGGAGGTAGAAACAGAGAGAATTTAGAGATAATAACCTTAGCAGATCTTTTTTGTGGAGGGACAGTTCAGAGCAGGTTTTCAGTTTAAGTTTCCACATGGTAATATCATTCTAATGTTACAAGCCTTTCAGGATAGCTGTTAGAAGGGGACAGTACCTGATAAAGGATGAGATTAATTAAAGAATATGAGTCACTAGATTAATATATACTCAAATAATCATATAATATGACATTAGTGCAGTAAATATCACCTGTAGTATTTTCTTTTTTTAACCTAAGTAGCACACATGAGTAATAGGTGTTATTACAAGGAGCTTATCATGGAAGATGCAAGTTAGCCAACATAGAGCTTTTCAGCACAACTGAAAAGTAAAGCAATATTTTTTAGTTTAAGGGAGTCAGGAAGTCTCACATGCAATTAGCTACACAATACATATAATACTTTTAATAAATTATTTCAAGGATGATATCTTCCTAATTGCTATAAAGCCTTCTTTAGCTAATACTTATGTGGATCTAAACACAAGGCAGTTTCAGGTGCAACCCGACTCTTTAACAATGCCCCAAATGATAATTAAAGTAGCATTTTAGTTAACTTTCTAGTCACTATATGATATTCAATCTGATACCTATACAGTTCCAAACACAAGACAGTTTCACATGCAAAACAATGCTTTAACAATGCCACTATGTATAAGTAAAGCAGCATTTTTGTTCAAGGAAGACAAAATAAACCTGTAGTGCTTAGGATAATTCAGTTCAAGATGTTATAATCCTGTCACTAACTAGTATTTTGCAGTTAAAGATGTTATATTCCTGTCACTAAATAGTAATACTATAGCTACTACTTATGTAGTTCCAATCATAGGGCAGTTTCAGTTGTAAAATGATACTATGCTAAAGCCTTAATAAAACAGTAAGCATACAAGCTTCCTAGTCGCTATATAACATTTGTTTGCTGTATGATCAAGCAGGTCTTACGAGGCAATAACAAATAAATGACAGTTTTAACAGTCCAATAAACAGGTCTGCATCATTTAAGATGCCTAAGTTGTTTCATCACAGTGTTGTCATTATGTAATAGTTCCTGTAAAGCATTCTTTTCATCAGTATTCAGGTTATGAAAGTCGTTGCGACTCCTACTGTTTTGAAGTTGACATACTTCCACCTCACAGGCTCTGGTGAATATTTCTACTGCTGGATGGGGAGACGGACAAATGTGCTTGGCTTTTTCAAACTGTTAGTCAAGTCATTGCTATCATTGTTCTTACCAAACCTATTTTTAAGTAGTACATTCCTGCTGAAGTACTTAATGTCCATTACAAACTCATTAAGTCTGGAGGGAAGTGCAGGAATAAAAGAGAGACCCATATTTAGCACATACATTTGAGCTCCATTTAATGTATATCGTGAAATGTTAACAATAAGAGACTCTGTTTCTTCTATTTTCTCTGCTGTCAAGTGGAAATATTGCCCCTTTTCCTGCCTCTGCTGACAGAATGATTCTTCTTGTAGGGCTGATAGTTTTTCAGCAGTACAGGCAGCTCCAAAAAAACTGGAATGTGTAATGCAGAGTCTTTAGGCCTAGCCCCTGTGATGGCATCCCCTTCATTATTGCCTCTAATTTTATCAGTTTTCTTGCTTGTGGTATTAGGTTATATTCTTTGATGAGCACTCTTTGGCTCTCCTAAAGGAGTGGATTTAGAAGTGAGTGACATACAGCTGACTCTCCATATCTGCAATTGTTTACTAGAGAAATTCTGGTGTTTGTAGTAGGTATAGTTTGGCATCCATCTGCTCCTTGTTTGACTGTTTTATTGTTAAAATTGTCACTGCCTGCCTGTTGCTTAGGCCAGACAAAATTATTGCTGTTTTTGAAGTCCATAAAGTCCCTCACAAGCTTTTTACTTTTTTGGATCTTGAGCTTGCTGTCATATATTGTCAAATTGTGCTGCAATTCTTTAATTTTAGTTACAAAAAAGTATCAGACAATTGTATGTTTTCTAACTCTGCTTATGTTCTATAAGCTAGTGGCTTCTTCTTCAAAGAGTTGAAAATATTCAATCAAAAGTCTGATATATTTAAAACTAGTTTCTAAGTTGGAGATTCCAAGATGGTGGACATTCAGTAAGCACCCTCTCCAATGAGCCCCTTACAAAAAAACAAGTTATCCTAGCTAAAGCCAATTTTACAGCAAAAAGGAGGGGAAAACTTGCATTTGAAGATAAACTACAGTACAGTGGATATATTTCTGGATTTTATTTGAAAAACATCGTAGTTTAAGAACCCTAATCTACTAGCTGCTTATCTGCAAAGCTCTCCATGTGCAATCTCAAGCCTTAAGCTGCTGCAATACTCAAAATTACAGGATGCCAAAATACAAAGAAACAGATAAAATGGAAACCCTAACCATCAAAACTAAACATTCTGCCATATCATCACATGAAGAAGATGTGGGTGTCTAAAAGGCAGAAAATAACTAAACAACAAGAAACATCCAAACAGATGAGCAAACAGAATCCCGAAACAAGTTTTTATGTGGATGAACTTAAACAGGCTCTGCTTCCTAACAAACAACAATACAAAGCTTTTCCAATCAGCTCTCCAGTTTTGGGAAAACATTAAACCAAATAGCAGAGCGTATGGACGCTATTGAATCCAAAACATAAAAGAACAAATTTCAAATAAATAAACTGAAAGAAGAAATTGGCATGAAAACCACAACAATAATGGAAATGCAGCAGAAAATACTTGATATAGAAGCCAGGAGCCAGCGCAATAACATCCTAGTAAGAGGATTACCTGAGAAGTATGAGCATAACCAGTTACCAGTAGTGATCAAACAATTGTTTGACAGTTTACTTCCAAAAGAAGACAAAAATAGTGAGGTAACCATCTAAAGAGTCCATCGCTTGCTGCATAAAAAACAGGAATCAGGGACACCAAGACAAATTTACGTAAAACTTCTTAATTATCAAGACACATAAAAAATCCTGATAGCAGCTAAGAAACAAAAATACATGCTCTGGAATGGTATCAAACTAACACTATCACAGGATTTACCTTTCAAGATCAAAAGGAAAAGGCAGACCCTTGCACCTTACTGTGTTGACCTTATTAAGCGCAAGATAAAATTTCAGATGAGATACCCAAATACTCTCATCTATTATTATAATGATATTAAATACCTGGCAGCCTCACCTAGAGAAGCAAAATCAGATTTTTTAAAGAGTTTTGGTAAAGTGCCAGAATCCTAGCCCCTGACTGAACAGGGAAAACCAAGCTGACTGATTTTTGCCATTGGATTCACTCTTTTTACTTCTATGACTTGATGGCTGGTCACAAAGCTATGCTACGGCTGTAACACTTTAAAGAAAAAGTGAAAAAGTCTAATTATACCTATACATTAAATTTAGATGGGGAGGAACAAAAATAGGGATGCCAGATGTCAGAGGGAGACGTCTGAAGCAACTCCTGCATGTAAGGTAGCCAGATACTTCCCATTTACCTAACTTCCACCTACAGAAACAGCAATGGCGGTGATTTCAGCTAAGCAAGATGTTCCTGATTGAAACGCAAGCAAAAAATGGATAACTAATTGCCTATATTAAGTAAGACCTTGTATTTTATTAACAATATCATGCGTATGATAACTTTACACTCTGACATGGAATTTAGATACAACTGATCAGTCAGTTAGATAGTTCTTCAAGCTGATTTATACGTTAATGACTTAAAAGCATCATATATCCAGCTAATGTAGATGGTTAAAGAACTGATTTAAGTATGGATTATGATAACTGAATAGCAAGGTTACCAAATGCTTTACCATTCTGTTTATTGTTTAAAGGATGGGAGGAGTTCAAAAGAGAGGGAAAAAAAAGAAAAGAAAAAAAAAGGGGGGGGGAGAAAAAGACCACACTGTGCTGCTTTAATGTATAGCTGAGAGATATATCGCTATGGATGTAGATTTATATGTGTAACATATACTTGTCTACCTACATATGCTCACTGCAGCCTTTATAACCTCTACATGCACATGAACTCTCAATAGTTCTGTTTATTTGGTGCAAAGATGGATTGCATGCAGACATCTCTCTTTGAGCTCAGCACACCTCCTGCACCTCTGCTATTATAAGATGCTGGATTTAGAGGTTTCCCTTAACAAAGGAAATGCCTGTACATACCAGAGTGCACATATTCATCTAGATATCTACCTAGGCTTAAGAATGTAATAGAATCTATAGTCCTTTTCATACGGGCAGCATGAGAAGAAACCTTGAGTTAAACCTTAACTCACACTGGAATTTTGATTCCAAGGTTTTACATTGAATAGTGTTGTAGGGATTTATGACTATCCTTGGATTTATTAAACTATAACAAAGTCTTATTTTTAGGAAAACCTGTTAAAGCTGCAGGTTTTTTTTTTTTTTTTTTTTTGCTGTTCTGACAACTTATCTATTGGTATATTATGAAATGTTATGTAATAACTGTTCCTGGTTAGAAGGGAGATACTAGACTGAAAAATAGGTTTCATCAATTGTAATTGCTAGCCAATATATTAAGAAGATATGTCCCATCATAGATTTTTGATACAGCTTGACCAGGAATGCTAACATAAATTTATTTTGTACTAAATGAATGCAAGATGTTTTTTTTAAATGCAGTATGTGTTTCAGATGTTGAATTATAGATTAAAAACTGATAAGTAGATTTTTCCACCTCAAACCGATAAAAGATATAATGAGAGAGTAGTAACTATAGGCACATAATGACCTATTAACTCACTCATAACCTTATACAAGAACAATATACTCACACAGGGCAAGGACAAGGAAGCATTACTGATAATTTTATTGGATCATTAGACATATAGACAGGGTTGGACAAGATAAAACATAACCTACTTAATTGTCTCTTTCACCTATCAGAATAAAATCTGTTACACTAATTAATAACACCAAATAAATACTGTTTCTTAAAGCACATGTGGCATAAAGGATCAAATAGGGGTCGAGTGGTACTGTGGTGCAGATTAATGAATGACCTATCTTGGATGGTCTTAGGAATGTACATTAGTTCTAGACTTGTGCGAAAATTCAAGTATTCAGCTTTGTTAAACCTTAAAGGTTGCTCTCTTGTATTAGTAAACCAATTCTCATTACTGTTTTATCTGATAGTCTTACACGATCAAGCTCTTCTAGATATAGGAGTAATGTGGGTAGGCACAGGCTTACTTCTGGAAGGGTTAGAAGCTGCTAAGTTAAACTATAACTGTAGATACAATAGACGAGAGAAGATCGAGGAATTTAGATACTCAAAATTTCATATAACAAGAAATTGGATAATAGTCAGGATTGCAACAATATACAGGATATACTTTGGACAACAGATCAACAACAATGGCTATTCAATTGAATATATTAATACACTTATATTCGCAAATATCATAACCAGAATGAAATATAGCTCCCAAGGATAGGCTCAATGACAAAAAATGATAGTCCCAAATATACTTTAAAAGTAGTTGAATGTGGACAATTAATTCGTGGAATGTGAGAGGACTACAAGGCAAGAAAAAATAAATTATTGGCGCATCTAGTTTATCAGTCTAGGGCTAATATCTTCTTCATACAAGAGACTCACATGCTGGAAGATGATTGGAAAGAGGATTCTAATAAGAAGTGGATTAAAACCATAATTGCCTCTGGAGACAGCTCAAACTTGAAGGGGGTTGCTATAATAGTTAAAAAATCACCCCAGGATCACATAACTGAATTTAAATCTGATAAAAATGGTAGATGGTGTTACTTCAAATTATTGAACCCTAATATACCAAAACCAATTCTTTTTTTCAACATATATGATCCATGCTCGAAGCAACAACATTTTATCTCTGAAATCCATAATCTATTATATCAATTTCCAGATCATTATTTCATAATGGGGGGAACTGGAATGCAGTGATAGATCCTTACGCTGATTGTTAAGTAAATTAAACAAGCATAATCACCAACCATCACTTGCCTTAACTGACTTAATCTCAGACTTCCTTTTCCTTGACCCTATCTCCTTTAGAGAAGACTTAAAGAAGGATGACTATTATACATATTATTCTAAATGCCATAATTCCTGGGCTCAACTAGACTTCTTTTTAATTTCTGAAGAAAAGAATTTGCAAAAGGGAAAATAAGATACTCAGGTGAACCTAGACACCTATTGGACCATTCTAGAATTATGTTAGATATCAATTGGTCAGACACATTATTGACATCTAGATATCATAGATGTAATTGGTCCCTAAATAACAGCATTCTTCCTAAATCTGAAGTGGTCAAAGATATTTCTGATATTCTAGCAGAATTAGACAATAATCTTAACAACACTGACATTCCTCTAGATATACAATGGGCTGCAATTAAAACAACAATTAGAGGATACCTGATTAAAAAAATCATCGTACTTCCAGAAAATAGGAAAACAAAAAGAGAATCAACTAATCAAGAAACTTAAGGAATTGGAAAAGAAGTTACAAACAACTCAGAACCCCGAATGGGTAAAATAGGTTAATAATGCAAAAAAAGAACTATTTGATCTGAACCAGCAAAATTATTCAATACAAGAATTAAAGTTTATAGCTAAATACTCTGAAGTAATGCTTGTAAGAATAATAGATAATAAATGAGAAGCCTCTAGAATAACTCTCTTGCAGTACCAGGATAAAATATTTAAAACAGATGAACAAATTTTAGAAGTATTCCAAAAAATGTATACAGAAATCTATAATACTAATGCTCACCAAGCCTCAAGGTAAGAAGCTGAAATTTTCTTAAGAAATCTTGAATATCCTAAAATAAATACTACCCAAGCAAGTCTCCTGTCAGCCCCATTTTAACAACAAGAAATAATGGAAGTGATCAAAAACTTAAAAGCAGGCAAAGCACCAGGTCCAAATGGATATACTGCAGAATTTTATAAGACATTCATCTTAAGGATCTCCTCTATACTCTTAAAAGTTTTTGACCATATTAGAACAAATGGGATCACTGATCTTCATTTAAATAGCTCCAAAACAATATTAATACCAAAAAATAAAGTTGATAGAGCTAATCCCCACAACTATAGACCAATTGCCTTGATGAATGTGGACATTAAAATTCTTACCTCCCTACTTGTGGAAAGACTGAAGAAGATTATGCCTTCTGTTATCTCGTAGGAACAAGCTGGATTTATGGCTAATAGACATGCATGGGATTATACCCTAATACTGGACTCTATGATCTAACTCACCAAAAAGGAAAAAAATCCAAGATATATCTTAGTTCTAGATGCCTGCAAAACATTTGATAGGGTTGGTTGGAACTTCCTATTTACAACCTTATCTCATTTTAAATTCCCAAAAACTTCATAGATCTCATTGAAACCTTATATAATAACTCACATACATATTTATATATTACTAGAGCCTGGTAAAATTCAATTAAATTAACCAACGGAACAAGACAGGGATGCCTGCTCTCCCTGCTTCTATTCAACCTCCACATTGAACCCTTCTTTTTGTACATTGTGCAAAAAAACTTTCATTCAATCCCCAAAATATTGAATTCCAGAATTTTGTTATTTGCATTTGCAAATTATTTAAACATATACTTCAAACTCCCTATCACAGATCTTAAGAAAATTATTTCATCAACAAACAAATACTCAGAAGTTCCAAACTATCAAATGAATCAATCTAAATCACATACATTTCCCATTAACCCCCTAAGTCATATAGAAGATTATTTTGCTGATTCCTTTTTTAAAACAATTATA
This sequence comes from Protopterus annectens, assembly GCF_019279795.1. Lineage (NCBI taxonomy): Eukaryota > Metazoa > Chordata > Ceratodontiformes > Protopteridae > Protopterus > Protopterus annectens. The sequence goes on along the minus strand of NC_056746.1, from coordinate 726,014,445 downwards.
TTCCATTAAATACCTTGGAATAAACTACAAGCATAACCATCAATCCATGTGGCAAAATAATATGCTTAAAACATGGAATAGTATTGCACAAGAATGGGTATATATTAGATCATCATGTTAATATGAATGGTCAAATATCGAACCGAAAACAGCAAACGCTGAAAATAGCGAAGCTGCAGATAACCAATTTTTTTTTCCTTGGGAAAGAATTCAGTTGTCCATTTCTGTGGCTTCGCTATTTTCAGCACTGTGGTGGAAAGTTACAGGTTGGGTTCAGGTAAGTGTGTGATTGTGTGGACGTTAGGATTAGGATGGGGTATGTGAGTTAGGGTTAGGGCACAGGTGAGGTGAGTGTGCGATAGTGATAGACTTTAGGGTTAGGGCAGGGTATGTAAGTTAGGGTTAGGGCAAGGGTGAGGTGAGTGTGTGATAGTAATAGACTTTAGCGTTAGGGTGGGGTATGTGAGTTAGGGTTAGGGATGGGTGAAGTGAATGTGCGATAGTGATGGACCTTAGGGTTAGAGTTTGGGTTAAGGATAGTGGATAGATAGTACTGCATGTACAGTTTAGTGTAGGGTTAGATGTAGGATTTTAAGTGTATGTGTGCGGATTGCTGTTTTTTTGGTGTGCTTGTGTTGTGTGTGTGTTTCTCGGAACAGTGAATTTTTTCCCAGGGAAAAAATTTGCTGTTCTGAGCTTTCAATGTTTTTAGATTTTGTGGTTAGAAGTTCGAGGCTGTTGTATTCGATGATGTGCTGTTTTGTTGAACTGATATAGACCCCACAAGAACTAGATAGATGGAAACTATTTAAACTATCCATAATGTCAAAAGCGGCAATCATAAAAATTAATATCTTACCAAAATTATTATATCACTTTAATGCTACAATGTCAATGATACCAAACAACTTCTTTCATATGATAAAGAATTAGCCAAGTTCATATGGTATCCCAAAACAGTCCGAATCAACTATACAAAGTTAATGTATCCTAAAGTAAAAGGGGGACTGGACCTGCCAGACCTTCAGCTCTACTATAAAATTATTAATGTGATCAGACTTATTTCGATATCAAACTTCTTGAAAAATAATGATCAGTGGACGCCAACATGGGTAAAGCTCTGGGACCAACATCTGCTTAGAAGGAAAGTCAACCCTAAATCCATTCCGTACATAACCTCACCAAATATCAAGAACCTCAAACTAAGAGACTCTAAAAGCTAGCGTAAAGAACTTTCAGCGTTGGATGAAACCCTAAAACTCAAGAAGACCCTATCCCTTATTCAACCTTTACATCAGAATCCAAATATTAGAATTAATAATAAGATGTTAAATTTAACGGACTACCCACTAATCAAAGATTGTACCGTGTGGGACATCTATAAATATAAAGACAAAACACTACAAGAACTATGAGAGAATTTAAAGGCTGGAAAGAAATACATTGTAATATTAAGGCAAATTAGGGAGACTATTCCATTAATAGCTAGTGATCCATCTGTAGACAGAAAAGACTCGATGAAACTCTCAGAAATTTTGGAAAGCCTCATAAATAAAAAGAAAGCAATTTCAAATACATACAAACTTATGAATTCTTTTATTTATGAATACACATTACTATTTTCCACTTATTGCGATAACAATGGAAATATAACTTCAAAAGAACAAAAACTTAAAGCTATTCATCATACTATAAATCATTCTCCATTTAAAAAGCTAATAAGTGCACAGTTGATGATTAATAATAAATGTGTACCTCACCCCCTTGAATATAAATAAATTTAACTCTAATACTCCACTAACATGCAAATGCTGCTGTTATCCACAGGCAGACCTTCTCCATGTCTTGTGATTTTGTAAATATTCAAAAAGATTCTGAGACTCTCTTAAGATATGTCTACAAAAAATGGGCTATCACAATTCAGCCGTATGTTGGCAATTAGCAATTCTGCATATTACAGACCTAAAACTCACTAAAATACAGATTCATACTTCAGTCACTATATGCTCACTGGTTAAACTATACATAACAAAAACTGGATCGATCGTACTAAATTGACATGGAAAAGCTTCCAATCTATGGCTATAAATTATATTTAATTTCAAAAATTAATCATTTTGAATCCCAAGAAAGGTATTTATTACCAGAAATTATGGAAGCTACTGTTTGAAAATATCTTGCTTATCTGCAAATGGTTTAATGTTAGATTAGAGACACACTGACTGTTAGAATCTGGTCATGATAGATAAGCCTCTACATCAAAATGAATAAGGAGATACACATATAAGAAATTATAGATCTGTTGTTTTCCTCACTTTCCCATGTTTAGCTTAGCAGCAGTATTGTAAATAGTGTGCATAGCTTTAGATGATGTTTGTGTAGTAGTATGGAATAGTTTGTTACTATAATAACTAAATTCTTGTGTAATCAATAATGTATCTTATTACATGTATTCTGTTGTTTTGTATCTCTGCTCTGTTACACAAGTCAAAATGTTTTTGAAAAAAAAATAGTTTCTAAGTTCAGGGCTTACCATTTGCCCAATAAATCTGGATGTGCATTACCGTATGTGGGCATACATCTAATTCTTAGGCCTCTTGGGATAACAGTCTGATGTAGGCAAGCTTCCAAATGGAAACATTGCCCCCGGAGTCTCTTCAGTCTGTAAGACACATTCTCAACCTCTTTGAAGATTTAATCAAAGGCTTCTGTTTGTGATGGTGTTGTTGGAACTTTTGTGGTAACATCCAATAAGTTGAATTTAAGTGAGGGATTGACCTGGTTAGTCAGCATACCATGTACCTTTCTACTCATGCTCATTAAAACAGGAGATTTCATTCTCCATTTGGTAATCCAATTAAATGTTTCCTTCCTCAGCCATGTGCAGTCCCAATGTAATAAAAACCAAAGCCAGACAAAGTAAAACACACCTTGGTAAAAGCTGCCTTTAGTGCTCCAAGGTGTGTTTTACTTTGTTAAGTGTATACGTTGGGTTGGTTGTGATGTACCTCATTGCAAGTAGACATTGACCATCTTGGGGTAGCAATTTAAGCTACAAGGACTCAAGAGAAAGTTATCTCTGCCTAGAATTGGTTGCCATTTAGCTTTTAATAGAGTGAGGCAGTGGTGTTACTGTCTTGCAGAGCTGGGAATGAAGGACATAAAATAACATGACCAAAATTAATACAGAAAATATTTGTGTCATTCAAGTATAGGTATGCATGGCAGAAACAAGAAATGCTATGAAGCGGCAGCATACAAAAAGCTAACTCATTAAAAAGACTCCTGTGCCAAATCACTCAACAGAACCTTACATACACCTATGACAAACTAAATAGCAGAAATTGCAGCTGTTCCTGATTACACTTCAGCTGATACAAGAGTAACTTTTTAGTATAACTTTACCTTCAAAGGAGTTACAACCATAAGTTCAAATACACACAGATTTCATACTCAGAAACTAAGAATTACTTTTTTTGTATATTCCCACAAAGTATGCTGAATGGTAAAATATCAATGTGTATAAAAAACAACATTGTGAGGTAATGTGTCTTTATTTGCATAACTTCATGAAAAATATTATTTACAAACACTGTTGTGCAGCTCCACTGTTGTACATATATGTTATTAATTGCATGTATGGACTTTTGTTGTGTTCCAGTGTTGACTATATCAGACAGAAAAGAAAACAGTTCCTCCAACTTGTTTCAGTCGATATTTGCCTCTGGTTGCTGTTGAGTTCCAGTCTGAGTTTAGCCTCATTGTGCAAATCACATACAAGTATTTTCTCTCTGAGTTATTTTGCACATTTCAGTAAAGAAAATGTTTCAGTCAGCATAGAAGCCTTCCTCTCTGGAGTTCTACCAGATAACTAAGAAACAATTTGGTAAGAAGAGGTTTACTTTTGGCTCCCTATTAAAATGTCAGCACTCGAAATGTTGAGTGCTGAAAACCTGGAAAAAAAGCAGTGAAGACAAGGATCACTTTTCTCATTAAAACTTCTTTCCACAGGCCACCCCGCTCCCCACCCATGTTGGAGGACAAGCCCCCTATACCCACTGAGCTTATATATACCAACTTCAAGAATTCCATAACTCAGAGAAGAGAGAATATTCCAAAAATGGCATTTTGGTATACAAGTCTGATCTTTCAGCTATTCAGTCTTTGCATTTTGGGAATTGTTCTGGCAGGTCCTGACATTTCAAATGGTTACCTTAATTTCATTAATATCCAGGTCTGATAGCACAGACTCAAGAACCACTTGGCAGATAATATTTTCCCAGTCTTCCTTAACATCGCTCCTTTCTCTTTAAATCATTAATTTCTTCCAACTCTGTGAAGAAAAACAGACCCAAGTTGCTTTACTGGTTGTTAATATTTATTGCTAGGATTTGATGTAATTTGTGTTTAAGTATATACATTTCACCCTTAACTTTTCTCTACCATTTTTAATAAGAAGAAGTACTTTTGTTTACTTCACTGTCAGAATGTAACCTTGAGCACTTTCCATGCAACTTGGTCTAGACCCCTCTTCCTTGTGTGCCCAAGTCCTTTTCATTTGAAAGTATCCATGTGGACTCTCCAACTTGATGGTAGGCACTCTTATTATTTATATTATCTCAGAGAAATAGATGTTTCTGCATTCCTTTTTGTAGTTTAATCAGGCAATGCAGTGTAGACATTGTCTTGCTAAAACCTTATCTGTGATTTAGACTAAAAGTAAATCCAAACAATTTTTGGGTTTCTCTGCAGCGCAGAAATCTACAGTTTTTACCTTCCCTAAAATCAAGAAATGTAAATCTGTCCAACACATGAAGGTTTTCCTTCTTCTGCTCCACTTTCTAATACTTTTCTTGCATCTTTAGAAAAAATCTTTCAAAGGTATTGGCTCAAAATGTATAGTTAAAAATGTCTTCTCATCAAAATGTGAGAGTCTAACAAAATTCCAACATGTGAGTGATTCTTCCAGTCCAGAAGTTTCTGTTGCTGAATCTTTGCCTGTTAATTCTAGGCCAAACACATTCAGCTCCCTTTAGTCTATTGTTTTACATGGTCTGTATTATGGTAGACTTGGTGAAGGTATTCTTTGAATTCAAGGCAGGAGATCAAAAGATCCCCACCAACCCCCCACCCCCTTCTCTCAGTTTTGGATCACTGAGGGGGTTTCAGTTTCCTACCAGGAGATCATTTCACTCCAACAACTTACATCTGTTAACTGTCAAAGTTCCGGTTTAGCTACCTTTGGATGTGAAATTGCCAACCTTATCATTACTGTCCCTCCATATTTTTATGTATGGCTTTTCGGTGGCAGCAAGTTGGTAGTGGTACCAATAAATTTGATGCCAGCTTTATTAGTATTGCTGGATTCAATGTTGACTAGTTTCAAGATAGGACTGACACTGAGATGTGTGTGTTCTTATCAGTTCATCGAAAAATCAGTTCAGCGAACAGCATTTTCGGTGCACTTACATCGAACATGCCATTTGTCAAACTGTTCATGCCAAGATCAAAGTACAGTGAGGACTGGGAATTTTACCCTTTCCTCACTGTAGTGTGATCTTGGAATTACATGGGGGGAATTCAGTGAATGGCATTTCTGATGAAATGCCATTTGTTGAAGTGATGGTTTGATGTACTGATATAGACCCAAGACTTGTAGTGCTATGACACTGCTTCTGACGATATCAGCATTCCATTGACAACTTTGAGTGATTTCATTTAAATTTCTTACAGACCAACTACAGATGGCCCTTTTCAGGAATCTTCTACAATGACAGACTACCTTTAACTGTACCCTTACTAATGAACCTTCCAAGGTCATCATTTCCTCTTCCTGTCAAGAGAATGTTGAAGTATTCTTATGTGAAACCTTCAGCAAGAAGCTCAGAAGGATCTAGAAAAAAATTAAACATATTGAATAACTTTTCAGTTCACCCAAAAAGAAATATAATGAAGAGGAAGGAGAAGGGGGAAACCCTCTTCTTTCACCCAGGATACCTCTGTTTTGAGGAATAGTTATAAATGATGCAAGAGAATGTGGGCAGGACGTCTGATCATCCCATCTCGAAAATGTCATTAAAGCAGGCCTGTCTCTTCAATACTCAGTCCTTATGAGGTATGCCATCCATGACAGGCACCCTTAAGCATGGAACCAGAACTGTATTGGAGAACCTGGCCACAGTTTCTCATAAGGAAGGTAGCCTGGGCCTTCCATCCCCTGAGAGGGATGTTTGGTTTGGGAAGAGATTCACAAACTAGGTATTACAGTCCTACTGCAGCCTTATGCAAGGTTTCTAATTCTCAGAGACTTACTGACCATTCACTAGAAAGAGTCCAAAGTAATTGACAGCTATCAGAAGCATATGTCTGTGCTTACTGTAATTTATTTATGGATATTGAAATGCCTTGCATGTTTGATATATATATATATATATATATATATATATATGTATGTATATATATATATATATATATATATATATATATATATATATATATATATATATATATGTATATATATATATATATATATATATATATATATATATATATATATATATATATATATATATATATATATATATTCAAAAAGACCTAGCTGATGAAATGCGTTATGTGCCACATGACTTACTGCATGGACCTCTGAGAGATAAGTTAAAGACCTAGACCCCTTCAGTTAGTGATCCAAGTCATCTATCATGTGTCAGAAGGAGATGCTACAACAGCATTATATACCATTGCTTTATGCTAATGCTTCTGGTTGCAAAACTGAGGTGTCACATTAGAAATCAAGGTAACCAGTCCTTCCCTGCACCTCTGTGATTTGACCAAGAAGTTGATTAGCACCTTAGAAGAAAGGACAAGTATGAAAAAAATTTACTGTGGGTACACATATTTCACCTTCCACATCACACCTTTAATCCTAATAATATTGCATTGGCAACTTAGACAAATGAGATCATTATAGGGTGCCAAAATAACTCAGTTTTACCTTACCTTTTTAAAATTATACAAAATCTACTCTCAAAATGAAAAAAAAAGTCTTCTTGCTCAGGATACCAGTGGTGCAATTGTCTGACTAGTAAATTAACTGTACTAGTATTGCAATTATCACACAGTTTGCCATTTAAAATTAATGCGAAATGAAACTCAGAAGCTCCATGTCATGATTTCTCACTTCCACCCCTCCAACAGAGAAACACGACATGAGTAGCCAACCCATGTTTGGCTACTGTATAAAATAAGCATATCAGTGCATTCTGAGAGATGTCTAGACATTTCATTAGAGACTGGTGAGAAGAAATGATGCCTTGACATTCAGAGATATTTTTCTTTCAGGTGCATATTTTAACTATACCATCAGGAAACCAGAGATACTTGTAGATAGTTGAAGAATTTTATAGCGCCAGGAGAACAATTTAGTTATTTTTTATTTTTTTTACAATTAATAAATAGGGGTGAGTTCACTATAACAAAATGTTTAAATATATTATTGTGGACATTATTTCTTCCACTTTTCACAATCACACATCAGAAGATTGGGCATATTATACTGCATTTGCACCACCTGAAAGGACCTGTAAAGAGAAGAGTTTGTTCCATTCCTTGTTACCCAATCAATAGTCTGATTCCCATACTCCATAATCTTCCCATACTCTCTTGTTGGCTATTCTTATCTGCCGCGCTAGGGCTGGATCATCCCACAGTCCCCCCACAAATTCTGTCCCCCAGTTGTATACCCCAATTATTTCTTCTATTGGGTTATCCTACATTGCAAAACATATCTATCAGCCCATATCTCTTTCCAAAGTGATCACCATTTCATGGTATCAGATCTTCTGATGCCACGTTATTAGTTGAGCAAAATTTAAGACTAACACATAACTTGGCAAGTGGAGAAGTCCCCACCCCCTTCTCCCTTAGTGCTAACAACCTCTCTTTTGCAATTTAATGTTTAGCTTTAGGATCTGTCTCTCTCTCCATACACACATATATATATATATATATATATATATATATATATATATATATATATATATATATATATATATATATACATATCTCTCTTGATATGTATATGTGTGTGTGTGTGTGTATCTATATATATCTATGTACCTATATATATATATATATATATATATATATATATATATATATATATATATATATATATACACACCTATGGGCAGGATTCACAAAGCCTCCGTGTAAGAGTTATAACTCATACACGGAGGCTGCAGTTAAACGGAGTGATGTCAGCATGCTTTGCATATTCATGAGAGCATGCTGAATCACACCTAAGGCTAACATGGTCCGTGTAAGACAGTAGGGGGCATGTCCGTAGGCCGAGCCCTGTAAGCGGACATGCCCCCAGAAGAGGAAAAGTGCCCAAAGTAAACACCCACGACAGAGTCCACGGAAATGTGAATAAACACAACACAACACATGCCCCCACAGACTATGAACAGAAAACATATAAATAAACATGTTATATATTTTTTTTAAATTGTAAAAAAGTTTAACCGTGAGTGCGCTCGTTTGTGCGGGCGTGCCCGTAGCGCAGCTACAGTTAGCAGTCAGTGGGAAAGCATATAATAACTAAATATGCAAAGAAAGCCAGGAAGCAATAGCATAGCGATAGAGATGTTGGCTAAAGAGCAGGCATTCATGGTTCGAGCCCCCACAACACCAATTTTTATTTTTAGCAAAATAAGCACGAAACAAGTCCCTGACAAATATGTAAACATAAAACCACATTTTATATAAAATGTAATGAAATAGCCCATTTATATTGAAGAAATGTGAGGTAACAAAAGAATAAAAAATGCCAGATGTGCCCATAGCTGAGCTACAGTTTAATAGGGTGAGTGCATCTGCCTGTACGTGAGCAGTGGTTTAACTGGTGCAAAATGAGTGCCTGTAGCTGGACAGTGGTTTAACACACTGAATTTAAGTGCCCCTAGCTCAGCTGAGCGTAATATGCGTGCCGATAGCCAAATGAGGCTTAAACCAGTGTACCCCATTTGCGCGGAGCTGCGCACCGCGCAAACAAGCTAACCGACGGGCAACGTTGAGCAAGCCGTATCAAAACTGCCTTTACACAGACACACCCCTCAGCATGTCTAGACAGTCATGAAAAATAAGAAGCAGTGGTCAGGTTCGTACCCAGGATACTATACACCATAATCAAGGTACCAAACCACTAAGCCATGACAGCAGTACCTAGAAATGCAATAATAGCTAATATATAGGAATGAATACAAACTGGAGCATGACAATGCAGGTTTACTGAAGTTGATACAATTCCAAAATGGCCAATCACAGATATGTGTGGGAAAAACGGACTATATAAGCTCCATAGGCGGGAATACACAGCATAAACGATTGTAGAACTGAACTGCAGGCAGAATGACAGGAGTAGGAGAGGGTAGCTGCTTTCGAGCACAGAGGTGGGGCGTTGAGGAGTCCAGGTACATGGTCTGGCTCCTAGTCCACAATCATGAGGCCCAACTCATGCAGGGCCAGGTCATCTGGGGAGAATACAGAGCTGAGGCGTGGGACCGGTTGGCTCATGATCTCACCAGTGCCACAGGGATTCCAAGGACTGGTGAGCAGGTCCGTCACCACCATGCGGACCTGAAGAGATGCAAGGAGGACCAACTGAACCTTTGGATCCAGGAGGCCCGGCAAATGCCCAACGCCCCACTACTGAGTAAGTTACATTTAATTATGTATGTAAGAAATTAAACTAGCTGATATTATGGAGATGTGTATTCCAATATTACTTCATTTATATTACAGCTGCAGGTGTCTGTTCTGCGAACCGCAGAGCCTATGGCGATAGGCTGGTGCGGTTGCGCCACCAGGCAGATCAGTAATCCACTACCAGTAACTGTAAAGAAATATAAAAGTATGACAGTCAACAAAAGAGTGCAGTGTAGTCACTAAGGAATAAAATGTGCAAGTAACAGTGTGAAAGTGTCTGCAAGTATTGCTTGATTACAAAAGTGTGTTTCAGCCTGTAAGTTAAACCGAAAAATGTCTGACATAAATTCTGAAATAAAAATGCCCCACCTGTAAGAAAATAGTACACAACCTGCAGCAGGCTGAAAAGTATAGCTGCAGAAGATGATGAAATCACATGTGTGAAATATATCCCTGTTGAAATACTGAAACATGACAGAAGTGAGACTGCTGGAAAGGATTGTAATAACTACAGGTAAAACATGTCAATAAAGCCTAGAAGTAAGTACCATCCTGAATAGTAAAATGAAAGCAAGTGAGAGTGTGAGAAAGTGTCATGAATCCAGCAATACAGTAGTAATAAACCCTGAATAAAGTATACTGCAGTCAAGACAGAATGAAATGCATGTGAGAATCAAAACCAAACAGTGAAATCTGTTCAAAGTATTGCTGCATCTGGAATGTGTATCCCAAAATCTGGATATGTTGCTCTCAGTCTGCAATATGCAGATAGGATGATTGTCTGATATACCAAACATCCACACTTGTATACAGCTATATAAAGCAAATGTAGCAGGATGATGTAGCTGAACAAAGCTAGATATGAATGTGTATGAAGAACAATAAAATGCATATTGATGTTGCAGTAACAGTCCTATCACCAAGTTGAAATAGTTATCATATAGGAAACTGTAGTTAGAACAGTAGTGTGTGTATATATCTGTAGCTATTAGAAATGTACAGCATATGTATTGGTATTTGAAGGTGTTAATATTATTTTCTTCACCCCACCCTATAATCACATATAACCCATTCCACGTGAAAATGGTATGTGCAATCACAATTAACACCCCTGGACGTTTGTCCTGTTGGGTCATATATATTTGCATGTCCGTTGATGCATCTGCCCTGTTCATACATCCAAACCTGATGGCCTGTTGCCATCAATTAACCCTGCATGTTGTTGGACTGTGTATTGCTGTTCAAATTATGCATGTGTTATGCACGCTGTTCAATGGTGTGAATATCTGGGTGTTTGGTTAATGGGAATACTAATGCATGCTGTTACAACTAATTGTGAATGGTATTATATGTCACTAATCCAAACTGTCATGACATAATGCAAAACATAGGACGACAGGGAAGGCGGGTTCCAGCGGACCCACCTCTCCCACCTCAGCTGGCGAGTGCACCTGGCACTAGTGCCGAGTCTGGACCCTCCTCCGGTGGCCCTGTGCCACCTGCAGGTGGAAGCGCTGCAGGGGATGGGGCTCACCCCCCCTCTGCAAGTGTGGCCGGAGGAGAACCACCAATCACCCTCCGTAGTGTCTGGACTGTGGTGCGTAGGGAGATTCGGGACTCTGTCCTCGAGCCCCTACACCAGCTTGAGGCACGGGTGGCACAACTAACGGGCATGCCTGTTGCCCAGCCTACACAGCCCCCAGCACAGCCCCATCCTGGGCAGTGAAGGAACAGTGGCAACTGCCTATGGGTGGGGATATCAGTTCCACTGTTGCCATCTGTGGGCTCATGGGCTCTGGATATCCAAACCTCCATCTCCGTCAAATGTATAACCCCCCCACACGTGTCATACACCACCCCTGTATGCGTCTTGTTTGTCTTGTCTGTTTACCTACCCAACCAACCTCCCCAGCTGTACCGACTTCCTTCACCTGACATACCACTCTCACCTGAAAAAAAAAGGGCACTCTGTACCCACAAAAAAATTACGCCCCATACATAGCTGCCCATTCCGCACACATGTCTGCTGGACATGGAATCTATCAATTACAATTGGCTGTACAGCAAGTATTATTGTTGTCCTGACACCTCTCTCAGGGGTGGAAGGTTTCAAATGTCACACCAAATTACATACATATGCACAGCTGTTGCTGATGAAGAAATGGGCAGCTATGGGCCTTACCTACATCCCTCCTGCAAATCCCAAGCTTGTTTCCCTACTGTCTTACCCTCTTTGTGACCCCTTTTTCACCACTTTCCTGTCTCCCCATTTTCTTTTCTTTCAAAGAAAATAGCGGGTGTGCGCCAGAGTAAGCACTGTTAAGCGGTTGTAAGCGGGTGTGCGCGGAGCTAAACGCCAGTGTGCATGTGTGAGCTCTGCGCAAACCAGCACTAACCCGGTTAAAACTGCTTAAAAGTGCCTTAGTCACTTTGATTGACAGGTCCTGTACTCAGTTCAAAAGCAAAATAAAAATCCCACTGTCAGTCCCGAACCCAGGACCTTGGAAACACTAGTCTGTATGACCTACCACTAAGCAATGACTCTTATACAAGAGCATTGTGCTAAAATAAATATAACATGTAATAGTAGGGATGAATGTAAAGGGAATATAGGATGTGTAGTACCCAAAGCATGTCATGTAGAATTACTGTCAAAACTACTGGATTCCCATAATAGTAGTGTGTGAACACAAACAGCAATGCTAGTTGGTAGCTTGTAGGTAATAATGTCAGTTAAAGTACATATATAAATGTATGTATATGTACATATATATATATATAAATATATATCTATATATAGTTGTAGGAGTCATTGTGCATACACACTTACTACAGGGAACATGAGAGAGGAATGGAGAAATGTGAATCTACAACACAGCCTGAATCATGAGAGAGATACTAACCATTACACTCACAGAACACTGTCCACAGCATACCAGCATGGTCCCCGCCCTTACAATCTGATAGGGCAACGCCTATCCCATATATCCTTTTATAGCACTGACCTGAAATCACAGTGAGAACTGCAATCAGTACACAACTGGCTGTATGCAATTAGCAAATGCTGGCTTACAATTGGTGCAGAGGCCATCACATGGACCTATGCAGATACCTACAAAAGCATCCAGTACTAACACTCCACACATGCAATACATTCATTGCACTGTCTGGAAGTAGACAGAGGGAGAGAGAAAAGTGAGAGAGAGAGAGGGAACAAAAATTATACACTGTCTCTGTGACTCTAAGCTGTCAGCAGTGACAGTAGCAGCAGCAAGCAGAAGCAGTGGTAACGCAACCAGCTGCGACAAACACAGGTAATGCAAAGTAGCAGGTTAATAGTGTGCATACTGTGAACCCTCAAAATGTGTCATAGGTCTGTATCTATAGGTATGTCCATGTGATATGTTGTGTGTACGTAGTTCCACCAAAAGGGGATGACCATACATTACATGTCAATCAGTCTTAGGCCATGCTCCTGGCAGCAGTTGTCTGTGCGTTGCCCCCAGCAATGGCTGTAGTGACTGCTTTGAAAGGTCAGCCAGGTTCAAAAGGCAGGATCAGCCCATCACAAAGGCACACTGGCTGGGAACAAGTGTCAGCAGGTACCCGATATCACTGCATATGCATCCCATACTGCATAATTCCATAGCTTAGCAGACCAGGCCAGTTATGCATATGATGTGGTAGTTCCCAGGGTCAGTCGAGGTGCCTCCTTAGTGGTGTGGGACCACTGTCGCTGTATGCCACTATCCAGGTACATATCCTGTAGTATGGCCAAGATAAATTATCAGTGTTATATGAGGTTGTATGTCCTCTCGGAGTGCAGGTAGCACACATCCAGGGATACCATGAGGTCACAGTGATGCTGTGTGTTCTGCTCTGCTGAGGGTGGCCCTCATCTGGACATGTGAGATGATAGGGAGGTTACATACAGCTGTGATAAATATTTCAACTGGTGGGGGAGAAGGAGGGGGGATACGTGCACCGAACCTGTCTGCAAGACTGTTGCCAATATCCGTGTGTTTGGTGAATGTTAAGTAGGTGTGTATTAACACAGAGCATATCTGAGGCATGTGGTCCATATGTGTAACATAACTGAAGAAGGCCTTGTGGTCATCCATAGTGTTTGTGGCCATTTCCCTCCCAGAGCAGGCCGTGGCCATTGTTATGACGGATGGTAGCGTATTACCAGTGCTGACCACAGATGCCTTCCCTTAATGTGAATGTGCTCTGTCCTGCAGTAGCCTCCTGCTATTGTTATACAATCTGCCTCTGTCTGGGGTCCACCGGACAGGATGCCTAACCTTTGTGCATAGGGTCTGGGTTAGAAATGTGTGTGCAAGTTCCATGCAATCTGTGGCATGTCCGTGGTAAGCATTTGCAAAGGGGTCAGCAGTGTGGGTTGTGGCTTCCACTGGCCCAGTGTGCTGCATGGATACCATCTCAGTCCCAGCAAGTGAATAACTGTCTAATCACATACATATCAAAGTAGTCTACTGTGCTGGTGGTGGTGGTGGGATATGTATATCCAGGCCGAGTAACTTCTGTCCACATCACAGTAGTGGATGGCGTCCCACATACAGTACCTTGGGATGAACCCCCAGAGTGAGGTTGTGCATTGGACCTGTCAGTGTGTGCTGACTGATGGGGCATGCTACTATGTTGTGTGGAATGTGGCAGGTATTGTTGCACAGGTGCTGGCTGAGCACTGATATCTGGCCATGTACCTGTGTATCCACCATGACACACACACATGCAACATATTGGAGTAGTAGTATATTACTACACATGAGTATCATGTATAGTATGTGTGTCATATATTGCTGACATAGTCTGCTGATATCCTGTTTGTGTTCTCTTCCAGGGAGATGGCGCATCAGCATAATCCCGCCTACTCTGTAGCGGAAGATGAGGCGATCCACCAGAGCCTGGTGAGGGAGTATGACATCCTGTTTTCCCACATCAGTCAGAATCAGCAGGAGAGGGCTGCACTGTGGCAAGACCTTGTCCATAGGGTAAATGATATTGGCACGCATAACAGGACATATGAGCAGGTACGACATCACTGCAGTGATTTAATCCGAAGTGTCCATCAGCGTGCATCAGATATCCACAGGCAACAGGTTGACACAGGAGGTGGGGTGGCCACACATCCCCCCTCACCAGACTGGAGGGGCTACTCCTAAGTGTTGTGGCTCCAGCCCCGGAACAGCAACAGCAGTACACCTGCATTATGATGGAGGCTGGTTCCACACAGCAGCACGACATGGAGCGTGCAGGTAATATGCCATATGTACACTTGACTGTTCAGTGCACTGTATCATATGCAATATCAATGGCACAGTTGTGCCTACTGACATTAATCTCATCATTTCTGCAGGTCCCCCCGGGGTTACAGCAAGGCAGGCCATCCATGCTGGTGAGTGTGTTTAACATAACCTATAATAGTCCTGATAATGCTAGTAACAGTAGTGTAATTCAGTAGTGCTCTGTGTGTATACTGCGAGGTGTGCATGTGTGCATGTGTGCAGGTGTGCCTGTGCCCATGTGTGCATGTGTGCATGTGTGCAGGTGTGCCTGTGTCCACGTGTGCATGTGTGCATGTGTGCCTATGTCCACGTGTGCATGTGTGCATGTGTGCCTGTGTCCACGTGTGCATGTGTGCATGTGTGCATTTGTGCATGTGTCCATGTGTGCATGTGACCACGTGTGCATGTGTGCATGTGTGCATGTGTCCATGTGTGCACGTGTGCATGTGTGCATGTGTGAATGTGTCCACGTGTGCATGTGTCCACGTTTGCATGTCTGCATGTGTGCATGGGTACCTGTGTGCATGTGTGCATGTGTGCATGTGTGCCTGTGTGCATGTGTCCACGTGTGCATGTCTGCATGTGTGCCTGTGTCCATGTGTGCATGTGTGCCTGTGTCCATGTGTGCATGTGTCCATGTGTGCATGTGTGCATGTGTGCAGAAGTGCATCACTGGTAACAATGTCTGGAGACTGTAAACTGTGTTTCCTGTCTTCCTCCCACAGGTTCTGGTGCTGCTCTGGTGACCTGCAGCAGGGAACCTGAATCTTGTGCCACGGGTACTGGTAATGATGATATTTGTGTAATGGTACAGGAAGGTGTGTCAGGGTCCACCATTGGTCAGCCAATTGACAGTACACAGCTGTCAAACACATCATTGTGCACAGTCATCCTGCCAGTACATCCTTTGTCACCATTGTCCCTAGGTGATGGACAGGATACAGTGGGCATAGACCAGGGTAATGTGGTACCTGTGGCACATGCGTCCCCACACAGCAGCCATGGGCAGGGTCCTCTGATGGTACCACACAGACAGTTGCCCATGGGTTCTCGTGGGAGCATCCATGGGCGTACTGCCTCTGGCCGACGTGCCCAAAGAGGTCTGTCAACCTCAGCTATGTTTCGGACTGTCATGCAGGCACAGTCGCGTATGGAAAGGTACACCAGACAGGGTCTGAGGGAGCTGAGAGCATGTCGCACAGCCATGACAGACAGTATGCGTGACATTGTGGATGCTATCCGTAATTTCACCGATGTCATAGACAGACTATGTGGGGACATATTACAGCAGTTCCACAACCAAATGTCCATGAGCCGGGCAATGGTGGGCGTTTGCGGCATCGACATGGCCGTATGCCAGCAACAGCAGCAGCTGGCAGTCAGCGCGGATGACAACAGGCTCGCACATGCCCCCATAGTGCCAGCAGCAGCCCCAGCATTGCTGGGTCTGTGCTGTCATCGGAACGCCCCAGGAGACCACGTGCACGTGGCTCTGGACAGTCCCAACAGGGACCTGTGTCCAGTCAACACACTCCCGCTTCTGATGACAGTACCCAGTCTGGCTTAGTACTGGATACGGTCCGTAGCACCCCTGCCAGGCACAGGCACCGTGTCCGTGCCCACAGACACTGTTCTGTATGACCTGCCAGGTGCAGTCTGTGGCTGTCCACAAACCCCTGTATATGGCAGCCATGAGGTGGAACTGTGTGCATGCATACACACATGTGAAATGTTAACACCTGGGGTGACCACATACATGCACACACTTCACCAGCACTGCCCCACCCTGTACTGCTGCCCCTCACCAACACACATACACACACATGTCAATTGGTGGTATCAGTGGCTGACTCAGGCATACCTAATCCACACCCTGTGCATATGATGACACTGTGCCACCTCCTGCAATCTCCAACATCATTGCGGGAACAGGTAAACACGTTGCTGATGCACAGGGTGACTACATAGAAGTGTATTAGTAGTATCATGTTGGTAACAGTACAGTGTGCTGCTATGACTGTGTGTATATCCCAGCATGCCTGCTGCAGTAACTGTATGAATGTCCTGAATTGTTATCTGCACCCATAGTACATACCAAAGTGTAACAGCTGCACATAATAGCATGCCGGTGGTAAGGTTGTCAACAGATAGCTGCATACATGGGTAGCACAGGGGGAAAGCTAACACAAGTAGTGATATGCAATGGTGGACATGTACAGTAATGGTGTCAAGTTGCCCACAACGACTATGCAATGTGGATGTTAGTGCATGTAGATATGTGTGCAGTACCAATGTAATCCAAATCACAAATAACTATGACATAATATCAGTTCTACCATGGGCATCTGCGCTGTGTATTCCTGGGTACATGTTGATAGTGCCTACATATTTGCATTGTTACTTACTGTTATTGTTACCCCTTCTTTGTTGTACAATGCACTACTTCCAGCCCTGTTTACTGTAGCTTTGTTTGCATGCATGTTCGCTTGGGGTTCCTGGAACACTGCTTACACCTGCAATGCAGAGTTACAGTGCTTCTGTAGACTCCTAGTGACATCTGCATAGCGTACGATACGTATGTCAACTTTACACATGACAGAACGTCACTGTCTGTCCTGTACGCATGTACGTTGCCTGTGACACATTGCACATGTCTTACCTGGCATTTACCCATGTGTGCAGTCATATATGCCAGTGCTATGAAACAGTAGTGGTACACCCACACATACACACCTTCAGTATGTTGTTCCCCATTGGCCCTATGTGTTGGTACTCACCATGGCAATCACACTACTAGGGTAGCATGTGCAAAGGTAACCTGTGAATCAACTCTATGGTCCAGTTGTGGTTTATGTGAGTCATGTGGCAATGTCACAGCTGCCACATGTATGCAGTCAGCCATCACCCTTGGCCAGGAACGTACAACACATGTGTGGGATGCCACCACACAGCCAATCTGGGGACTGGGCTCTCTGAACCCAGTAATGCCATACCCTGTCAGGTGGCATGTCATATATACTACATCCTGGACAAACTTCAACCCCAATCCCTGCTGCTACAATTGATAAAACCCCTGAAGATGTTTCTGATAGTTTTGACCAATTCTTTACTGAGACATTTCAAGCCCTAGCTATCCATCTACCTCCTAGCTCCCCTGGTCCTGAAAGTAGCACCCCTAGAAACCTACTTGCGTTCAGCTGCCAACCAGTCACCACTTCACTTCTCCGTACCTTGATTGAAACAGTGAAACCCACTACACTTTCTGCTGATCAACTCCCTGCCGAGTACCTATCAAAATCAGATGATGCTATTGCTTACCCTGTCTCAAAACTAATCAAACGAACCATGGTAGAATCTAAATTTCCCACCATCTGGAAAATATCCTATGTAATCCCACTTCACAAAGGAGGCAGCTCTACTGAATTCTCCAGTTATAGGCCAATAGCTATACTCTCTCCACTTGCAAAGATTATGGAAACTTTATTCATAGACAATTCATGCACCACCTAATCCAAAATCGCCTTATGGCAGACACTCAGCATGGCTTCCGTCCTCATCACAGCACTACTTCAGGCCTCCCAGCCTTTACTAACACTATAAACCATACTTGCAACACTAATTATATATCCTCAGCCCTCTTTTTGGATCTTTCCAAGGCATACGATATGGTTGATCACCAACTTGTAATCCACACCCTGCAAACATTCTGTCTAGATACTGGAGCCTTCCAATGGTTTCAATCCTACCTGCATGGTCGACATCAGGCTGGCCTCTGGCAGAACAAACTCTCTAACCTTCTACCTAACACCCTCAGAGTACCACAAGGCTCTATACTAGGGCCCTTGCTGTTCTCCATCTTCATTAACGACCTTTATACTGTCATCCCAAAAGTCAGCTGTATCCAATATGCTGAAGACTCTACTCTGATCTGCTCAGCCACATCTCCAGTAGAGTTATGGTCAGCTACCCAGACCACCTTTAATACAATAGAAAACTGGCTTTCTGAACATCATCTGATCCTAAATCCCAAATAAACTAAACTGCTGTTATTTCACCAACACTTAGATCTACCGCTTTCACCTTTACCATAACATCAACTGATGGCACAATAATCTCCCCTGACCCATCTACTAAACTATTAGGTGTCATCATAGACAATAATCTCAAATGTGACCTACATGTTAACCAAATTATCAAAGCCATCAACAAAAAACTAGGGTCACTTTACAGAATAAAAGCCTTCCTAACCCCTCCAGCTAAAGGTGCCATAGCTCGCTCACACCTTCTTTCAACCCTTCTGTATGCATCCCCTCTACTCTTGAATATGAACAAGACTGTCCTTAACAAACACTCAATTTGCTACAACCACATTTGCCAGGTTTGCCACTGGGCTGCCTTTTAGGACACATCATTGCATCAATCTAAATCAGCTTGGTTGGCTTGAAATACCCAGCCTAATACAGTATAACCAACTGATTATGGCCTATAAAATCCTCTATAATCCGGACAATACTCCTGCACTTCAAATATTATCACCCCCTATAACAATCCTAGACCGCTTCGATCCTCTAACAAACTACTAATTCAGACTAGCAAATTTAATAACACAGCCGGTGATTCTCTCTTTGCAAACTCTGTAAGTAGATCCTGGAACTCACTTCCAGCTGATATTACCTTACTTTCCACCTTAGGTCAATTTAACACTAGACTCAAACAACATTTGTCACTTAACTGGCTATGTCAATGTATCAAGCCTGGCTAACTCGAATGTGTAAAATCTGTTAACCAGTTTACTGTGTAATTTAATTTAATCCTGACTTGTGCTCAGGACTAACATTAATCTGTGGAACATGTTTAACTTGCTTACTTATGTAATCTCTGTAAATAATCTGTTTGTAATATGTAATGCTGGTATTATGTAATGCTGTATCTGCTTACCCTTGTAGCTTTTCTCCCCAGGCCTCCCTGGAAATGGACATGCATCCAGTCGGACTATCCCGGTCAACAAATGTAGGATAAATAAATAAATAAATAAAATATATTACAGTGACTACAATACAAGTCAGACATTGACACGCACTGACAGCATGCTGAACACACTGGGGCATACGTGGGGACTCAGAATAGCATCCTGCCTGAGCATCACACACCTCCACAGCTGGCACACAGGCATATGTTCCGTCGGAACAGAGCACATGCCACACATGGCACACACATCCCTTGTGCCACACACTCACAGCCTGTAGGGCTACACAACACACCTGCTACAGATGTCAGGTACCTGTCTTGGGTGCTGCACTGGGGTCCTGCTCAACAGGCTGTATCTGGTGAAGGTCACAGTGATATGCCTCAGGGGCACTATGGTCCACCACAGAACACATGCATACAGGTCAGTCAGAGGCATGGACACATATGACTCACTCATTGACCATGCCAGTATGGCTGACCTGAGACATACCTCCCTGGACTACATGATAGGGAACATAGAATGGATCTCTCAGCATGTGGCACAGGCCAGTATGAGCCTGATCTTGGTTGCCAACATACCCTCACCAGGTATGCTACCACTATATGTGGGAAGGGTGTAGTATGTCTACATTATGCTCAGTCTCCACTGTCATTCATAGGGTATCCGCTGGCTGTCAACGTGTGCTTACATGCTAGGGAAGCCACAATGATGTGCAAGGGTCATCTTGCACGTGACACCCATGGCCTGATGTATAATGGCAAAGCTCCTTGGTACACACGTACTGCCTTATGCTGCAGGGCATGGTTTACATAGCCACCTCCATGGGTATCACACAGGTTAGGACACTAACAGTGCTGCTACACAACAACAGCAGTGTACACCGGAAGATGCATGCACCGGACACTGTCCTCAGCATGGTGAACTGCAATGTCTGTGCAGTACCAGATTCCTGATTCATGGCTCACAGGTGTTACCCATCACTGACAGGTTATGTCCCATACCATGCCTGTCATCCCCTACACATGTAACACACATGGACAGGGGGGTGGTATCCCAAGGTACCACAGATACACACACCTCCAGGTTGTTGGCACAGCACAAAGCATCAGGGCCTAATCATGTGCAGCTAACAGTGTGTCAGACTGCCATCTGGTTCATAGCCTGGCACACACAACCCTCCCATACACAGGACAACCACCTATCCTCCATAACAGCACTGGCAATATGACAGTCTCAAGAACTGTGTTTATATGGCTGGACTGCATCCAGCCAAACATTGTGCGTGAGCATTACTGTAGCTACAACACACTAGTTGAAGGGTTCACAGCATGTGGTCACTGAATTGCAGTGGAATGACATGTTACCACTACCACAACAGGTGGGAACATGCAGCACCTGTACATCGACTACATGTACACTATATGGCCCAGACCAGATGTGTATCCCCTGCTGTAGGTATTTTACCATATACACCCACACTGTATAGACACATACTGCGTGCGGACCCTGCACAGTAAGACACAGTCATATTGGTATACATTGCAAATACCATTTATCCACTCGAGGCATGTGTCAGACATGGTAACTACTGCAGGTCACAGGTATTTATGTGTATGTGTCACACACATACATTATGTGTGCAATGCCATTGCTGGTTTAGGCAATGGCATGCATTGTTATGTACAAAGACCCACACAAGGTCATACTGTGTGACACAACCACACGTGGCAGTTGTGGGTTACCAAAACATACCTATCTGTACTCTGACAATGGTAATAGACCCAGTAGCAGAGTGCATTATTGGCATTACTAGCCAACTAGCCCTGTTTGGCTGTGCTGATAGTGTGGTGACATCCCCTGTGTTTACTGGGGGAATATGCAGCATCTGGTGTATTGTAGTATTTGCCAAAAGGATCTGTTTTGTCACACTTGCATTTACACACACCCTACTACCCCCACAAACACACTTGCCATTTGCAGGATTCATTCCCCTACCTAAGTCATGACATGTGAGAGAGACGCATTAGCAAAGCGCACTATTTGGATTACTAGATAGTTCCTCTTCTCTGGCTGTACTTATAGGGTGCTGACAACATCAGTATTTTGAAAGGGTAATGTGCATCAGGTAGTGTGATCTCCTGATTGCCAAGACTAACATGTTTTTCATACGAAAATGCACACACACAAACTCCCCACATCCAAACACACACACACACTTGCAGGTTTCAAACCCCTACCTAAATATGTTATGGCACTTGAGAGTGACGCTGTAGCAGATTGCACTATTCTGAGTACTGGCAGATGTTTCTTCTCAAGCTGTATGTATAGGGTGCTGTCATCATCACTGCTTGGAAAAGGTAATGTGCATCATGTAGTGTGATCCCCTGATTTCAAAAAGGCACATGTTTTTCATTCAGAATTGCACACACACAGAATCCCCACATCCAGACACACACACATGCCATTTACAAGTTTCAAACTCCTACCTAACTGCATTATGACACTCGGGAGAGACGCATTAGCAGAGCGCGCTATTCGCATTACTGGGAGGCTTCTCTTCTCCTGCTGTAATTATAGGGCGCTGACATCATCTGTGTTTAGAAAGGGGAATGTGCATCCTGTAGTGTGTTCTCCCAGTTGCCAAAAGGGACATTTCCCTCACACAAAATTGCACACACACTTGCCATTTGCAGGATTTAAACCACTACTTAACTATGTTATGACACTCGAGACGGACGCATTAGCAGAGCACGCTATTCACATTACTGGGAGGCTTCCCTTCTCCTGCTGTTCTTATAGGGTGCTGACATCATCCGTGCTTAGATAGGGGAATGTGCATCCTGTAGTGTATTCTCCTAGTTGGCAAAAGGGATACGTCTTTCAAACAGTCTTGAGCACACACTAACACCCTCCACACACACTGAGCATGTACAGGCTTCAAACCCCTAACTATGTTATGACACTCGAGACGGACGCATTAGCGGAGCACGCTATTTGCAGTACTGAGAGGTTTACCTTCTCCTGCTGTACTTATAGGGTGCTGACATCATCAGTGTTTAGAAAGGGGAATTTGCATCCTGTAGTGTATTCTCCTAGTAGGCAAAAGGGATACTTCTTTCAAACAGCCTTCAGCACACACTAACCCCCTCCACACACACTGAGCATATACAGGATTCAAACCCCTACCTAACTATGTTATGACACTCGAGATGGATGCATTAGCGGAACACACTATTCACATTATTGGGAGGTTTCTCTTCTCCTGCTGTACTTATAGGGTGCTGACATCATCAGTGTTTAGAAAGGGGAATGTGCATCCTGTAGTGTGTTTTCCCAGTTGCCAAAAGGGACATTTCCCTCTCACACACACAAACCCCACTCACACTGAGCATTTGCAGGATTCGAACCCCTACCTAACTATATTATGACACTTGAGAAAGACGCATTAGCAGAGCACACTATCCGAATTACTGGGCATCTGTTCTGCACCTGTAGTATTTATAGGGTGCTGACATCTTTATTTCTACAGCGGTATGTACATGTAGTACTACCTGTCAGGTGGGGGATAGCATATATATATGCATTTTCAGCCACCTACGTCAGGGTCAGATATGCACATCGCACTGGCAGGTTATGTTCTATACCATGCTTTGGGACCACAGGACCTGTAACACACAACACAACCAGTCCAGAACACCACACCCACATCCAGGACAAACACTTAGCTTCCCTGGGAACAGTGCCAGGATATGCAGGTGTTCACATACACCATTCCAGTTGTTAACATCAGGTACAGGCATATTGTGTGTGAGAACTACTCAGGCCTCTACCACTTTACTCTACAGCCACTACAATTTGTGGGTCCATGTGCTATGGCAGAACCACACACCACAGCCACATGGGGGAATACATATTGCACCTGTCCATCTGCAACGTGGGTACTCACTGTTCCACACCAGAGGTAGACCACCATTGTTGATATCTGACCATACCCACCTTTCCCTGGACATCTATATCCCATCTCCACCCCCAGGCAAGGTTGTCACTGCACACAAACTGTATTTAGCACAAGCAGACTCTACACTTGTGTAGACTGGGGTGGACGACTTCAGAGGACCCATGCTGGAGGACTATACTGGCCACTCAGCATAATCCTTGACAATTGCATTCTATGAGCATGTGTACGCTTTGCATTGGTCATGCTATCCCACATATACCCATGACTGCTCCACAACAAGACACCTGTCAGCTGTACACCAGCCATATATGCGCCGTACAACAGCCAGAGTGACCTAATACATTGCAGAGCTGTAGCCCACAGAGGGAGGAAATCTGTGAACAGTTCCGGCACGGCACTTCATTCACACATACTCATTACAACACAGTGTTGACATTGGAATCGTCCAGAGAATGCAGATAGGGCTCCCCTCAGTCTCTTATTGATGGACACCTACTGTCAGAGATCCTCAGCAACCCTCTCACAGCACACACCGACAACATGGCTGTGGCTTAGCACAATCAATCCCTGGGACTTCCACGGTGGCCCTGCTTGACAGAGGCACAGCTCACTAGCCTCACATGTTGCCTTCTGTGACCTACTTTACAGTGGCACAGTAGCCTACTATCCTGGGGATGCAGATGCCAAGCACACTCTGGCTGAGCTGTCATTCCCTAGGGCAACAAGCCTAGTATTGACCTCTACACCCATATGTTCAATTGTCGGATGCACAATATTTGTTGTGCTGTTCTACTGTTTGCAGGTCTTTATTGCCATAGCATTCCCTGTTCCTATGACCAACTTGTGTATCTGTGGAAGATGTCTGCATATGACGGCGATCCACTATATCACTTATGTCTCTGTAGTCATTTACTGTGTGCACTGGGCTGATTGCTGTGTTGTGGTTGGTTCCTGGACTGACACGTACAAATACCAGATATGTGTGGCCAACTGCTAAACGGAGATATGGCCTAAGTGTGTGAGCATGCCCAGTTCAGCCTTTTCATGGCATGTTGTCTGACATATGCCTCATTTATCAAAGTGTGCGAGCATGCCCAGTGTGAGCTTTCGATATGTTGCACTCTGAAGTCCACCACATATTTGGGTGTGTGTGAACTTCAACAATATCTCATGTTTATGGTTGTGTGTTGGGTGTCATGTTGTGTACTAACTGGCCAACTGCTTCATGTCTGCCACAACAGGGATTATACTGTGCCTGCAGGGATTGCATGGGATACTTTGCAGACAGTTCTCAACATACTTTCATAATGACCTAACACTGTAGTACCGCATAGTGTACTGGTTCAGTACTTTCACTGTGGTGGACAGTATCCTGGGCTTTAGTCCTATGACTGCTTGACATCTTCATAGTGAGCACAACAGACTGTGTAGGGGCCAGTTGTGCACATAAGACCATGTTGCAATATGTTCAGATATGGACTACCTACACCAGGCTCGTCCAACATTGCTAGTGTATTCCACAACATGGGTGGACATTGGCAAACACTAGCGATGTTCCCTAGGCCATTTCTGATGCTAGTCACAGGGTGTGTTTGTCCTTCGACACACATTGTAACTGGAGTTTGCCATGACATATGTCATGGTTAGTATACTGTGCCTCCGTCTACCTCTGACATAACAGTGATACCCAGGGTTAGCCTACCATTTCCCATACACTCATCAGGATTCCTCTTGAGGGGTGTCGATATGTCACTCTCTGGCTGACCTTTACCAGGAGTTTAATGAAGAGTGGGGGTGACTTCTGTGTTATGGATCATTCTGTACAGCTTGTCCTATGTATGTCAGTGCTGGGGTTCAGGTCTCTCATGTGCATAGCTCACTGCCATTCAGATTGTACAAGGTGCAACATGTTCATTCATTCCAGGTTGGACATGGCTTCATACATCAGGCACAGCTTTCCTGTAGCTGGGAAGGATGGCGGTGTGTGGGGCTGCAGTTTGTTTACTCAGGCAACACATGGCATCTGTTCATGCTCTTTGCTACCCCTGGTGGGATACTGTTGTGGACTTTACAGTTGATGGAGGTGTCTGCTGCGGTATATCCCACAGGGGCTATTGTAGTCAGTTGATGGAGGATGACTGCAGAGCCACAGTGAGTTCCCGTTATCTACATCTGCCAACCTTCATGTTTGGGTGCGTATATGGTACATGTTTCTGTGAACACTACAGCCACATGTTTGTCCAGTGCAGGATATCTATCACCTTTTGTACCCAGGTCTCACATTACATGTTAGGTACCTCATGGGTTAACACCTGTGTGGTAATGTGTGGGCACTTACTGTATATCCACGGTGGTTGTCTATACACAGTTCTGCAATTAGCTTGCTGACATGGCTATGGCTACAGTTGTCTGTTTGTAGGTGGCCCTTTTGTGGGTTGCTTGTGTCAGCTGGGGGTCGGATATAGTGGGCTGTTTGTACTCCTCTGCATACATGTTCAGTCACAGTCCTTCCATGTTGGCCTATACCTATGGGACATATATACAGAACGGGGGGGGGGGCAAGACCAGGCCTTGTGGGATGCCACTCATATCCGCTTCGTAGTCTGACATGGATGCGGCATGTCTGACCATGTCAGTTCTGTCCTTGGTCTGGTTTGCAACCCCTCTACTGACATAGGGGTATATATTTAAGCTGGTGAACATATCCATGCTGAACTCATATGGTATTGTCTAGAAGCATGTGCATGGTCCAGCTACGCTGTGTGGACCACATTGCCCTCATCAATGACCTTAATGACTGCTTCAAATGGGTCAGACATGTTTAGGGGCAGGTTCTGCAGTTACGACAGCCACACTGTGTAGGGCCCAGTATCAGTAGGTCCACAATAGCCTTCTGTCTGTGGTACATACTGATCCTTTCCATAGCTGTGCAGAACAAGCTTGTCAGGATCCTGGGTGGTAGTTTGGAGTATCCATTCAGGCAACACCTTTGTTGTGATGGACCACTGTTGTTGTACACTGCTCTTTGGGTACATATCCTGTGGTAAGGCTGACATTGGGCAGTAGTGTGATTTGGCATTCCATTATTCTTGGAGTCCATGTTGGCCTCAGCACAGGACACCATCACATACCTTTGCTGCTGTGTGTTCTGCTTTGCAGATGATGGCTGTTACCTCAGCATCTGCAATGTCAGGGGACCATCAGTCTGCTGGGATAGATATTTTGCACTCGGGAGGGGGGGTGTTTGCACTGCACCTGACAGGTTGTATGTTAGCAATATGTGTGTGTGTTTGGTATGTTTTTGTAATATCTGTGTGATTCGGAGCATATCTGTGGATGCCCAACATGGTTCCTACCATCAGTTGGGTAACCCTTGTGATTATCCTTAGTGTCCTGTACATTTTGTATCTTCATAGGTTCATGGGTTCATACTAGGCTATACACCCTAGGCCATTAGTAAGCCTAGCCAGAGTGTGTGTGTCTTTCGCCACCCCTTGCTATGTTCAATTATGGCCATTTATGAAGTTCTTCACTGTGCCTCTGTCTGGTCATGACACAGTGAGGACCCCCAGTATACATGTACGGTCATCCATCCACTTGGCAATATTCCTGTTGAGGGGTGTCAGTGAGGGGCTCTGCCTACCATGGACTGGGATAATGTTTTTGGGTGTGGGGAGCCTGTGGGTTATGTATCTGTCCCTCCAGCACATCTTATTTCATTATGTGTTGAGGCTGACATCTGTGACTCTCACAGCTCCAATGGCTTTGATTTCCTGTGGTGGAGCATGTCCATTACTCCTGTGTTGGACATGGCCTTGTACAACAGACATACAATGCCTCTGTGTAGGCAGTGTGTGACTGCAGTCAGCTGGGGTGTCTACAGCCAGGCAGCATATGACATATATTTCACACCCTTTATCCTGTTGGTGGGGTAACTATGAGGTCTTCCGAACCACTGCAGGTGTCACATACGGTACATCCCATATGAGTTATTGTACTAGATTATGGGTCTGATAAGGGAACAGTACAGCGGCACAGTGACCTCTGTTGATGTTGATGTGAATCCTTCCATGATACGGTGTCCAATATCAACAATCTTCATAGCCACATTGGCATTGTGGGTGTCACATGACAGATTAATGTCGACCTGTGTCCCTAGGTCCCTGATTACTCCTTGCATACATAATGGTTTGACACCTATGTGGTAATTTGTGTGTACCTTGTCTGGTATTTGGTGGGACATTCATACTGTCCAGTGTCTTCGGATGTCTGGGTGGAGTTCTTGTGTGTGAGAGTGTGGTCTGTCGCATGCTACAGACTGTACAGCAGTTTTGACTACAGTTATGTGCACATGGGTGGTCTCCGCTGCTTTGTGCATTGTCAGTTACCTGGCAATATGGGTGTCTGTGCTGCATATGGATACTCCCCCTCCTTTGATGTTTTGGTGCAGGTGTTGGGGCCAAAACACGTGATATGTGGTATAACCTAGTAGTGCTGGTGTGCTATCACTAGGCTTGCAGCAGGCTTCTGTCACTACACAGACATCAATGTTCTCCATAATGGGAAGTGCCTCAGGGGCATGCATATTGCAGTTTACACATCTGGCATTGGTCAGCATTACCCTTATGTTTCCTACCACTTATGTTTTCTAGGGTGGTGGGTAGTCTTTTTGGCCTTGCCTACATACGGCTCTATGGAGGCGGCAAAGGCCTTATCCAGTATCCAGACGCACACGGGTAACAGCTGCAAGCCATCCCTGGAACAGCAGCATGGCTTGTCATGCTTGACATCTCAAGCAGACAGACATTAGACCCTCTTGTACTGACAGCTGTAACTGTGCCAGCTGTTAAACATGAGCATTCTGTGTTTGTACTGTGGCATCATTCTTGGTGAGGGTTGGATGCTGCACACAGCCAGTGTCATACCGCCCTGGGGTACATACTCAGAGGGACCATCCATGTCTCTTTTGATGTTGACCAGGGAGGTACATCTCAGGTAATTCACACCAGCATGGACATTGAGTGCATCATATTTCTGCTTGCTTTGGGGTGACCTGCGTACTTGTGTTATGTGGCATTTTGTGGCAGTCTACAGGCAGCTTACTCTACCCATTCCCTTGTTCAGTCTGGTGAGTGGGACAGCAGTGTGTCTGCCTATAAAGACACCTATTATGACTGTATCAGGCATGTTGTTTCTCCTTCTGGCCTGTGACTGTTTGGCACACCAGCTTTGCGTACTATTCGTTGCATGTGATATGTTTGAAGGTTGTGGTTGCTTGTGATCTGCTTTGGAGGCTTCTGTTGGTGTGGTGTGTTTGTAATTAAGGCCTCCAGGAATATTTGTCTGTGTTTATGTGTTTGGTTTACAGTTGTGGTAGGTCTATGTGGGACTGGGTTTGTGGTGTATGTGGTTACCTTCTCCTCCTGACTAGTTTTGACAGTACTGAGTTGGTGGAGCTCAACCTCTGGTTTGGATACATGGATGCATCTATCACATATATTTGTATTTATTGGGGGGTGTTGTGGTTGTCTGTGTACTTGGGACTGGTGTCAATTTGCCTCTGGATTCACAGATTCTACTTGTTGTGGCTGGACTTAGTGGATTGTATGTGTGGACATATGTTATTGCCATACTACTGGTCAGTGATTACTTCCCTTTTTATGTTTGCTCTATCATGTGGTAGCTTCCTCATTCTCTTGCATGGTTTGGTAATGGCTGGAGTCCAGCATGCCAGATGCCTGCGTGTATGGCATTGTGTGTTGTTGTTATTTGTGATTGCATACTCCAAGCATTCCTGGCTGTGTTCATGGAATGCCTGTATAACATGTTCTGTGGTGTGTCCCATATTCTGCACTTGCACAGGGCCTTTTGTGGATTCAACATCAGTTTTGAGGGCTGCAACCTATGCTTTACACATGTTTTTCACTGTGGTATTCTGGCCAGGGACTGGGGTCAGGATGTGTATATCCAGTGTGATTACTCTATGGTCTGGTCTTACCAGTGAGGGGTACACTTCTCATCTTGCCATCCAGTACACATGTTGCTGATTATCACATCCAGTATGCTTACCCCTCTTGTGGGAGTGGTACATTGTTCCTGGGCATTTTGGTTTATGGAATCTGGGTAATTTTCTCCTACTGTGTTGGTGCTAGTATAATGCTCCCGGTGTATGTCTGGGTATTTTCAGTCAAGCAATATAATGTGGTTTGGGGGGCTTGATATATTCATGTATTTTGACATAGGCCAGGTGCAGTTCCTGGTACTAGGACAGTAGTCTGCAGCAGGCTATATACTGGGAGGCGGTTTTAGCCATTGGTATTTGACCATGGCTAATCCATGCTGCTTCTTGTTGTGGTACCAACATGGGGGTGTGGTTATCCTTGCCATTTCTTGCTAGTCACCCTACTTTTGTAGCTTGTTCCATGTTTTGCAGCTGTACAGCACAGTATGAGGTGTGACCTGGTAGTGTTAGGGTGCTGATGTGAGCCTTGACCCAGTTCTCTATTACAGGACAGGTATCTACATTCTCCATACTGTGTGCGTTTACACTGCACACATCTTGCTGTTTATACATCTGTCATTGGTTAGCATTACATCTAGGTTCCTATCCCTTGTAGAACCTATGAAGGTGGGTTTGTGTTTTGAGACTTACCTATTCAGGGCATGCTGTGGGTACTGAAAGCCTTTGCCAGTATCCATGGGGCATGGCATGATAGGTGCACGCCACCCCTAGCAGGTGGTGCATCATGTCATGCTCCACATGTCTTCCCAGCCTGAAACACATTGGCTCCCCTTTGACTAACTGCATTACTTCAGCCAGTTATTGCACTTGATCATCCCATCGTCATTTTTTGGCTTCATGCTTGGTGAGGGTGGATGTTAGTCAGGGTGCTCATGTGTGCTTATAGTACATGGTGTTACATTACTTAACACATGGCATTCATGCCTCAGGTGGTGCTGCAGGGCTGCCTCTGTCGGATGCGCATATTACACTTCCCTGTACATGTTTGTGAGCAGGTCATGTCATTTTAGCCATCCATGTTATTATTTGAGTGAGTCAGAGGGGGTATCATTCCCAGGGTTCCTACTGAGCCAGTGTATGTGCTATGCGTTGTCTCTTTGCCAAGGCCAGGGCATACTGATCACGCCTCCTTCTGCCTACTGGGGCAGGCTCAGGTTGTTCCTCCTCCAAGTCACGCTCTGCCTGTGATGGCCTTGGCAATGGTGGGGGGCTGTTTGGCCCGGCCCTATGCTGGTCCTGCTGCAGCTGTTTTCGCAAGATCATATTATGTAGTATAGCACATACCATGACAATTTGGGTACATGTAGTTGGTGTGTACTGCAAGGCTCCGCCAGATGTGTCCAGACACTGGAACCGTGACTTGAGCAGCCCAAACACATGCTCTATTACATTACATGTTTGTGCGTGCGCCTCATTATGGCATTCCTGTTCAGGTGTGTGTGCGTTTCTGATGGGTGTCATCAGCCATGGCTCCAGTGCATAACCTGCATCCCCCACTAGGTGTCCGTGTGGGATGTCCCCATTGGCAAATGTCTGGTACAGCTGCGTCAAATGCCAGATGTGGGAATCGTGGTAACTCCCAGGGCAGCCAGCACACACATTCATTATTATGCCCTGGGCATCACACACAACCTGGCAGATGATGGAGGGGAAGCCCTTGCTGTTAATGTAGGCCTTACCCCGCTCACCAGCTGTTGCTTTGATGCGTATGTGCGTGCAGTCTATTGCACCCACTACCTCAGGGTATTCCGCTATTTGCTGGAAGAGACTCATATTGCTGGCCAATACCTCACGGGCACTGGGGAAATATACATGATCACTGACATGTGCTGACATGGCATCCAGGAACTGGTGCAGTACCCTGGAGGCTGATGCCTGTGATATCCCCATCATATCACCAGTTGGTCTCTGGAAGGTACCTGTTGCTAGTATTCTTAGGCCAACACATCCCTTGGTTTCCACTGGGATGGGTTCCCCTCTGTTGGTTCTGTGTGTGAGACGTGGCCTGCACAGCTCAACAATTTGCTGCAGGAGCTCTCTGTCCACTCTATAGCGCTCTACTATCTCCAGCTCATGTAACCCGTGGTAGGTGACCCTGGGCCTGTACACTCTTCTCCGTCTCCTCACTTGGGTTGTCTGGCACCATCTGCATTGTCACCACCCTCAGCAAGTCGCCTATGTCTCATTATGACAGCTATGGCAGCCCCTAACATTTCTGCTCTGAGTTCAGCTTTTTCAGTTTTCACTTCTATTAGCTTACTCCTGTCTTGCAGTGTCTCTTAAGGGAAACATCCTGCACTACTGTTTGCAGAGTTTTAAGTGCTGGGCTGGGCTACTATTCTGCCTGTGTAATTGCCTGCTTCTAATTGTTTTCACCTGCTAGCTTCAGCAGTTATCCCTGCTAGCTTCCTATTAATTCTGTTGCTTCCTTTTTCCTCTCTGTTTCCTCATGGGGGAGCAACGTGCATACTATCAGAAACACGCTCACAGTGGCTTACATGCGCGCACACATGCTTACATGGTTCAGAATCTACTTATTCAGGTTAAAACGCGCATACACCCGCGCAAACACTGTTACACATCTGCCAACAGCCTCCAACATACTCAGCCTGCCCTACACGTGCGCACACCTGTGCAAACAGTGTTAAACATCTCCCAACACGCTCCCACATGCTCAGTCTGCCTTACACGTGTGCACACTGCCCTACTCACGCTTCATGGCACGCACGTGCATGCCCAGCAAGAAACTTTGGTGTAAGTAACAGTGTACACCTTCCATTTCTTGACTTTCCATGACTTATCTAGTGGCACACCTCTTTCCATGATCTGTGTCTGTCATCTGTCATGTTACACTGGCCTCCAATGAACTGCATTTCTTTCTACCATTCCCCCCTGTGATGTCACCTATCTCCTACTCTATTCCTCCCCCTTATGTATCTCTTACACTACTCAGACTGTGCTCATTTGCTATGTGACTGTGAGATTCAGTATCCTAACCCTCATTTACATGAGATTGCCTACTAATGCTTAGTTACATGTCTTAGACTCAGCTTCCCCTCTTAGCAACCACTACACGGTGGCCATGTTGTTTTTGGTCTGCTGGTCCCCTGCATTGTCATTCCATGTATTGCATGAAACCCACATTTGTGGGTTTATAACCTTCATTTTCATGTTTTATACAGCGCAGCCCGTTTGTGCGGGGCTGCGCTGGGTTTAAACATCGGCGATCGCCGAAAAAAATTATATTTTTATATTTTGGCATCGGGTTATATTGCCAATGGCCACATATTTGGCCATTGGCATGCTGCTTGAGTCATATGCACCCTTTTTTTGGAGCTGACATGGCTCCGTTGTGGAATTTGCAGAAACGTACTCAGTTGTCAACTGAGTACATTTCTGCAGCTAAAACGTCTCTTACACGGACTGGTTTCTGCTTCGTGGATCGCTAATATACCTCATTTGCATACCTTTCGGCTGCAAGTGAGGTATTTAGCATGTCCATGCCCAGTCTGTGTAAGAGACGTTTTAGCTGGTCTCTTACACGGAGTTTAGGGCTGTTCCTGGATCGTGAGGCTTGCATGGAGTGTTGCACATCTCTTACACTCCGTGCAAGCCTTCGTGAATCCTGCCCTATATATATATATATATATATATATATATATATATATATATATATATATATATGTATAAATACACATACATATATTTATGGGTCTATGCCAGATGATCAACTTTTCTGAAACTCAAAAAAAAATACTGAAAAGACCATATGATCGAGTTTCCGAAAACTCGATCATCAAAAAATAAAAATCTACTTTTTTTACATTTTTGTATGGGGAAAGCCTCCCTACATACCCCACACCCCATGTAAATTATATATACCAACTCTAAGATTGCACTACTGTGAGGAAAAGGGTAAAGTTCCTGATCTCACTGTACTGAGATCTCCATTTTAAAGCTTTGAGTTCTCAAAAACTCGATCATATGGTCTTGACTATATGGAGTTTGAGTTTCTGATAACGCAGTTAACTGATAGAAACCCATATATATATATATCTACAGATCTATATGTTTATATCTATATATGTCATGTTGAATTTTTGTAAGTTTTATATTAGTAACATCCATAGGTAAATTCTAAACTAAATAGTGAATAACAGGCAGAAACATGACCTAAACAACCTTTATCTTGCCAGTGTTTTAGCCAAGTCTAAGTTTTCATAGATGGTTTCTTCAGCTGTATGACCCACTAATAAGCTTGGTTAACTTGAAAGCCTTGCCTGTTGAATATTTCCACTAGGCCCTTTCACATATTCCCAAATCTCACCAGCTTAGTTTAAGTCTTGTTGATCTCAAGACCCTGTGGAAAGCACTGTAGAACTCCAGAGAATGACCCTTCAACATTGTCCACTACTAACATAGAATCATCTACATACATCTTAAAATAAGCTGTTTCCTTACCTTGAGATTGCAGATACATAAGTTCATCCCTAACTTTCAGTGCAGTTTCCTCTATTACCAATAAACATAACCAAGGAAATAAGGGGCATTCATATCTGCTACCCCTGTCTATAGATTCCTTCTCTGTATTTGTACCATTAAGATTTCAAATGTTTGTGCAGAATACATCACCTTAACTCATCTTCTAAATTCCTCCACAAATACGTTAATGCTAGTACTGCAAAGAGAAACTCCAAATTGATCACATCAAAGCCTCTTTTTTATCCAAAAGTACCACTCCTGCTCTAAACTCCTAATTGATCATACCAAAAGCCTCATTTTTATCAAGAAGTACCACTCCTGGTCTATCTGTCTTATTCTGGAATTTATAGATAAAATACCAAATACCACCAGTTATCAGTGCCCTGCTTTTTTTTATGAAACCATTCTGTCCTGCCTCTAAAAGTATAGAAGATCCTGATCCAAATGAAATGCAAGTATCTTGGCCAGGATCGTTAATATTGCTGTTTAATAAAGAAATTGGTCGATAGGCCAATGGTGTACCGATTTTATTCTACTGCTTTGGGATCAGAATTATCCTGGCATATATCATAGATGGAGAAACCACACCAATCTTAAGTACTCTATAAAATAAGTTGGGTGGAATCACTGACAATCAGTCCTTCCACATGCACTTATACTGTTCTTTGTTAGAGTCAGGTAGGCCTGCAGCCTTTCCCCCCTCTCAGACTCTTAACAGCCTTAATAACCTCATCTTCATTAATCAGTCTGTCCAACTTATTTCTTATTGACTCAAAGTGTCATTCCAGATCCTACTATAACCATTGGTCTATGGGTTCTAGCTGTTGTGCTAGATATAGATTATGGTACATTTCTAAAAATACCTGTTGTAGATCCTACCCACCAGTGTACATCTTTCTTTCATCAGAAAGAATAGTAGTTGTCTGTTGCTCTCTCTCTCCTTCTTGTTTAGAAAATCCATGCTATACATCTGGGATCTTCCTCTGGTTTAGCCCATCAATACTCCTTCATACACAATATCTCATCCTCTGCCTAGAAATAGTAAGTGATGCTAATTTACATTTCAGAACATTCATTACCTGGAGTTTAACCTTTTGGAACTCAATATGGTTTGCAGTTTTCCTTTGTAACTGTTTCAATTCAGCCTCATAGTGGGACATCAAATATGTCTCCTTTCTCTTATAGACCCTCCCCTCTTCTGCCATGATCTTTGCCCAAAGAACACCTTTCACTCCATCCCACAATATGGACCACATTTTGTTTCTAACTGTAATGTTATCAACTATAGTTGTATCTATGATATTAATGAACATCTTAGGCTGTTTCAGGGCTGCCCATCTATAGTACACCCGTCACCAAGTAAACATGGTATTTTTCTCCCTCTGCATCACCAACTGCAGGACAACAGCTGAGTGATGTGAAACATATTGCTCTTCAATCCACACACCTTTCACATTCCCCATTTCGTGACTTTCCAAAAAGAAATAATCCAACCAGTTACCCTAGTCACTTCTGTGTGAGGAGAAAGTAAAGGGAGCTTCTCCTCTTTGTACTTCTATCCACATATCTGTTAAATCCATATCATCCATCATGGTTTCTAGTGGCCAAGGGACTTTAATGTGTGGTTCCTTCTTCCCAAGACTCTATCAATGTGAAAATCAAGGGTTAAAGTTCCCCTCCCCTATGACTTTTAAATACTCAGATGGCACATTAGTTTTCTAAAGTTGAAAAAATTCATCAAAGAATCCCTCATTATCAAAATTAATAGCACAGATGTTGGATCAAACTTCTTATCCTATATGTTATACAGCCAGATTATCCATCTTCCTATCCAACTACAAATTGTTGACTTAATTGCAATCTTCAGGCTATGATGAAATAATATTGCTACTCCCCTTTTTCTTCCACTTTTCATCTGATACGTCTCATGTGATCTGTGTAATTAATTGGGGAAGTGGAACCTATCATTTTACCAGACTCGGTCTTCAATAGCTTAGTTTCTTACAAAAGAATCAATAGTACTTTAAGCTGTTTTAGCCTTTGCATCACTTGCTTTCTCTTAATTGGATTAGAAATCCCCCAATATTCCATGTCACTATACATTATTCCTCACTTGATTTTCCCCCCTCATGTACCTCATCTCCTGCATTCTGTAATCTTGTACACTACCTCCACTTCCCAGCACTCCCTTCCTCAGAGATAGTGTATCCATGCTCACAAATGCAACCTAGGGAATAAAACCCTTGGGGAGACAATTACATATGCTGGGGTTGCATAGAGCTTAGTGGCTAATTTTGCACTGTTGGAACAGCTTGTCAGACAACCTCTCATCCCCAGATGGAAGAATAACAACAAACATTCTAACACTGGAAAACAGTTACTTGTGAAAAGAACACATAGTGTTCTTGTACCATGTCCATGAACATTTCAATATTAGAATAACATCAACTATATACATATTTATGGGGGAAAAAAGAACACACTAATGAACAATCGAACAACAATCATTACTTTTGTAAAACTCGTTTTATCATACAGGCTATTCTGTCAGTCCTCATGTTCTAAAAAGTGAAGAAATTACCTTATCCTTGCATGTTCACTTGTACCCACGAAGCTGAACAGTTAGTCATTGGACTTTCCATCAGTCTTTACATCCCTTCATCCTCAGCTTATTCATTCTTCACTTTAACTCATTACATCCTAGTGATGGCTCCAGGTGCATCTGCAGTTAACTCTTACTGATGCCTCTAGGCATAGGATATTGCTTGTTCATTATCTGCATCGATAATTCCAAAACTATGTTATGTACAAGGTTTTAAAAGATTTTATCTTAAAGCTTGCACAATGGCAAACTCAACTGCATTAATATTTGACCTCTTTCTAGTGCACATAAAGAGATATTAACTGCTACTTTTACAATATTAATTTATATGGATATAACTTTCAAATCTTTCAAAATATTTCAGCAACCAAGTAACACAGATAGAACTTCCTAGCCTTATATGAAAGCTCTCAGCTAGTTGAATAAAATACTGATGACAGTATGTGTGTGTAACTTGAGTGGTTGCTGAGATTTTGTAAGTTGTTTACAAAACATTACAAATGTAATGGTTACTGTGACTTATAAAATTCAGTTTAAGACCACGAACGTAAAGAATACTGCCACTATAAAAATAGATTGTGCTGAAGAGTTTGCCATTTATACTTCTTTCATAACCCCCATGGTTCCTGTGATTTGAACATTTGCTTGAAATGTGAGGACAAAATTTCATTTGGTCAAAAAGCTTAGGCTCCGCCCATTGGAAGTTACAGTGCAAACTTCATGAGCTGCATTGGAGTGAATGGGTTAAGGGGTCCAGGTATATAAAAAATGAGGTAAAAACAGCATGACTTCAGAGAAAAGCTATGCACCAGTAAATTGAAAAAAAGGAAAAACAATAAGACACATTCCTAAACAAATATCCTAACAGTCTGCATTAGTCCAAATCATTAATGACATCCTGGCTATCTTCTCTGATTCCTCCTTTAACTGTCTTCCCAAATGGAAGACTCAAAATAACTACAGAAGTTGTCAAATCTGTTTAGTCTGTCTAGACCACATTTGGACCAGCAATATTTAATCACTTGGGGGTTTTGTCACACCCCCTGGCATGATTAGCATTATGTCCCACTATGTTACTCAGCTAGAGTTTCATAGGTTCATAGGTTCATCATAGGTGTGTACTAGGCTAATGGCCCTGGAACCTTTACAACCCTAGCCCATAGAAGTGCCCTGGCATTGTGCCACCCGACATTAGTTCCCGGTGCCTCTATCAAGTAGAGAAACTGGAGTGATCCCTGGGGTGAACTTACTATTTCCCATCCACTCATTAAGATTTCTCTTGAAGAGGGCCAGTGAGGTGCTCTGCTTGACAGGTATGGGAATTCTATTCCAGAGCATGGATGGTCTCTGTGTTATGAACCTATCCCTCCAGCATGTTTTGATGATTATGGTAATGAGGTTGAGGTCTCTGGAGCATGTGGTGCAGAGGGATTGGGATTTCTTTAGATGCAGCATTTTTAAAAGAGCTGGGTTAGACATGGCTTTGTAAGTCAAGCAGAGATCGCCTCTTAGTAGATGATATGAGACAGAGAATAGCTGGAGTGTTTTGAGTCTGTCCATGTAGGATATGTACACTGGTGCAGAATCACAGAACCTCTGAGGTTTATTTAAAGTACAAATTACAATCCAATTCAAGCGCTTTCACCCAGGAATTTCCCGAGCTTCATCAGAGCAGTTGAATACAATAATAACCAGACTTTTATGCATATTCCCTTACAAATCCACTAATGAAATCATCACATTAATAAATATAAGCAATCCAATTCATCGTAGTATATGTACGATTAGTTTTTAATAATAAAACATATAAACATTAAAATAGTAATGCCACTAAAGCTTACTTAAAAATGTATCACTTCATTAATTTTAAAGTCATAAATGTTAATCACTGAACATATAAAATTAATACATATTTGGCATGTATAAAAAATGAGTTATTATTTTGATGACCTTAATTTAAGGACACTATTAATACTTAAATGGTCATTCAACCCTGGTTTTCTTGTGGCATCAAGTTTTAGTTGCCAAAATAACTCTTCATATTCCAAATGGGCTTCCCATAATCCACCTCTTAGGTCCTGATTAACCTGTTCAATTATGTAAAATTTAAATTTACTCTCTTTTACATTCTTTCTGGTGTCTGTACAAAGCATTTGTATCTTTGTGTAATGAAATGTCATGCATATGTTCATATATTCATATTTTTATAGGTCTTTCCATCTTACCTATATAGAAGCTGGGGCATACCTCGCATATAGCAATGTAGACCACTCCTTTAGTGTTACAATTAAAATGTTCTCTAGCCATAAATCTAAACCTTCTAGCCGAAAGATGTAAACTGTCATGTTCCAGAATATTACCAGACTGGTTGCAAAATCCACATCTATACATGCCCACTTTTTTCCTGGTCATTTCTGTCCTAATTTCCATCCTTTGACCCTCTAACATTTCTTTTATGTTCATGTCCCTTCTCTTAATAAATGTCAGACATGGCAGCATGTAGTTACTAATTTCAACATTAGTGGTTAATAATTTCCAGTATCTTCTAAAAAAGTCCTCGACTTCAGCCGATATAGGTGTGTGGGTATGTATAAATGCTAGATCATATGCAACATTTGGATTTTCTGTTTTGTTCAAAATATCTGTCTCCTTCCCTATAATAGGATGAAGTTTCCCTTCCCTCTCTTTCTTCACCTCTCTTATTGACTGGTTTATTAAAGAATTAGGGTAACCTCTTTCCATAAAAATTTTTTTCATCAATTTTATTTCATCCACAAATGTAGTTTCCTCACTACACAATCTGGAGGCCCTAATAAGTTGACCCTTAATAATACCTTTCTTTTGGTTGTAAGGATGTTCACTATCATAGTGTAAATAAGAATTTGAATAAGTTGCTTTCCAAAACCACTCTAGATTGGAATTTCATCTCATCCAAGTCTTTATAAATAGTCACATCAAGATAGTTGACCCTTTCTTTTGATATATTAGAGGTGACTCTCTGATTTTTTTGACAGTGACTAGGCCTAGGATCCTGGTTTTGTTTGGGATACCTAAAACACATAAAAATATAGGAAAAAAATACCTTTCAGGCCCATAGAAGCTGGTGCGGCCTCAAAGCTTGAACCATTAGCTAAATACAATAGACTACACCTTGAAAAAGTTTGTAAAATCTTTGAAACACATTTCCAAGGATTCTTGGGATTTTGTAATGAAAATTACCCAGGATAAATTTGGAAGTGATTTAATTATGACCACTATTGACATAGTTGATTTATTTCCAAGTATTCCACATGATACAGGACTTGAGTGGTTCCAGGGTGTCCTTATTGAATGTGATTACTTAGTTAACAACAAATTAATTTAATTTTAGAATTTATGGACACCATATTAAGAAATAATTACATGCACTTTAATGGTGAATATTATAAACAGGAAAAATGTGTGGCAATGGGGGGGGGGCACATGTACCCCCTTGTATGTGAACTTAGTCTTGTATTACTGGGAGAAAAATTATATTTTTCAAACACAGTGGTATAAAAATCTAGTATTATATACCAGATTTTTGGATGATATTTGTCTGTTTTGGAAGGGTATGGATACACAATTGGACCAGTTTTTAGAATTCCTCAAACAACAACTCCCTTCCTGAGATTCACCTCTAATATATCAAAAGGAAGAGTCAACTATTTTCATGTGACTATTTACAAAGATTTGGATGAGATGAAATTCCAGTCTAGAGTGTTTTGGAAAGCAACTCATTCAAATTCTTATTTACACTATGATAGTGAACATCCTTACAACCAAAAGAAAGGTATTATTAAGGGTCAGCTTATTAGGGCCTCCAGAATGTGTAGTGAGGAAACTATATTTGTGGATGAAATACAATTGATGGTTTCATTGGTGGCTTTGTAAGGGAATATGTATAAAAAGCTGGTTATTATTGTATTCAGCTGTTCTGATGAAGCTCGGGAGATTCCTGGGTGAAAGCGCTTAACTTGGATTGTAATTTGTACTATAAATAACCCTTAGGGGTTCCATAATTCTGCACTGGTGTTTTTGTGCTTTTGAGTGGTTTGGTGTTGCTATTTTGCGATTACATGTAGGACATGTGTTTAAGGCCTGTTTGGGAGGTACTTTTGTGGCCTTTCCAGCTTTTGCATGTGTCTAGTGAGGTACATGCCAAATGGGGCATTATACTCAATGACTGGCCTAATGAGGGAAGAGTAGAGAGAGATGATGACCTCTTTCTTCCTGGATGCAAAACCCTTGGTAATGAGATGTGCCACATAGAAGGACTTTCTGACCACAGTGGCAATGTTTTGGTTGAAGGAGAGGTTGCTGTCAACCTGTGTCCCCAGATCTCTTATAATGCCTTCAGTGTTCAGTGGGCTCCCATCGATGTGGTAATTAGTGGGAACTGAGTTTTTCTCAAAGATGATGATGGTGCATTTTTGGCATTAAGCTTAAGGTCAGGGTTTCAACATCAGTCATTGGTCTCAGTGAAGCCTTTCTGTAGGATGTCTACATCACTTGGGCAGTTACTAATGGCTCCCATTATTAGATGGAAGAGACAGTTAACACTACATGACTGTTTCTACAAATGGTCAGGACTACTTGTCTGTAACTATAAATACATCTTAGTACCAGTCCCTGGATTCAAACCATGGTCTATAGGTGCAAAAATGAACAACATATCCATTTCTTATCACACCGAGCTTCTGGGCCACTGCTTTTGGCTGCTTGACTGATTTGTGCATAAAAGTCACTTAGTTATAAAGTCTGGCCTGGTAACATAAGTAGAGTGTCACAGACGTCTGCAGTGATAGTCGAACATACATGCATGAGATTCATGCATGACAGAGATATCTGGTGAACTGTGTATTAATACTTTGAATGCAGGTGTACACGTGACCCCTAGTGGATGTGAATATATGTGTGATCTGTACAAACCATAGCAGGGTGCTTGGTTGCATACCTGACCCATATGCATTTGCGCATCGTATATCTGCAGGCTCCACCTATTGCATTCTCATACTTGCCTGCATCAGTGTACCTACATTTAGGAGTACATATAATTGAAATGCACTGGTTAACACAAGACAATCCTGAAGGTAACACACTATAGTACATTACACATTACTATTCAAGGTTCAGATCTTAGTGCAGAACATGTATCACATTGCATTGTATCTTGTTTTACAGCTCCACATCTACACTTTAGCATAACAGTTCTTTATCAGCCAAACTTCACTCAGTTTATGGTGTCATAGCCATAGTTGCTGTGGAGCACATGTACAATTGTACAACAGATCAGAATAAACATGACAGCTGCTGGAAATAACTTTATTGAGGGTAGCATGACACAGTGGTTTATTACATTAAAAATTCTGACTTCAGTTGTACTGTATATCCTGTAGATGATGAATGAATGACATTTATTACCTTCACAGTTTCAATCACAGTGTACTTTATTACAAGATTCTTAGTATTACTACAGTATATACCTATGTCATTGCTACACATTATTAGTACAGTATTAGGTTTCTTTCCTCAACACTAGCTTGTTTGGTGCCTTCATCTGTATTGCACAGTACCTGGCATTACTCACTTATATCAATGTTGGTCTAAGGGCACATTTATTGCAGTACACTCAGAACACACTGTACCTACTGGCAATAAACAATGTACTCTTTCTTTTTTATTGTACTATATATTGCAAGATAGATCTCTACTTTGTTGATGCATCTTCGCTAGCCACTCGGCATGGGCCTCTACATTGGGAGTCTTCACCTCTGCAGCTGTAGGTGGAAAATACACCATTATGCATACCTGTCTATCAAATATTCATGCTAGAATTTGGTAAAGCAATGATTCGTATACTTGCAAACTGCTAGGGCATTCCCTTCCCAAGTATCCTGAATTCATTGGGCAAAGAGTGCCCCCTTCCTCCGCTTCAGGTCATCATAATGATGATGCACCTACTTACCAGTGTGGGGGATGCCAGTGGCATTGGTGAGTTTGTGTGCCAAATGGTCCCAGGCCTTAGACTTGTCTTCAGAGCCCTGGTACTAGCCCTGCAGCATTCTGTTATTATGGTGTTGAACAAGGAGCCCAGGCATGACCCTGGACTCCACCATGCCCCAGCACTGCACCCAAAAGCATACTCCTTCTCCAGCTCCTGCCATAGTTCCTGCACTGGTCAAACTCCAACAGGTTCTGGCTGTATTCTCACCTGTGCAGCTTACATAAGGTTATTCTCCTGCCTTTTGCTGCCATTGGATCATTTTTAAAAATGCTAAGCACATCTCAGCAGTGTGCAAACCCACTAAGCTTAGTTAAGCA
Source organism: Protopterus annectens (assembly GCF_019279795.1). NCBI lineage: Eukaryota > Metazoa > Chordata > Ceratodontiformes > Protopteridae > Protopterus > Protopterus annectens. The sequence goes on along the minus strand of NC_056746.1, from coordinate 725,971,056 downwards.
GTGCTTAAAGTGGCAAATGTTTAGCAGTGCTTAGTGGTGCACAAATCTGCTTAGCTCAGGTGAGGACTGCTTAGAAGGGGTCTGCTTAGCAATGCTCAAACTGGCTAAGCAGAGCTAAGCATTCCTGAGTATTGCTAAAACAGGTCCTGTTTAAGTACTGCTTAGCTTGGCTTAGCAGTGCTAAGCAAAATTTAGCTAAGGGTAAACAAGACATTTACATAATAACACAAATATATATTGATATTAATTACTCATGACTGATACTTTACTATTATGCATTTGTATTTTACTTTAATTACATTAGCTTGGTGTGTGACTGAACTGTATTGGACATGTGCCTAACTGGAGCTTTTCACCTCATATCCCCACTGACACTGGGATTCTGGACCAGCTGCACTAACATGGTTGACAAATATCAATAACTAGGGCAATAAATAAAAATAGAAATAGAAATATTTTCTGATGTAAAAGCTGAATGGCTTGTCTTGGTATTCAACCCATACACCTACTGCACATGAAGCTGTGATTCTAACCATTCAACTAACTCAGATGTGAAGATTTCAGCTATACATTTCTATAAAGCTTTTTGTTATATTTAAGCACTGTTAAGCAATGCACTGCAACACACAAACATGCTCCTCTATGCTTAAACTTGGAAAAAAAAAAAGAAAAGACAAATAACTAAACATAAAAGGAAAAAAATCACATTGCGACATGTACTTTCCATGCCATACAGCACTCTGACAGTACAGGGGGTGTGCTACGGACACTGTAACACACCCCTGTGTGACATAAATAAAAAAATAATTCATAAGTGTTCAAGGAAACTTTCCTTAATCTTTAGGTGCCGTATGGCACTTTGACATTGCAGCAGGTGTGTTAGACACTGTAACACAACCTCTGTATGAAATACATAACTAAATATATAAATAAGTGTCTGAGGCCACTTTCTTTCATGTTTTAGTGCCATACAGCACTTTTACAGTGCAAGGAGTGTGTTACACATCTGCAAGCACTGTAACACACTCCCTAGCACTGATTTACTAATTGTGTGCATTGCTCTCCGTCAGTAGTGCACCTTCATTAATATGCAAGACATGCTGCTGAGGGGGAGCTGCAGACATGGCCACGATACACTCCATGTAGGAATTACACTATTTCTAGACGGAGTTTATTAAATCCAGGGGTATAACTTTGTAACACAGTAGTGTTTTTATATGTTGAAACATAAAAAATTAAATTTATTTCATTAAAATTCAAGATGCAGACATACCTCTCAACTACCCAGAATTTCATAAAACATCCAGATTGTCCAGATTTTTGCTTCATTTTTTTGATCTTCTCCTCATAAAATTCATGGTTTTGTGATAAATCACTGATGATTTATTAAATTCATTTAATAAAAGACTTTCATTAGTCTCAGACTTCACATTATTCAGAAAATGCAACTTAATGCAAAACTTATCATGTCAACTTTCTAAGTTCATAAGAGCCTTTTCCCTTCATTATTTTTGGCTTTGTTCAGAATTCTTATATTTAGCAGGCATGGATGCAGCTGCTTCATTACTTTTGAAAAGAAATAATTACTCTGGTAACTTTCCCTGAAAATGTCATGAAAAATACGTAAACATTTATATAGGAGTTGGAAAACAGCAGAATGGTCTCTGGGATCAGACAGGAGTCCCCGTGGACTATGATGTTTGCAGATGTCATTGTGATCTGTAGAGAGAGTAGGGAACAGGTGCAGGAGACTCTGGAGAGGTGGAGATATGCTCTAGAGAGAAGAGGAATGAAGGTCAGCAGGACTAAGACAGAATATATGTGTGTGAATGAGAGGGAGGACAGAGGAATGGTGAGGATGCAGGGAGTAGAGGTGGCGAAGGTGAATGAGTTTAAATACTTGGGATCAATAGTTCAGAGTAATGGTGAGTGTGGAAGAAAGGTGAAGAAGAGAGTACAGGCAGGATGGAGTGGGTGGAGAAGAGTGTCAGGAGTGATTTGTGACAGACGAGTACCAGTAAGAGTGAAAGGGAATGTCTACAAGAGGGTAGTGAGACCAGCTATGTTATATGGGTTGGAGACAGTGGCATTGACAAAAAGGCAGTAGTCAGAGCTTGACATGGCAGAGTTGAAGATGTTAAGGTTTGCACTGGGTGTGATGAAGATGGACAGGACTAGGAATAAATATATTAGAGGGTCAGCCCAGGTTGGAAGGTTTGGAGACAAAGCCAGAGAGGCAAGATTACATTGGTTTGGACATGTGCTGAGGAGGGATACAGAGTATAGTGGGAAAAAGATGCTAAGGATGAAGCTGCCAGGTAACAGGAAAAGAGGAAGGCCTAAGATAAGGTTTATGGATGTGGTGAGAGAGGACATGCAGGTGGTTGGTGTGACAGAGCAAGATGCAGAGGACAGGAAGAAATGGAAACAGTTGATCTGCTGTGGCGACCACTAACGGCAGCAGCCGAAAGAAGAAGAAGAAGATGAGGTCTCTGAAAATTTTAAAGAACAATATCTGCAAAACCGTCAACTGAAAACAAAAATGCAACTTTGGTTCTCTGTACATTAAAATAAACAAAAGCTTTCAAACACACACACACACACACACACACACACACACACACACACACTATATATACATACATATATATAAATATATATATATATATATATATATATATATATATATATATATGTTCCTGTTGTGATTTTGGGATTAAACTAATGAATGGTTTCATAAAAGTGATCTTTTATTTATTTTTATATATTGAAACAAAAAAATTTCCTTCATTAAAATTCAAGATGCAGCTGTTCCTTTGCTTTTGAAAGTAGGAAACCAAACTATGCGTTTTATAGATAATTATACTGGTAATGTGCCCTGATCATTTCTTGAAAAAGTGTTGAGTAACTTTAAATATATAGACATGTATATAAAGACAGGAAACATGAGAAAAACAGTAATTTGCTTATTAACAGTCCTTTGGAAAATGATCAGTTGTTATGGAGTTAATAGGATGTGAGTGAATAAATGCCAAATGTGGTTTCTGGATGGCACACAGTAACAACAGCAGAAGAGGAAGAAGAAGAAAGAAGATGAGTACTAGTAGAGTGACACCTTTGTCTAATTTTCTGTATGGTCAAGGTCCTAGTGATCAGGATTATGGGTGCTTTCCAGGGAGGCACAGTCTTCCACAGGGTGAACATCAGCAGTTCTAAGACTTTGTCTGTTTCAGTTTAGAGACAGTCAAGCTTTGCTTCACCTCCCATCTGAAAGCTTGAAAAAAATGTTGAATGATAAGTGGATAAAGGAAGTAATATCCAGAGGTCATATCTACCATACCTTGCAATTCATCTCTTAAATGTCACTGTTACCCTTACCAGAGGCCTTATTCCATCATAAATGGGTGTCAAGGAAATAGGCCTTTAACCTCCTTAGTAGAAGAGCCATCTAAAATGTCCCACTCCGAAACATTTCTTTTGGTCTTGCTTCTAGACCAGGATATTCACAAAATGCATGCCAATAGTACTAGTTCACCAGAAACAGTAGAGAACCACTATTTTCCCACAGCTAGACAAATATCTCCTTGCTGCTCCAAGTCAGATAGATCTTGTGACATGAAGGGAACATCTGCTCAAACTGTTCATTCACTTGGAGTAACAACTAAGCTACCAAAGTCCAATTTACACCCACTTCAGTCCTTTACATTCACAGGATATACATAAGACACTATTTTATTTTGGGCCTTTATATCCAATGACAACTTGGTATCTCTATTATCTCTGAATAATCTGTTCTAGTAGAACCTTTTCTGAAATAGGCATTATGGCATTTTTTATGGTCCATCATGCCAGGCTTCACATGAAGGTTTTTTAGTAGGCATTTCAGATGTAGTTGTTCCTGCATCTGAATGCTCTGTTGCATCTTATTTGAATTTTTAGAGTCTATTCAATGTATTTACAATGTTAAAAACAACTAAATTTTCAAATATAAAAAAAACAACAATAAAATGTTCACAGAAGCATACTAACAAAAATCCAGTTTAATAGACCTAGCTCTTCAGCTTCACATACAGCCTTCAAGGAGTAATAAGCATTAAAACATGTTCTCCATTTATACACAATGCTTCATTCAATTAATTAAAATTATTTACAATGCTTCATTCAATTAATTAAAATGATCTAATTACCAACCTCCAATTACACTCTTTGTTCAAGCCAAACGGCCCCATTGTGTTGTATTTTAAAATAAATAATGTCTCTATATACAGCAACGTATTCTTTATTTCTCTAAATTCACCTAATTGTAATTTTATTTGTTCTAAAACTGTTGCTTTTAAACAGCTGGGATTAGAGTTGTGATATAATTTAAAATGAGCCCCTAAAGGGCTTTTCATTTTTATATTAACAATATCTCTTACATGTTCATGTATGCATTTTTTGAAAGACCTATCTCTCCAACATAATATAATTCACAACCACACTTTAATAAATATATATAAAACTTTCTGTGTTACAGTTAAACAGTCCATTTGGTGTAAAATGTGGGCCGTTTACATTTTCAAACTTCCTAACTATATATTCACAGCTGCAGCATCTGTTACAAGTATAAGTTTCTTTATTTGTCGCCACTTCACTATACAATATAGCATCTGGTGAAATAAATGACCGGATTCACGATGGCTTGCACGGAGTGTACAAGTAGAGTAAGACTCCATGCAGCCATCATGTTCGACGAGCGATCCAGGAACAGCTTGTAGGGGCGTGTAAGAGAGCTCCTAAAACGTCTCATACACGGACAGGGCTGCGATATGCAAATTACCTCACTTGCAGCCGAAAGGCATGCAAATGAGGTAAATTTGCGATCCAGGAAGCACAAACCTGTCCGAGTAGGAGCCGTGTTAGCTGCAGAAATGTACTCAGTTGACAACTGAGTACCATTCTGCAAATAGCACAATGGAGCCTTGTCAGCTCCAAATAAAGGTTGCATATGGTTGAGGAAGCATGCCAATGGCCAAATATACGGCCATTGGAAATGTTCCCAGATGCAAAATTAAAATAAAAATACTTTTTTTTTTCGGCGATTTCCGATGTTTAAGCGTAGCGCAGCGCCACACAAACGGGGTGCGCTAAAAAAAAATCATAAAATAAGAAAATAAAAGCCACAAACGTGGAATCTATGAAAACTGTTAAATTGCAATGTAAGGGAATAGCAGGCTGAAGACAACATGGCCACCGAGTAGGGATTGCTAAGGGGAGAAGCCCAGTCTAAGACATGTAACCAAGCATTAGTAGGCAATAGTATGTAAATGAGTGTTAGGTTAGTGAATCGCACTTTTACATAGCAAATGAGCACAGTCAGTGGAGTGTAGGAGTAGGATATGGGGAGTAACAGAGTAGGAGATAGGTGACATCACAAGGGGGGGTATGTATGAAAGTAGTGAAGCTCATAGGAGCAGAGTGGCATGTGTCAGCTGTCAGTTAGACATCATGGAAAGAGGTGTGTCAACAGGTAGGCCAGGGAAAGCCAAGAAATGGAAGGTGTATACTGTGGATAACACCAAAGTTTCTTGCTGAGCGGGTATGCACACGTGTGCGGGCCTGTAAACCCGAGTAAGACAGAGTGCACGCGTGAAAGCGTGAGTGTGCGCGTTTAAGCCGGAGTAAGCATGTATAAGGCTGTTTAAAGATGTGTAAGCGCATTTGCGCTGATGTGTGCACGTTTTAACCTGAATAAGCAAGTTGTAGTCCGTCTACGCATGTGTGCACGTGTGTGAGCTGCTGTGAGCGTGTTTGCACTTGTATGCGCGTCGCACCCCCCTGAGGAAACAGAAAGGAAAAAGGAAGCACAGCAAATAGTAGGAAGCTACCAGGAAATACTAGTAGAGCTAACAGGTGAAAACAATCAGAATCAGGCAATTACACAGGCAGAACACTAGCCCAGCCCAGCACTTAAAACTCCACAAACAACAGTGCAGTTTGTTTCTCTCAAGAGACACTGCAACACTGGAGTAAGCTACTAGAGGTGAAAACTGAAAAAGCTTCACTCAGACAGAAAATGATAGGGGCTGCCATTGCTGTTATAAGGCGACATATGCAACATGCTAAGGGTGGTGACAATGCAAATGCTGCCAGACAACCCACAGTGAGGAGACGGAGAAGAGTGTACAGGCCCAGGGTCACCTACCAGGGGTTACATGAGCTGGAGATAGTGGAGCGCTATAGAGTGGACAGAGACCTCCTGCAGCAAATTGTTCAGCTGTGCAGGTCACGCCTCACACACAGAACCAACAGAGGGGAACCCATCCCAGTGGAAACCAAGGTATGTGTTGGCCTAAGAATACTAGCAACAGGTACCTTCCAGAGACCAACTGGTGATATGATGGGGATATCACAGGCATCAGCATCCAGGGTACTGCACCAGTTCCTGGATGCCATGACAGCACATCGGTGATCATGTTTATTTCCCCAATTCCCGTGAGGTATTGGCCAGCAATATGCGTCTCTTCCAGCAAATAGCAGAATACCCTGAGGTAGTGGGTGCAATAGACTGCACGCATATACGCATCAAAGCACCAGCCGGTGAGCAGGGTAGGGCCTACATTAACCACAAGGGCTTCCCCTCCATCAACTGCCAGGTCATGTGTAATGCCCAGGGCATAATAATGAATGTGTGTGCTGGCTGCCCTGGAAGCTACCATGATTCCCATATCTGGCATCTGACGCAGCTGTACCAGACATTTGCCAATGGGGACATCCCACATGGTCACTTAGTGGGGGATGCTGGCTATGCACTGGAGCCGTGGCTGATGACACGCATCAGAAACGCACACACACCTGAACAGGAACGCCATAATGAGGTACATGCACAAACACGAAATTTAATTGAGCATGTGTTTGGGTTGCTCAAGTCACAGTTCCGGTGCCTGGACACATCTGGTGGAGCCTTGCGATACTCACCAGCTACATGTACCCAAATTGTCATGGTATGTGCTATGCTACATAATATGATTCTGCAAAAATAGCTGCAGCAGGACCAGCATAGGCCTGGGCCGAACATCCCCCCACCATTGCCAAGGCCATCACAGGCAGAGCATGACTCGGAGGAGGAACGACCTGAGCCTGCCCCAGTAGACAGAAGGAGGCGTGCCCAGTATGCCTTGGCCTTGACAAAGAGGCAACGCATAGCACATACACTGGCTCAGTAGGAACACTGGAAATTATACCTCTCTCTGACTCCCACATATAGAGAAATGGACTCCTAAGATGACACAACCTGCTTTCAAACATGTGCAGGGAGTGTAGTATGTGCATCCGACATAGGCAGCCCTGCAGCACCACCTGAGGAAACAGAAAGGAAAAAGGAAGCACAACAAATAGTAGGAAGCTACCAGGGAATACTAGTAGAGCTAGCAGGTGAAAACAATCAGAATCAGGCAATTACACAGGCAGAACACTAGTCCAGCCCAGCACTTAAAACTCCACAAACAACAGTGCAGTTTGTTTCTCTCAAGAGACACTGTAACACTGGAGTAAGCTACTAGAAGTGAAAACTGAAAAAGCTTCACTCAGACAGAAAATGATAGGGGCTGCCATTGCTGTTATAAGGCGACATATGCAACATGCTGAGGGTGGTGACAATGCAAATGCTGCCAGACAACCCACAGTGAGGAGACGGAGAAGAGTGTACAGGCCCAGGGTCACCTACCAGGGGTTACATGAGCTGGAGATAGTGGAGCGCTATAGAGTGGACAGAGACCTCCTGCAGCAAATTGTTGAGCTGTGCAGGTCACGCCTCACACACAGAACCAACAGAGGGGAACCCATCCCAGTGGAAACCAAGGTATGTGTTGGCCTAAGAATACTAGCAACAGGTACCTTCCAGAGACCAACTGGTGATATGATGGGGATATCACAGGCATCAGCATCCAGGGTACTGCACCAGATCCTGGATGCCATGTCAGCACATTGGTGATCATGTTTATTTCCCCAATTCCCGTGAGGTATTGGCCAGCAATATGCGTCTCTTCCAGCAAATAGCAGAATACCCTGAGGTAGTGGGTGCAATAGACTGCACGCATATACGCATCAAAGCACCAGCCGGTGAGCGGGGTAGGGCCTAAATTAACCGCAAGGGCTTCCCCTCCATCAACTGCCAGGTCATGTGTGATGCCCAGGGCATAATAATGAATGTGTGTGCTGGCTGCCCTGGAAGCTACCATGATTCCCATATCTGGAATCTGACGCAGCTATACCAGACATTTGCCAATGGGGACATCCCACATGGTCACTCAGTGGGGGATGCTGGCTATGCACTGGAGCCATGGCTGATGACACCCATCAGAAACGCACACACACCTGAACAGGAATGCCATAATGAGGCACATGCACAAACACGAAATGTAATTGAGCGTGAGTTTGGGTTGCTCAAGTCACAGTTCCAGTGCCTGGACACATCTGGTGGAGCCTTGCAAAACCCACCAGCTACATGTATCCAAATTGTCATGGTATGTGCTATGCTACATAATATGATTCTGCAAAAACAGCTGCAGCAGGACCAGCATAGGCCTGGGCCAAACAGCCCCCCACCATTGCCAAGGCCATCACAGGCAGAGCATGACTCAGAGGAGGAACTACCTGAGCCTGCTCCAGTAGGCAGAAGGAGGCGTGCCCAGTATGCCTTGGCCTTGGCAAAGAGGCAACGCATAGCACATACACTGGCTCAGTAGGAACCCTGGAAATTATACCTCTCTCTGACTCCCACATATAGTGAAAGGGATTCCTAAGTTGACACAACCTGCTTTCAAACATGTGCATGGAGTGTAGTATGTGCATCCAACATAGGCAGCCCTGCAGCACCACCTGAGGCATGATGGCTATATGTTAAGCAATGTAAGGTAGTGCTAAACAGCATTTACCACCATGTAGTATATGCAAACTTGATGACCTTGAGTATCATCCTACCCTCACCAAACATGATGCCACAATATGAAGACAAGATGATCAATTACAACAATTGTCTTAAGTATTGGTGTCAGTGAAAGGGGATCCAATGCCTGTCAGCCTGGGATGACATGCTTGACAAGACATGATGCTTTGCTAGGGATAGCTTTCACCTGTCACCCTATGGCCTTTTGGATATTGCCAAAGGCTCTTGTCACCCCCATAGTGCCTTTTTTAGGTAATGCTCAAAAGGCAAACCCACCTCCATAGGTATCACAAGGGATAAGACACTAGAAGTAATGTTACTCAATGCCAGAAGTCTAAACTGCAAGATGCATGCACTCCAAACTCTCCACAGCATGGAGAATGTTGATATCTGTGCAGTAAAAGAAACCTGGTTCAAGGCTCCCAAGAGCACCCTAGCACTAACAGGTTACACCTCATACCATGCTATACAGCTGCAAAACACAGAACAAACTATAAAAGGAGGGTGAGTATCAATATTTGTCAAAGATACCCACACCCCCAGGTTGGTGGCACAGCATGAAGCATCAGAGACTATCCATGTGCAACTAACAGTGGGTAAAACCGCCTTCCAGTTCATAACCACACTTGGAACCACACTTGGCTGACTGGAGAACACATGAAAATATGAAGGTCTCCACAAACACCATTATATTGGACGACTTCAACTACCCAAACATAGACTGGGAGCATTACCCTAGCTGCAACACCCTAGCCAAAAGGTTCCTAGAATTTATAAACTCAAATGCTATTGAGCAACTTGCTACCACTCCCACAAGAGGGGAAAATATACTGGACCTGATCATCACCAACATGGGGACTCTATGCCCAAGACCAGAAGTGTATCCCTCACTGGTAAGATCAGACCATAGAGTAATCTCACTGCATATTCACATCCCGACCCCAGCCCATGGCCAGAAAACCACAGTGAAAAATTACACTAAAGCAAATGTCACACTCCTCAAAACCGAGGTGGAATCCTTCACAGCCCCTGTGCCTGTGGAAAATACGGCCCAGACCTCAGAACCCATTATAAATGCATTCTATGAACACCTTCAGGAATCCATGGATCATGCAATCCCAAAAAAAACAAGATCCAATCCTCCAAAGGCAGGCATCCTGTCTGGTGGACCCCAGCCATAAAAAAACATACAATACAAGGAGGAAGCTACTATATGATAGAGCAAAATCCCAAAAAGGGAAGGCATCTCTGATCAGTATTATTGAAAAACTACGGCCACACATAAAATCATCTAAGGCCATCACTGAGATAAAAATTGTACAGGACACTAAGGATAATCACAAGGCTTTCTTTAGTTATGGTAGGAACCTAGGTGCGAATTCCCAGATAAGCTCAGAATTAGTCCAAAATGATAAACAATACACCAAACCCACAGACATTGCCAACATCTAAGCTGACAGGTTCAGTGCAAACCCCCCACCACCACCAAAAGGGCAAATATCTATCCCAGCAGAGTGCTGGCCCCCTGACATCTCAGATGCCCAGGTAACAGCCAGCCTCTCCAAAGCAAATCACACAACATCAATGGGACCAGACAGTGTCCTGGGCTGTGTCCAACATGAACCCCAAGAAGAACTGAACACAAATATAAAACCACTGTTCAATCTCAGCCTTACCACAGGATATGTACCCAAACAGCAGTGTACAGCAACAGTGGTCCCTCTCCACAAAGGTGGTGCCTCAATGGATACTGCAGACTATTGGACCAGATGCCTGACTAGCTTGGTCTGCAAAGCTATGGAAAGGATCATCATGGACCTCAGAAATAAAGATATTGGGGACCTACAGACACTGGATCCTACCCAGTTTGGCTTTGTTAAGGGCAGATCCTGCCTCTTAAACCTGGTTGAGTCATTTGAAACAGTCACCAAAGCCATTGACGAGGGGAAGGTGGTCCACACAGCCTACCTGGACCTCGAAAAAGCCTTTCATACAATACCCCACTGGGTCATTATAGATAAGCTCACCAGCTTCAATATAAACCCCTATGTCACTAGATGGGTTGCAAACTGGCTCAAGGACAGAACCCACATGGTCAGAAATGCTGGAGCCATGTCAGATACCAAACCAGCTACAAGTGGCATCCCACAAGGCTCAGTCCTGGGACCTCCCTTGTTTGGTATATATTTCTCGGAGGTACAGGCCAACACAGAAGGACTGTGGCTGAACAAGTTTTCAGATGACTGCAAACTGGGCACCATAATCGACCCTCCAGCTGACACAAGCATCCTACAAAAGGGCCTCATAGAAACAGACAACTGGTGCCAGAGCCATGTCCTCAAGCTAAACACAAAAAAAGTGTATAGTCATCCCCTTTGGCAAAAACTAAGTGCCCACAAATGACCACATAGGTGGTAACCCATTAAGTATGGAAGAAGTGATAAGGGACCTGGGGACCCAAGTTGATAGCAATCTCTCATTTGACAACCACGTGGCCAAAGTGTTTAGAAAAACATTTCATATAGCCCACCTAATCATGAAGGTATTCACATCTAGATCAGAGGAGGTCATTGTGCCTCTTTACTCATCCCTCATCAGGCCCATAATTGAGTACAATGCCCATTGTGGGATGTACCTTATCAGACACCTGCAGCAGCTGGAAAGACCACAAAAGTACCTCACCAGGAGGATCAAAGGGCTCAAACACATGCCATTTGCTGCCCAGTTAAAGAAACTGCAGCTCCACTCAGTGGCAGAGGTGATCTGTGCCTGATGTATAAAGCTATGTCCAACCTGGAATCAATGGACATGCTGCACCTTGGAAAATCAGAATCCCATCAAGCTACACGCTCAAGAAACCTGAACCTCAGGACTGAAATAAATAGGACATGCTGGAGTGACAGATTCATAACCCAGAGGCTCCCTCCACTCTTGAGTAAACTCCCACTCCAGGTTAGCCAGAGTCCCTCATTGACTCTCTTCAAGAGGAATCTGGATGAGTGGATGGGAGATTGTAGGTTTACCCTGGGTATCGCTTCTATGTCACTGTTAGACAGAGGCACAGTATACTAACCTTGAAAAATGTCATGGCAAACTCCACTTAAAATGTGTGTTGAAAGCCAAACACACTCTGGCTAGGATTATAAATGCCCTAGGGCAGATAGTGTAGTATGAACCTATGAACAGAATCACACACACCAACTAGTACAACTGTGGTCAATGTGGAGTAATGTATGGCAATGTCCACCCAAGTTGGTGAATAGACAGCAATGTCGGACGAGCCTGGTTTAAGTAGGCCATAGCTGAACAAAATGCAACATGCTCATAGTTGCCCCACTGGCCCTCAACCAGTCTGGTCTGCTCAGTATGAGCATTTAAAGCAGTGATGGGACTCAAACCCATGATACTGTGCACCATAGTGAAAGTACTGAACCACTACACCATGACAGTATTGTAGTGCTCACTCAGTATGAAAGAATGTTGACAAGTCTTTGCAAACTATCCCATGGAAACCCTGCAGGCGCAGCACAACCCCTGTTGAGTTATGACACAAAGGAGTCTGGCAGTAAGAACACATGATTTCCAACACACACAGTATAAATGTCAATATTGGTCATGTTCACACACAGCCACAAATGTAGTGGACTTCAGATCACAACATATGGAAAGGTCACACTGGGCATGCTCACACACTTGGATAAATGAGACGTATGTCAGGCAACAAACCATGGAAAGCCTGAACTAGGCATGCTCACACACTTAGGCCATGTCTGAGTGTAGCAGTCGGCCACACATATCTGGCAGTTGTATGTGTTAAGCCAAGAACCTCCCACGATTCAGCAATCTGCCCTGGGCACACAGTTAAATGACAACAGACACATATATTAATATACTGGAACCCTGTCATGATCAAACATGTTACGCAGATACACAAGTTGTTCATAGAAACTGGGAAAGCTACGGCAACAAAGACCTGCAAACAGTATCAGCAACAGATATTGTGCATCCCCAACATAAACATAGGTGCAGAGGTCGATGCTAGGCTGTCTGCCCTAGGGAATTCATAAGCCTAGGCAGAGTGTATTTGGCGTCTGCCTCCCCAGTAGAGTAGCCTACTGTGCCTCTGTAAAGTAGGTCACAGAAGGCACCCTTCAAGGCTAGTTTGTTGTGCCTCTGTCAAGCAGGGACACAGTGGAGATCCCAGGGGTGAATATGCAATTTCCCATCCATGCGGCTGGATTTTGCTGGAAGAGGGTTGGCGAGGGGCTATGTCTAACTTTAATTGGGATTCAATTCCAGAGTGAGGGGAGCCTCTGGGTAATGAATCTGACCCTGCAGCATGTCCTATTTAGTTTTGTGCTGAGGTTTAAGTCCCTGGAGTGTGTAGCTCTAAGGGTCTTGGATGTTATGAGATGGAGCATGTCCATTACTTCTGGGTTTGACATGGCTGTGTACATCAGGCATAGATTACCTCTGAGTAGGTGTTAAGCAACTGAGTAGAGATGGAGATCTGTTAGTTGAGCTGCATAGGACATCTGTGTGTAGCCCATGATCCTCTTGGGGAGGTACTGTTGTGGACACTGTAGTTGCTGCAGGTGTTGGGTAAGGTACACCCCAAAAGGGCCATTGTAGTCAAACATGGGCCTGATGAGTGACTAGTAGAGGGCCACAATGACCTCCCATGATCTACATGCAAACCCCCATGTGATAAGGAGGGCTATATAAAGGTCTTTGCAATGACTCTGTCAATGTGATTAGCAAAGGAGAGGTTACGATCTATGTTGGTCCCCAAATCTGTAAATACATCTTCTGTACTTAATGGATTACCACTTATGTGGTGATTTGTGTGCACCTTGTTTTCCCCAAAGGGGATGACTATGCATGTGTTAGCATTTAGCACAAGGCCATGGCTCTGGCAACAAGCATCCATCTCTGTGAGACCCTTATGGAGGAAGCATGTGTCAGCTGCAGTGTTGCTTATGGTCCCCCAGTTAGCAGTCATCTGTGATGTTTGTTAGACATAATCCCCCATGTTAGTCTGAACCTCAGAGAAGTACATACCGAACAGGACAGGTCCCACAACTGAGCCCAGTGAGACACCAGTTGTACCTGGTCTGGAATTGGACATGGCACCTGCAATTCTGACCATGTGGGTTCCATCCCTGAGGCAGATAGCAACACATCTAGTGATATAGGGGTTGATATTTAAGCTGGTAAGCATATGTATGATGCCTGAGTGTGGTATTGTGTTGCAGGCTTCTGCAAGGTACATGTAGACTGTGTGAACTACCTAGTCCTCATCCATGGCTTCAGTAACCATTTCAAAGATATGAATTATGTGTAAGAGGCAAGATCTGCCCTTAACAAAGTCGAATTGTGTATGACCCACTGTCTGGAGGCTCACAATGTTTTTGATTATGACTTCCATGATAATACGCTCCATAGCTTTTTCTACCACACTAGTCAGGCTTATGGGGTGATAGTTCCTGTGGTCCATTGTGGCACCACCTTTGTGGAGTGGGAGCATTGTATCTGTATGCCATTCTCTGGGTACATATCCTGTAGTAAGGCTAAGCTGGAACAGTGACTTAATGTGAGTGTTCAGTTCTACTCAGAGCTCATGTAGGACACAGCCTGGGACACCGTCCGGTCCCATACATATGCTGTGTTATTTGCTGTGGAGAGGGCACCTGTCACCTGATGTTGTTGAGGGCCTGAGTAGTATCCCCAGTCAATATTTGTGTACCTGAAGTCAACCACTATAATGGTGTGTGTGAAGACCTTCATATCCTACACTGTTCCCAGGAAAGCCGGGTGCGGTTCCTGGGTATGGGGAGGTGGTCTGAACTACACACCAAACCAAAAGGCGGTTTTGCACAATGGTAGTTATATATATATGGCCTGTCATGCTTAGTGCAGTGGTACCAACCCAGAGGTGTGTGTATCTGTGATGTATATGGATACACCCCCTACTTGTGTTGTGTGTTACAAGTCCTGTGGTCATGAAGCATGGTATAGAACATAACCTGGCAGTGCCAGTGTGCATATGTGACCCTGAATTAGGCATCTGTTAATGCACAGATATTGTTATCCCCCATACTGAGGGATAGTAAAAGATGTACATTCCTCTTTGGAAAGACTGATGATGTCAGCACCCTATAAATAAAGCAGGAGAAGGGAACTCATCCAGTAATACGAATAGCGTGCTGCGCTAATGCGTATCTCTCAAGTATCATAACATAGTTAGGTAGGGGTTTGAACCCTGTAAATGCTGTGTGGGGGGTGGCAGGGGGGTGTGTATGTATGCAAGTCTCTGTGAAAGGAATGGCCTTTTTGAAGACTGGGATAACACACTAAAAGATGTACATTCCTCTTTGGAAAGACTGAAGATGTCAGCACCCTATAAATACAGCAGGAGAAGGGAAATCATCCAGTAATGCAAATAGCGCGCTGTGCTAATGTGTCTTACTCAAGTATCATAACATAGTTAGGTAGGGGTTTGAATTCTGTAAGTCCTGTGTGTCAGGGGTGGCAGGGGGGTGTGTATGTATGCAAGTCTCTGTGAAAGGAATGGCCGTAGTGAAGACTGGGATAACACACTAAAAGATGTACATTCCTCTTTGGAAAGACTGATGATGTCAGCACCCTATAAATGCAGCAGGAGACGAGAAATCATCCAGTAATGCAAATAGCACGCTGTGCTAATGTTTTTCTCTCAAGTATCATAACATAGTTAGGTAGGGGTTTGAATCCTACAAATGACATGTGTGTGTTTGTCAATGTGTTGTGTGTTTTGCTTTTATTATTGTATGACATATTATTATAACAGTAATTTGAATGCACACATCAGGTATGTGTGTGCCACATACAGATATGTACCTGTGACCTTTAATAGTTCCTATGTGTGAAGCCTGCCTCATATGATTACAGTTGTTACCTTTGCCAGCATGTGCCGCAACTTACCAGACCTTAGGCCATACCTGTATGTTGGTGACAATGCAGGCTACTGCAGTGATCTGTGTCCTAGGCCAACTATGTGACACACACCCATGAAAGCTTTGATAGATTAATGTGGGTGAGGGTTCATGTCTGGAGTATATGTCAGACATGTTAAAACACAGCAAAGTCTGTGAGTGATGGACATCCAGTGTAGGTGTATGGCAACTGTTGCCGATATGCATACAGACACCGTCTTGCTTAGGTGATACACCGAGGGACTGCAGAATACCTTTGGAAATGTGAATATCACAGGATAGACAAGATAACACTTGTCTACATGTACACACCATTACCCATTCTACATGATGGGTGCTACCACCTACATGGTACTGTTGGAATACTATGTTAACTACATGCCGATGACAATGCTACAGTTGCGTTACAGCAATACAGCATGGCTTAGACAACAGGTATCTGTCTATATGATACCCTTGTGGTGGTTAGGTGTGTCATGTGTAGAATGCATTGTAGGCCACTGTATGCATTTGCAGTCGTGGATGGACATATCCATAGTGTGTTGACATGTACGTGGGACTGCTATATGCCAAAGAGTATTGCTCCCAGGGATGTGTGAGGCTCAGTAAGAATGGCTAATGATATAGTGTAGTACTGCAGGGATATCACTGACACCAGGTTCCTACATCTGTGTATCAGTTGAGGAGATAGCATGTAATGACCATGGAATGTCAGGCTATGTAGGCTGTGTATAGTACCAGAATGCAGACCATTGACATATAGAAACCGTATCACCCACAGCATACTGTTAAACCATGTCATGTTCCATGCTAACCATGTTCACAAATGTACACCTGCAACTCTGTGCTGCAAACATCACACATGTACTGTCCACACCCTAACACATGCAGGCACAGGTACACACAACAGCCATGTGGCACATGTGCAGACAGTACACTTTGGGAATTAACACTGGTGTATACAAAACTACAATGACAATTATAGTTAATGCATCATGCATGCTCGAATATACCCACAACGATATCATTACACTGTACTGTTAACAACATATTATTACTACAGTGCTATGTAGTCACCCTGTGCATCAGCACCATGCTATCCTGTTCCTACATCAATGTTACAGATGGCAGGAGGTGGCACAGTTTCATCATATGCACAGGGTGTGTACTTGGTTTGCCAGAGTCTGCCATTGACACATCCAATCAACATGTATGTGTGTGTGTGTGTGTGTGTGTGTTAGTGAGGGACAACAGTACAACATGGGGCAATGTTGATGTGATGTGTGTGTGTATGTGTTAGCCCTAGGTGTTAGCATTATGTGTGTGTGTGTGTGTGTGTGTGTGTGTGTGTGTGTGTGTGTGTGTGTGTGTGTGTGTGTGCTTGCACACATTTCCACCACATGGCTGCCATATACGGGTGTTTGTGGACAGCCACAGACTGTAGCTGCCAGGTCATACAGATCACTGTCTCTGGCCACGGACACTGTACCTGTGCCTGGCAGGGGTGCTACGGACAGTATCAGGTACTAAGCCAGACTGGGTACTGTCATCAGAAGCAGTGGGTTGTTGACTGGACACATGTCCCTGCTGGGACTGTCCAGAGCCACGTGCACGTGGTCTTCTAGGACGGTGTAATGACAGCACAGACCCAGCATTGCTGGGGCTGGTACTGGCACTATGGGAGCGGCTGCGGGTTTGTTGTCGTCCGTGACGACTGCCAGCTGGTGATGTTGCTGGCATACGTCCACGTCGACGCCTCAACCATCCTGCACTGTCCTGGCTCCTGGACATGTAGTTGTGGAAGAGATCTAATGTGTCCCCCCAACGTCTATCAATGACCTCGCTGAAATTACGGATGGCAGCTGCTATGTCACGCATAGTGTCATTCATAGCGGTGCGATGTGCTCTAAGCTCCCTCAGACCCTGGCTAGTGTACCGTTCCATACGTGTATGTGCCTGCATTACAGCCCGGAACATAGCTGAGGTTGAAAGACCTCTGTGGGCACGTCTGACAGGGGCAGTACGACCATGGATGCTCCCACGAGAACCCCTTGACATCTGCCTGTGTGGTACCATGTCAGGAATCTGGTCATGGCTGTTGTGAGGGGATGCATGTGCCAATGATACCACACTACCCTGGTCAATGCCCACTGTATGCTGTCCCTCAGCTAAGGACATTGGTAACAATGGATGTATTGGCAGGATGACTGTGCGCATTGATGGGGTTGACTGCTGTGTAGTGTCGATTGGCTGACCAACGACAGACCCTGTCACACCTCCCTGTGCCATTACACATGTGTCATCATTATCACTACCACCAGCAGTGGCTTCAGGTTCCCTGATGCACTCCACCAGAGCAACATCAGAACTTGTGAGAGGAAGATAGGAAACACAGTTTACAAATGTGTACATGATGTTAGCACACATGCACACATGCACACAGGTGCACATGCACACATGCACACATGTGCACATGCACACAGGTGCACATGCACACAGGAGCACATGCACACAGGCACACAGGCACACAGGCACACTCCTCAGTACAGCAGATACAAACACAGACACACCTGCAATCCAACACATACACAATACTGTTTGAGGGTGGGTGACAGTATCACAAGGAAAAACATCACTGCACACGTGTCAGCATGCAGATTATGTGTTGCACAGGAACATACAGTGCAAGTGTAGACAGCTCTTGTTAATAACAGTTTACGTGTACTTGATGGTTATGTGTAGTTGTTCAGTGATTGTCTCCACCCTGGAACACAATGTGTACAAGGACATAACAATGTTGTGCAAGTGTTACAAGCTGTGGGTGCATATATTTGCACACACACACACACACACACACACACACACACACACACACACACACACACACACACACACACACACAACACATGACGGTGCTACGCAATAACTGCTATGTGTACTTTTGTGGTCAGTGGAACTGGATGTGGTGTAGTAACGTGAGCCATGATCAACATGCTTCTTGTGGTCAGTCAACAATAATAATGTGTGCCAGACAGGCAGCTAGCATGCTGCACCTGAAGTGCAGTAACATGACTACATCCACAATTACACAGCCACTTGTTACATGGGTGTGTAAGGTGACCAATAGTGAGCATTGCCTAACATGAATGTATTATTTGTTCAAGACTGTTGCTCAAAGACATGGTAGGCCTCTATCTCTCAGGTATATTATGTGTGCTGCGTAGAGGATAAGTGGGATACTGAAGGGTGGCCATACAGCAGGTGTCATAATTGGACATGTGTAGCAGGCTAAGGTGTAGTGTCTATGCCAAACATGTGTGTGTTGTGTACATGTGTATCAGATATGCCTATACAATGTCCAGTACTGTGTTGCCACACATGTTTGTCATGTTCTGTGTATTGCATGTGAGTGAGGCAGCTACTGAGAATAATGGGATATGCATAGTCTCACAGCAAACATGCACAGCATGCATTATGCGTAGGTGTTACATGTGCACACACTACACCTCCATATGACATGCACATGTCATTAGCAATAGTATTGTTATTACACACTCACCAGCATGGATTGGCTGCCTTGCTGTCACTCCAGAGGGACCTGCAAAAATATGACAGTGATTGCCAGTGGCCACAACTGTGCCATTGATACTGTGAGTATGATAAATTACAGTAGTACAACAGGTACTTCATTTCGACTAACCTGGTACTGGATAGCTATTACAATATAAAACCACTAGATGGCAGTATAAGTCTGCTTTTCCTTCTCTAGTTGTATTCCAGTCTGTAGGGAATTAATTTCTCTAAAACTTACTATCCACTCTCTTCAATCTACCTCAAGTAATTATATCTGTCCTACCCTGTGTTTCTTTCCTTATCCCACCCCTTCCCCAGTCACTAAGCCCAAACCTAAACTAAGAGCTCATATCTCTACCTCAGTTCCTTATTCTGTCTCTAGGTTTAGGTGATTACCTGTTTTCTTACATCCTCCTGCTCTTCAAACACTGACCCCTGTAGTGTTTTGACAATACTAACCTATACACATTTGTTTTTAGCACTATCTGGACTCACTAAATTTCTACAGAATCTCTCAAATCCATCCTTTTACATCCTACTATTTTCCTTCTCCACTAGAAGAGCTCATCTAACCCTGGGAGTGGTCCCAAAAGAGCTTACTGATTGTTTTCTCCTGGCTTTCTTTCTCCTTTGCTCTTCCCTCGTTCAGCCCTACGGGCACACTCCGCTCCCCTACCCTACCCCCAATTCCCACCCAGCCCCAGTGGTCCTACACTTATACAGAATTAGCCCAACCCACTTCCTCCTCCACCAATAAGAACTTACTTCCTTAAAACAACTTACAAACTCCACCCACACTTGCAAACTTACAAACTCCACCCACACTTACTTGCATCAATCTAACTTAATCCTTACACATAACTACCACCTGCACCTTACTACACTCTATCACTCACTATGTACAGTTCTAGCATTAATACATCATACATCCTACTCTACTCCTTCATACTGCTAAACACACTTCCATCTCTTACTCCCTCACCTACCTTGAAAACAGAAAATTATTTCTATCCCACCCAACACTAAAAAAGGCCACTACCCATCTTGTAAACACACCTCTAGTTCACAGCAACATAACATCAACATCTCCCTACCTCTTACCTCACTACCACAGAACATTTCATATCAAATTTTTCCAAAACAGGAAACCTTTTACAATTTCCTCAAGACATCCCATAAACACACATAGTCACCAACAACTACTATGCCTTTATGGTAACATTCACCCTAATCCTGGCCCAAACCATGACCAACCCATTATGCCAACTAACAACCCTACTGATCTTATTAATCCTATAACCAAGACCAATACTCTCCAGATTGCTCATCTCAATATTCGGAGCCTAAATAATAAAATAACCCAACTACATGCTCTCCTAGACCTCTACTCCTTTGATATCCTATGCCTAACTGAAACCTGGCTAAAAGTAGACACCAAGAACAATGACATACTACTACCAGGTTATAACATCATTAGACTTGATCGTCAGATCAAAAAGGGTGGAGGAGTAGCAATACTCTACAAAACTGAACTATTAGTTACCTTAGTAGAGTCTAGACCACCTTCACTCAACAACAGTGAAATCTTAATCACCAAACTAGAAATTAATAAAAATAAATCCATTTACATCATTTGCTGTTATATCCCTCCAGGTAACAATATCATTAGCCTAGAAAACCTACTGAGCTGGCTCTCAACCTCTTTCCCTCAGGAAACCATACTATTAGGTGACTTTAATATTGATTGGAACTGTTGTATTTCCCAATTTCCAACCTCTCACATCAACCTCTATGGCTTTACTCAGACTATTACCGTCCCAACCCGAATAAATATAACCAGTTCCAAACAGAGTATCCTGGACTGGATCCTAGTTAACACTAACCCTATGTGTTATATCACAGGTACACTACCTGATAATATCAGTGACCATCAAATCACTTTTATCAACTGACAAAAAAGCCCCATCCCCACTAATACTCAACTCAGAACTAACAGGAACAAAACTAACTTCAACATACACAACTTCCTATTAGAGCTAAAAGCTTGCAACTGGTCTCCTCTGAAATATTTGCGTCTAGATGAAGCTGTCTCTTACTTTAACAATAAATTCATTCAAATCCTTGACCACCATGCCCCTACAAGAGTAACAAGAACCAAAACAAAGCCTGCTCCTTGGCTATCCAAAGAAACCAAACAAAAATGTTACGTAGAAATAGAACATGGGACAAATGGAGAGCTACCAAAAACCCAGCTCACCATGTGACCTTTAAACAACTTAGAAATCAAACAAAGAAACTGATAGTCACTGATAAAAGAAATTACTACTCAAAAGTCCAAAATGCACAACATCAAAACCCCCAAAAATTCTGGAAAGGCATCAACAAATTACTGCACCCAGGTAACTCCAAAACACCTACACCCTCAAACCTCACTCAGACTTCCCCAATTCAAATTGCTGATGTATTTAACTCATTTTTCAAAGATACTGTTACTTCCCTAGCTTCATCCCTATCCCCACCATCCACACAAGCACCCAACTCCCTAAACAACAATCCCCCCTCATTTGAACTACAACCAGTCTCAACAGATCTCATTCATAAATTACTTACCAAGCTAAAACCTTGCACCCCTTCAGCTGACCTCATTCCAGCCGAATACCTACAGATTGCAGCCAAACCACTGGCCTTCCCTGTCTCTATTTTAATCAATCGTACCATAACAGAAGGATGTATCCCAATCCTTTGGAAAGTCTCTCATATCATCCCATTACATAAAGGTGGAAACTTAAATGACCTCTCTAACTTCCGTCCCATAGCCTTACTTTCCCCTTTAGCAAAAATCATGGAAAGATGTATACATAGGCAATTACTTAATCACCTCCTCCAAAACAATCTCCTTGCAGACAGTCAACATGGTTTTAGACCTCATCACAGTACTACTACTGCGCTCTTGTCTTTCACTGACCATATTAATAGAAATCGGAATAATAACTTACTGTCCTCTGCTCTATTCTTAGACCTCTCTAAAGCCTTTGATATGGTCAACCACACTCTCTTACTTAGCATCTTGAAATCTCTTGCTTTGGACGCTCAGGCTATCCAGTGGTTCTATTCCTACTTAAATAATAGACAACAAGCAGTGCGATGGGAAAATCACTTATCATCTCTTCCTCCTATCAAAATAGGTGTACCACAAGGCTCAATTCTTGGACCTCTCCTCTTTTCTATTTTCATAAACAACCTAGATAAATCCCTTCCTCAATCAATCTGTATTCAATATGCTGATGATTCAACACTCATATGCTCAGCTTCTTCCATTAATGACCTTCAAAATATCACTCAAAAAGCTTTCATAGCAGCCGAAAACTGGTTCCAACAACATTGCCTCTTACTGAATCCAAAAAAGACTAAACTATTACTATTCACTCCATCACATAAGTCATCCTCTCTCTTCTTCAATATATCCTCTAACAATGGCACCATAATATCCCCTGATGCTACGACCAAACTTCTTG